>NC_080751.1:53347020-53650050 GCF_020826845.1 Diceros bicornis minor
CTCTAAGAAGTTTATGGTGTGCCCATTTCCCTACTCCTGCCATAGAATTAAAAATAAAATAGCGGTAAACTGTAAAACAAGTATAAAAAGTCTAATGAAATTCTAAATGTCCCCTTGATGAATACTTTGATCTTTGCTTTAAAATAGCAAATGTGAGTTTTGTGTGTGAGCCCCAGCTTTGCTGGCACCCAAGTACATCACTAGGGCATCAGACTCCTCTGCCAACTGCACCCTCGTCCTGCCCTTGCTGCAGTTTGAGGAGACTTGTTCCTGACACTGGATGAGAAAACTTAGGTTCCAGCTCTGTGGCTCCCTCCCAGCGACAGAGCCACTTACCTGTAGATCAGGGGCCAGAACCCTGGTTTCTGGGGTTCCACCTGTTGAGGTGTGGCTGCTCAGGTCACAAGTAACCTGAGGTCCACCTCGGCATAGCTGGCGCCCTGAAGGAATCATGAAAATAATGTTGGCTTCCAGGGCTTGACACAAACTAGGACCTATTTTGAGTTTATCCACATCTTAGTGTCTGGATGCTGATGAAAAACAGACCTGAGTCAGACTTTAAAAAAGCCAACAAGACATTTAACTGCCAGCTTTTCACTCTGCGTTTGACAAGGATCAGAGGGACAAACTGGCTCTCTGACGGACCCACGGGAGGCATACCTCAAGGAATGGGTCCCTGACAGACACATTCAGGAGGCCAGCATAGCCAGCAGGGAAAGGGAAAAGCTGCCCTCTCAAAGGCCGTCCTCAACCTCTCTGCCACCACTGCTTCTCACTCAACGCTGAGTCAAGTTTGGGATTGGAAGCACTGAGGAGGGGGTTAAGAGTCATGGCTGCTTTTGACTTGTCAGTCAATTTTTGATGAACATCTTTCTTGCCCATGCTTGAAGGGCCAGCCTAATTGTCATGAAGTCTTGCTGACAATAAGCTCTCTTTTCAAAATTCCATTGCTTTTCTTTTTTTTAGCTTAGTTATGGTTAAGGGGTGTATATATATATATATATATGTTTATGTATATCTATTTCTTCAAGAAGGCTCTGAGTATAATTAAGCTTTGTGCTGTGCCTAGCCCCATGCCTGGCAAAGGGAAGATGATCAACACATGTCTAATTCAGTGAAGGGTTTGTGATACCATCAGTCACACGGTTCACTGCTTCAAAAGTGGAAATTAGAAAATGTTTCTCTCCACTGTCTTACAGATGTTACTCTAGTAGACCTGGGAGTTCCCTGATCTTTTAAAAGTCATGTGACTTTTCCAAAATGATCAAGAATTTGTGCAACACCCCATGATGCCAAGACTTTTCTTGCTGTAACCTTCATGGTTCTCCTTCAATGTAATACTTTCTCACTAAAACTTTGAACTAAAGCAATTGCTCTTTCTGATATTCATTTGGTGGTTACTTCATTCCAGCCGGGAGGCTAAGCAGCTCTACTTAAATTAAGTAATTTAATCTTACAATAGCCTATGGGTCAGTACTATTATTATCCCTATTTTACAGGTTAAGTAACTGTCTCAGGATCACCCAGCTAGTAGACGGGGAAGCAGGGATTTGAACCCAAAGAATTCTGTCTAGAAGAGTCCAAGCTATTAACTAATATGCTATCATCTGCTAAAGGTGTCTGGATGTAAGGAGCCCTTCTCTCTCTCTCTCTCTCTTTTTTTTTTAACCTCTGCTTTGGCTTTTTTGCCAGGGGGGAAGACTACTCATGCCTTATGAGTGGAATAGGTTTCCAACTATGAGGAAGAGATTTGGAGTATAACGTCTTAGGCCTCCGTCTCATCCCTCTATGTGATATTCAGTTACTTAGGAGGGGTTTCCTTCTCTCCTAGTGGCATAACTAGCTCCAGTTTCTTTGGTTAGCAAAATAAAAAGACTCTGTCTCTTTCCCTTAGATCAAGTATTTTGGTAAAAGAAATAGTCAGCTTCAGTAAAACATTACCCTGACTTCCAAGTTAGAGAATGGTTTTGCTCAGAGTTAATCAAGACCCCAGAGTTAGAAGGGATTTTAAAGGCCCTTTTATCCAAATCTCCATCTAATTTATGACTCCCCTTTATAACCTTCCACCAAGTATCATGTTGTATTTTGGTTTATCTGTTAATCAGTCAAAGGTGGCCTTGTGCTTGTTGACACTTCCAATGATTAAAATAAGAAATCGGGTTTTTTTTTGCCTTGTTCTGAATCTTCAATCTGGCTTTCTTTTTTTGTCTCCATCTTTTCTCCTTTTAGAACCTATTTATCTGCTTGACATGAACATCCAGGTTAATTACATCCAGAAAGAAATTCCTTCTCTCAGTTATAGAATGATTAACTATGTAAATTTAAATTAACCCATCCCCAAGTCAGAATTTTGAAATCATCTTTTTTGACGACTCTTTGGTGAAGTTCGTTCCATTTACTGATTTTTCTTGGGAGTACAATTATGTCATTCATTTTCAAAGAGAGGCCGTATATACACCACCGAAACTGTTTAATTGCTATCTCTGGTTTTTATACTTTTCTGGTCCACAGAGCTGTGCCTTTTGCATTCTATTGGAAGAAATTTTTCAGATGCACGGCATTCTGTGTTTACTTCTTAGGCCCACCTCAAAAGTTCAAAAGTCAGCATTTTATGGAAAGAGCACTGGGCTAGAAGCCAAAATAACTGAGTGAGTCCTAGATTGGATTCTGCTCTGAGACCTTGGTCAAGGCATTAACTTTTGGGAATCCTGGTTTCATCCTCAGGAAAAAGGGCATTCTGCCAGCTCTGGTCTTCTCATAGGATTGTTGAGAGGCTCAAAACAGGGAATGTATGTAAGAGCTCTTAATAGATTATAATACAGGATGGCAAATATTAGGCCAAAGTCCTGGTTTCTCAGAATGGTTATGAAGTAGGTAAATATGGAGATGGGGAGCCAGAGAGCAAGAAAACCCAAAAATCTCAACCTGACAGTTGATTCTTGTCTATCCAGAATGTGTGTCTGTAGATGTCTGGGAGGGGTTGATGAGCATTCCTGTCAGTCAGAAATGTGTCAGTCAGGGAATTTCAAAGCAACACAGGGCAGAAAATCAGCTGACAGCCATTTGTACAAATTTAATGAACACTACTTAAGCATCCTGTTTGTAAATAGCACCAAAGATAGTATAACATAAACCTTACCTGGGCCATTTCAGGAGGTGTCATTAACTAGAGGTGTGTTGCTCCAGCCACCACTATGAGTTGCCTCCAAGGGCTCTGAGCATCATCAGGCACCTTATTTATATCTTTTAGACATTTTCCTCACTAGGACTAGCTCTTGGTTGGATATTATCCTACCAAATTATGTTTTTCCCAAGATTTTGATAAATCTCGTGCCATCCTAGTTCTAAGACTTTCTCTTTAAAGAAACCTTCACATTAAAGAAGTCTTCACAGATCCTCTTCCTTCTCCTTGTTCCCTTCAAGATTCTAAATTAATCTCCTCCTTCTTTGAAGTCTTATTTTTTTATGATGCTTTTTGAAAAGAATAGAATTTCATGAGGAAATTTATGAAACAAAATTCAGCCAAAAATGCACATAGTGCTTAATGCAATAAATAGTTCAGTTGTCATTTCCATCATCCACCCTAATGGAGGAGTGTTTTACTTGTATTTCTTTGAAAAATAGTGAGTCTTTCAGTTATCAATAATTCCTAATTTTATACCAGAGAAATCCATTCTTATGTAGTGGGTTTTGCCCTCTATGGTCATCAGTGCCGATGCCCTTTGGGGAAACCCAACAAGTTGCTAATTGGTGAAATCAGAGCTGAGACCCTCCCAAAGGGCAGAGGCTTCCTCTCCCCAAGTGGTAGAGAATAAAGAGGAGAGGATAGAGGTCACTTCCAAGAACACAGGCCCCTGAGGGATTATTTTGGTCAGTTCTCTGTTTCTAGTCAGGATTCCTCATTCCTTACTCATTCCTAAGCAATAGCTGTAGGTCCAATGGTATGCTGGTAAATGTTTAACAACTGGCACTCTGAAAAGAAAAATGTGTGTGTGTGTGTGTGTGTGTGCATGCGTATATATGTATATTAATACACACACACACTTACTGTGTATTTTATTGATATAAAAGATGTGCGGTGCACAATTTACAAATAACAATAAGACATTCTTTTTCTTTGTAAATTCAAATTGATTCTCACAGAATACTTTTGTTGATTTTTGCCCAAATTTTTATTTGTAGCCAACATATGGTTGTAATTAACAAATGAGTGTAGTTCTGACATCAATGTTGGTTGATATTTTTGTTTACATTAACAAGTAAAACAAATATGAAACAACAGTTATGTGTGTTGGAACTCCAGCACACGTTATGTGAGTCGCATCTTCCTAGAGCTATGAGGAGAAAGAGGTTTCCCCCCAAGTCTCACCCAAAGTCCTCATGTTGTATGTTAAGCCAATGCCCTACTTTGAACAGGGGAACAGATAGGAAAACACTATTATTACCTGGAAGAGGAAAGGGCACTTGAAAAATTGAGATTCACGCTCTTTTTTATATTCTAATATTTTATCAAATATTATACATGCCTGTAGTTTAAAAATACAGATAGTGTACAAGACTCATCATGAGACACAGCAGTCTTCTGTCTCTCACCCTTCATTTCCTCTCACCAGAGAGACCACCTTTAACTCATTTAGCTGATCTGGGGGACATGCAGCTCCATATCTCTAAAGAATATGCTTGTAATGTTATTTCTTTTTTTTTTTTTTGGTGAGGAAGATTGTCCCTGAGGTAACATCTGTGCCAATCTTCCTCCATTTTGTACATGGGATGCTGCCACAGCATGGCTTGATGAGCAGTGCATAGGTCCTCGCCCAGGATCCGAACCCATGAACCCCGGACCGCTGAAGCAGAGCACGTGAAGTTAACCACTATGCCACCCCGCTCGCCATTTTATTTCTTGATTTGAGGTTTCAGACACTATCTGTTGCCTTCGCACTGCGGTAGGTGAGGAATGGGTTCTTTGGTGTTCCACCACCCCTGCCACCTCCCACCCCACACATCCTAGTACACATGCCAAGATGTGCCTTTCTTTTCCCTCCACTCTCCCAAGAGTGTTCACATTTTAATTTTGTTCAAATCAATATTCAGTGTTTATATTATATGGTAATGCAAATGATATTCATGGCTAAACCTTTATTTTTTCTTTCATGCACAATCTTTCATTTTCCCTAGAGGTTTTGTTTTGTTTTATATTTACATCTAAATTACATTATATCCTTTTATATTAGCTTTGTTTCCACTGAATTTGTCACTGTTTCAACCCCAACTCCGCCAGTTGTCTAAATGTCTTCTCCACATATCAGATGCCTCCACTCTCCCTTCGTTAAGAAATCTCTCCTGGAGCCCTCTGCCCTGCTTTGACCTGGATGGTTACCCTCTGACATCCCGGGCCCTCCCTTCTGCCTCATCCTAGGAATTCTCTTTGCCTTTCCTGTGTTAGACCTTGTCTTTCAGGGTCCCACTGATAATTGGTGGAGCACATCTGCAGGCAGCTTCTGGAGAATGAGTACAGGGAGATAAAATATTGGAGACCTTGTATATCTGACAAAGCCATTATTTTTCCTTCATATTTGATTGATATTTTCTCTGAGTATAGAATTCTAGGTTGCAAGTCATTTCTCTTCAAATATTTGGAGGCATCACTCCATTGTTTTCTAGCTTCTGGCATTGCTATTAAGAAGTTCAAAGACATTAAGATTCACAATCTTTGGAATGGGATCTGTCCTATTTTTCTTTCTCTGGAAGTTTATTTGATTGTGTCTTTTTCCTCTATGTTCTAAAATTTCATGACATTGTGCCTTTTGAGTTTATTTTAATATTATTGTATGGACCCCTTTAATCTGGAAATTCAAGTCATTCAATTTCCTTGAATTATTTCATGGTTAATTTCTTTCCCTCTTTTGTGTGTGTGTGTGTGTGTGTGTATGTGTTTTGTTTTCTCTTTTTGGAACTCTTATTATTTGCATAGCGGGCATCCTGGACTTGTCATTTGCTGTTCCTATCTTTCCTGTCCTATTTTCTATCTCTTTATCTTACAACCCTCTGTTGACTTTTTCCATTTCTATTATAATATTTTTAATTTCACCAGTCCTATTTTGCTCTTTTAGTGTTCTTTTTTTTGTATTATCCAGTTCTTGTTTTCATAAATACAATATATCTTCTTTTATATCTCTCAGGATATTAAATATATTCTGAATATGAAATGTTTTCCTTGCATAATTTTTGTTAGTTTGCTTTGATCTTGTTTGTTTGATTTGATTTCCATCTTTTATGTTAGAGATTTTCTTCGGATGTCTATGAACTCTAGCTTCATGCTCCTGTTAAGAGCAGAGCATTCAAATGCTGTCCGGAAGCTCTGAGCTTGCCACTGGGGCTTGTCGTCTGTGGGCTTCACTACAGGGTGTTGTTGGAGAACCTTGATGTCCATGTCTTTAGGTCTTTCCTCTGGTGCTGTTCAGATCCTCCTGGGAAAGCTCTCCCGTCTCCTGCTTATAGGTATAGGCCTGGCAGCCACATTTGTAAAAAGCCAATAGGGAAGAAGGTTGGAGGTCTCTGGCATTTAGGATACAAATGCTCACTCCTTCCCACTGTGCCCAGTACTCTGCCCACGTCCTCTAGTGGCCCCTCGTGTCCCCTGGACCAGGGAATCTCTATTTCTCCTAGTCCAGAGAACAAACACACCTCTCATTCCTGCTGGGGATGGGGAGGGGATTTGTGGATCCCACTGCTTCTCTACTGGACTTTGATCAAGCTTCTTTGCTTAGCTCCCCTTCCCTCCCACACTCCCAGAGGTAGTAGAGTCAATTCCTCACCCTTTTGAGCAGTTCTGCTGGGAAACAGGGCTGCTTCTAAGCCCTTCCCTGTCAGTTGAGGATACAGCTTTCTCAGATCTGTTAAATCAGTTGGTTATCTGTCTAGTCATCCACTTGCTGCCCAGTTTCCAAAATGTTGTTGCTGTTGTCTGCTTTCTCATTCTTTTCGTCCTTGTGCATTTATAACCCCCTTTTCTCCCATAGCATTTCAGTGCACCTTTATTTCATGGAACCTCTTTTTGTGCATTATAGCTCACTGTAAATCTGTCTAGTCTCTCCTTTGAAGAGGGAGCTCCTCTGAAAGAAGAGAGGCATCCTGCATATTTAATAGCCCTCAGGACTTAGCAGTGAGAGACAGCTGTGTGCTGAAGTGTACCTACACTGAGGTCGGTTCAGTGGCCCAGACAGGCATGGGGCTAGGTGCTGAGGCTCAGACACTGGTGGGCCCAGTCTCTGCCCTCAAGGAGCTTATGGTTAGGTGCTGTTTTCCTCCCTCCAACCAGAGGGAGTCTGGCTCTGACTGTTGGCATCTCAATGGTTAAAGAAAGAAGTAATGGCTCCATTAGCTTTCCTTGCTCTCTCTTTATCAGAAAAGAGACATAGAGGGAGGTGAAAGGCAGCCTAGAAACAAAGAGACACAACATTTTGTAGACTGATAGGAAAAGGAAGGCCTAGGGTGAGGATGAAAGTCAAGAGACTCCAACCCCTTTCCATATTCTTCTTTGCCCTCTTTTATATGAAAGATTGTTTCCTGATTATAAAGCAGTACAAGTTCAATGTGGCAAGTTTGAGAAATAAAGAGAAGTATAAAGAAAAAACTTAAATTGCTGATAATCCCACCATCTTTAAATATTCTGTTATAATTGTGTGTCTATATATATATATACATATATATGCATAAATATACCTATATACATAAATATATATACATATATACACACATATATAATTTAATGACATTGGAATCATACTGAATACGGTATAAGATACTGCTTTTATACTCAGTGTTACATTGTGAGTTTTTCTTACATCATTAAATTTCCTTTGAAAGCAACTACAAAATTCTACTCTGTATATATGTTTTGCATTTTAAACTATTTAGGCTCCGTTACTGTTTCATTATTATAAATAAAGGTTTAATTAAGAATCATATACAAAAGCATTTAACTCATTTCTGATTATTTAGAATTTATAGAAATGGAATTACTGGATTATGAGGAATGGATGTTTTTAAAGAGCTTAATGAATATTATAAGATTGCTAAATAAAAAAGTTATACTCATATGTAGTGCCACCAGCAGAGTATAAAAGAGACTATTTCTCTAGTCCCTCAGTGTGTGTGTGTGTGTGTGTGTGTGTGTGTATTTTTCACAAGAAAATTTCATTTTTTAAATTTACATTTCTATATTTGGTTAAATTATCCCCTTTCCTATTTTTTTTTTTTTAGATTTTAGATACCTTTTTAAAATTACTGTTATGTTAATTTTGCCCAATTTAATATTTTGAGGTTCATCATTTTTAATTGATTATTAGAACTCTATATATCAATGCAGTCAACCTTTTGGTGTGTCTTTTCCTTCAGTTTATTGTTTCCTTTTTTGCTTTTGTTTTGAAATCTTCTGACATAGAAATTAGTAGATTTTTATGTAATCAAAGCTATCCTCCTTTCTTTGCAATTTCTTTTTGCTTTATACTAAGAAAGTATACTAAGTAGATTTCCTGAACAGGATATTAGTAAGTTTATTTCTCTAAAAGCCATCAGATTTTCCTGCAGTTGCTCAATTACCATTTATTAGGCCCACATTTACTCGGACTCTGAAGGCTGACTCTGATACTGAGTGTGACGATTAGGCTCTTTAGAGCTCTGCCTCCCTTTGCTAAATCAGTCCACTCTTCCCTCTGCCACCTTCACAGAGAGGACCCGCTGGCTGATGGCAGAACCACAGACATTGCTACAGCTGTCATCAGATCTCTAAACCATGAAAATTCCTCAGGAACCCCTTGGGATACTCCAGCCTACACCCACCTTAATCTGAAAGTCCTAGGATCCTCCCCAGAAGACTTGCTAAAACAAGAAATAGCAAAGACTGCTCCAGGCACCAACTGACAGCCGGGCAGTAACAGATCACTTTTCTTTCCTTGTAGCTACCTAATGAGTAATTGTCATGACTTCCCCCAGACTGGGGCTAGAAGATGAGCAGTGTTCCTTGGAGTTATGTCCTTTCATCTTGCCTGTTTGACATCCCTGTTGACAGGACACGAGATGCCGGGCCAGATGGCGCTAGGCACATTATGCAGATGAGTGGCAGAAGTCCAGGTGTGCCGGGGGGTTGGGGAGGAGGAGGCAGAGGAGAAACTGGGCATTTCATCACTCGAGTGTACTAGAAAGAACAGTTCCAGCTGGGCTCTGTCTCTTCTTGAGAGCTTGAGTGATTGATGTTCTAAACAGATTCTGAAATGCCCAGGAAAAATGAACACGTGTCTCCTAATGACTTCATCTTCCCTTATGAAGAGAGAAAATACAGTTTGTGGTGGAAAGAGCACTGTCCTAGGAGTCAGAGGCCCTGGGTTCTATTCCCTCATAGGGTGACTGACTGTCCTGGTTTGCCTGGAACTGATGGGTTGCCCAGGACACAAGACGTTTCATTTTAAAATTGCAACAATCCTGGGCAAACTGGGATGGTTGGTCTCCTTATCTAGCTGTGTGGCATTGGCCATGTCATTTATCCTGCTGAGCCCCTGTCTCTGGACATCTATCCCTACTCTGCCTTGAAAGAGTTGAAGAAAAGATCACCAAGGTATTGGGAGGCAGAGCAATTTAAAGGCTGTATGACCTTGGTCAGGTTACTTTACCTCTTTACTGATCTTATTTTCTGGTCTCTACAATGGGGGTAATACTAGTTAACACCTCATCAGATTACTGTGGGAATCAAATGAAGAATGAAAATTAAATGTAAATTCCTTATCACAGTGCCTGGCATGTAGTATGCTCTATTAAACGTTAGCTGTGGCTCTCATTTTCAGTGCATGTAGAACATTGTCAAAAGCAAGCTACACTGGCACTGGCCCAGTGGCATAGCGCTTACGTTAGTGCTCTGCTTCAGTGGCCTGGGGTTCACAAGTTCGGATCCTGGGCATGGACCTACGTGTCGCTCATCAAGCTATGCTGTGGCAGCATCCCACATGGAGCAACTAGAAGGATGTACAACTGTGACATACAACTATCTACTGGGGCTTTGGGGAGGAAAAAAAGAAAAATAAAGGAGGAAGATTGGCAACAGATGTTAGCTCAGGGCCAATCTTCCTCAAAATAAATAAATAAATAAATAAATAAATATTAAAAAAAAAAGGTAGGCTACACTGATATTACTGGAAGAGCCCTTGGATTTCAGAAAGTCAACTCCACCCTTTTTGGTTTGGATTGCCCTCATCCAGAGGAGTCAGGAGTCTCAGAAGGCCAGGGTGTACAGTAGCTTCTAGACGAGCCTTCTGGAGGCTAGGCTCTGATCAAGTTAAGAACCACACTCAGAAGCTGACAGTAAAGATCTCCTCCTCTTCTCCTGGACACGTGTTCCAGTTCTGTCAACAATGGTTCCATGTTCCTTGTTGGAAAGTAAATGCTTCAGGGGAGGTAGAAAAGTATATAAAGGATTTTATTCAATAGTCGTTTATTAAGCTCCAGCTCTGCTCCAGGCCTGGGCAAGTTGCTATGGATATGAAAGTGAGGAAGACTGAATTCCTATCATATCCTTGAGGGGTTACAGTCCTGTTGAGGAGACAGATCTACGTAGCTTTAGGTCATAGAAATCTGTTTAAGTGCCATAACAGTAGTGTGTGTGCTGTAAGAGAAGCCCAGGGAAAGTGCTGACTGTGAGGTTAGTCTTGAAGAATGAGCAGGGGATGGTGGGGAAGAGATGGGAGTTTCAGAGAGTGGAGAGACAATGCTCAAAAATGTGAGGCATAGCCTGTATGGAGAATATAGAGATATAGAGTAATTTTTGGTGGCTGGGAAAGAGAATGGAGCCCACACTGTGTAAGTTTAAATGCCCAGCTTGCAAGTTTGAGAGATCTGGAGCAGCAGGAAAGGCACTGAATACCCTGTGAAGGAGTTGGGCTTTGTGAGTGGTCCAACGGGATCCATCCCAGATGTTTAAAGAGGAGATGGAGAAGGTCAGATTTTTGGATTTGAACTTGCTTTGTCTACACAGATTTATCTTCAGTTATCTTCCCCATCATATTGTTTATACTAGCAAAGATTAGAAAGAGTTTTTATGGATTCTCTTGAGTCAATTATGCATTGATGCAATAGAATGTCATACAGCTATTTAAAATTATATTCATGATGTATATTCATTGGCATGGAAAGACTTTAAAGAATAGGTTACAAAGAAGGATGTAGTATTTCCACATTTCATCTAAAATTAAATGTATATTTTATAGTGGTGTGCTAGAGCCAGCTCATATGAGCTCGAAAGAACCAATTGTTAGCATCTCTTCCTAAGTCCATGTTCAGTGACATCATTCTGGTAGCTTGAAATCAGCCAAGTGGAAGTATTGGTCATGAAATTGACAAACACTGCAAATCAGGGCTTTTTGTTGTTGTCGTTAACAGACAGCCACTTGGTAATTTACCAGCACACCACTGTGTATATATAAATATTCAGAGAAAAGCCTGGGCACCACTGGGTGGTGAGATTAGAGGTGATTTCTTTGCTTATCTGTATTTTCCAAGTTTTTAAAATTAACATGCATTACTCAGGTAATTTTTTAAAAAGTTTTTTAAAAAGGGGCTCACTCTGGCAGCATTGTCATGATGAGGGATGGGAGTGGGGAGATTAATTAGGTTATTCAGACCATCCTTGGAGAACTCATGAGAGCCTGGGATAGGGCACTGCTAAAAGGGGAGAAGGGGGATTGCCATAAGATTTCTGAAAGAGGCCGCCCTGTAACTTCAAAGGCTCTCAGTCGTTTTCAGGTGAGAAATCCATGGAGATTGGATATTTGGGCAATACTTTTATACAACCAACCCAAGAAAAACCAGAAACAAATATCATGAAAATAGAGCATCCATGGGTTTGAACATGATTGCTTTTACCTTCATTCTAGCCCAGAATTTCAAATCCTCTCCTAACATCATTATTATTGAAACTGATGACAAAAAGCAAAATGGCCATTCAAGCAAGACTTGAATGTCTTTGCTCTTGGGAGTCCCTGTGGACCCTATGGGGATAGACCAAGCCAGCGACAGAACAGAAGACGTAAGTGGACAAGATCTTTTATTCATTTTTATAACTGTAGTGCCTTGCATAGTGCCTCTCCCAGAGCGAGTGCAAAAACAATGTTTGATGAATGCATGAATAACAGATGAGGCTACTCTCGTGGTGTGCTGGTGAATTTGGAACAACCAGCTCTCTGAAGAAAAACTTCCTAGTTTGTGGCATTTGTGGTATAAATACTCCCATCATGACCAATTTCAAGCTATAAGTGTGAAGTCACTGAACTTGAGGTTGGAAATTGATGAACACAATGGGCTCTTGGGAGCCTGTAGGAGCAGGCTCCAGCACACCACTGGCCCACTTGGTATTCAAGCCTCTAGTGACTACCACCAGTCACCTCTCTGGCTAGACCCACTCTCCCGCTAATCGCTTAGAGAGCTCTGCCTTGCCCCCAGCCCTGTAGTCATGGCAAGGCCTCTTCCTGACTTTGACACTCGCAATGACTGCTACGGTCCCTAAACAGAGTCCAAGAGAAGTCAAGGGATTGACCCCAAATAGGAAATCCATTGGAAACTTTGGATTAGGGTGGAAGGAAATCTGGGTTCTGGTCATAGCTGACCACAGGATGTCTCTGGTCTCTGTCCTCTCACCTGTTCCTTGGAGATTAGTGATCTCCATCCCAAGGTAGCTATGAGGGCCAAATAAATAAGTTGTTACTGGATGGAGTTTTAAGAATCCCTGAAAGTGGGTATGGAGCCCTGAAGAAAGCCCTTTCTTTCTCTCCTCCTTTCTTTCTCTTCCCGTTTGCACCTCTCTCCCTAAATTGGCCAGAGACCCTATTATATGGGAACAAGAGCCAAGACTTCCTTTTAGTATCCTGGGGTTAGCGGACATGGGTTTTCCCCATATCCCTTTCAGGGATTTCCTGGAGCTGAGATAATTTGTAAATAAGTTGTGGAGCACAGCCCTCAAAACTGATATGAAAGGGACAGGAGGACAGTGCTCTCAACCCTTCTACTACAGCTTATGACCTGCCAGGCAGGGCCAACTTGTCTCCCTGAAGCAGAGGTGCTATGAGCTCCTCCAGAGGCAGTGGGTCTCCAATGGCTGATAAACGTGGGGGCTGAGCCTGGTTTGATGGGGAAACACTTAATTTCCTGATTTATGAAGCACTCATTTTTATTAACTATCCTTTTTATTAGGCCTCATTCATGGCCTGGGAAAATCCCTATCCTCGTGGTTCTCAATGCCAAGATCTTCATCCAAGCAGAGAGATGCTCAGGAGTCACATCTGTGGGAGAAAATCTGGCTCTGAAAGTGACTAGAAGGCGATAATGGCATTTATAATAATTGTAATAACACTATTTTGGTGCCTGCTATAGGCCTGATCCTGAACCGGTTCCTTATATGTCCTCTAATCCTCAAAGCAACTCTGTGTGATGGATATCATTACCTCCATTATACAGATGAAGAAATTGAGGTTTAGCAAAGGTATGCAATTTGTCCAATGTCACACAGCTAGAAAGTGGTGGATAAGACCTATATCCAGGTCATCTGACTCCCAAGCCCATTATTGAGGCACTGCCATAGATTCTTGGAGCTGGGAAGGGGCTGACAGCTCTCCCCTCAGCCTCCTTCTGTGATTGGTCACCGTTGGCTAGTTGTTTAAGCCCTCCTGTATTCCCGTTTCCTCTTTCGTTTCACAGTACAGGCAGAGTGGGATATGTCTCCAAGAGCTGTAATATTTTAAGGGCTAATGTTATCTCAGCCATAACTGAGTCCTAACCAACGCTTTATTTTTCTCTCTCTCTCCTGAAACATGGATCTGGCATGATACTTTTCTCTTGTCAGATGGATCAAGGGCTACAAGTTGCTCCACAATATATACTCTCGGGGCGACTGCAAAAAGCAGCCCTCGGCTCAGCTATTAAAATAACCTTCCCTCTGTAATGGATTAGTTATTTCAGCAATGAGGCCCATTTGAAGAGAGATCATGAGATAATTGACTGTCAAACAGTTGAGCAATGTTAAGGTCAATTGTAGTGGAGGTCAATTCGTTTGAACAATGCGCTTGCTTCTGACAGGCCTCATAATGTTGATAATAATAACTTTGGTTTAATGGAAGTGTTCAATGATGTTAGAGAAGAATGAACTATTAGACATTCAGATTAAGTATTGTCTAAACTCAGAAGGTTTTGGAGACAGTTTAGTCACAGCAAACGTGAAATCCTCGGCTAGGGAAAACTGACTTTAAAGAACAGCTGGATTTAATGTCAAAGGCAAATGATTTTCTTTCCCCCTTTACCGATTGACTTGAATTTACGCTGTGCAGACTGTGATTATTCCCTGACTCTATATTTATAGCTTTTCATTTGCATTTTCCAGAATAATTAAGAATTTAACCTAGAACAGGCCATTTTTGAGTAGAGGTGAGTGCTTTCTGATTTTTAAATGAATCGTCTAAATTAGATACTAAATATACCTTGTATTCTCCTTGCTTCCTGCTTAAAGTCCTTCTAAACTTCCGGACTCATTACTGGAACCCAAGGGGAGAGATTGCTCACTCCATCTAGAAGTCTGTCTTTGTTTAGGAGAGTGACTCTCATCCACAGAGGACGATCTGTTTCACAAACGTTGACCCTCTGCCTGTGGTTGTATGGAACCAGAGGACAAGCCCCGCGGCTCTTTAATGGGGAGCCGAGGACTTCCCAGTGAGTCCCCAGCAGACCGTAGAAGGGGAAGGCTGCTCGGTTTTCTTTGCTTCAGTTCTACTGGAAATCGTTTCCAATCTATTTTGCTTTGCTTGCCAGTGCTGGATCTTCCTTGTGCTTTTAAAGGATTTACTCCTCCAGGAAGAGTGTAACTCCCCACACCCCCAGGGTAATGCTGCCCTCCAGCTTCAGCTGAGAAGGGGAGAGCTAATCCTCAGGAGTGCCTGCATCTCTGGGTAGAGCATCGTCATTCTTATCATTGCCCCCATTTAGCACAGGAGGGCTGAGGCTCCAAGGATTAAGACACATGCCCCACATCACATGGCTGGAAAAATTAGGAGCTCAACCATATCTGTCGGCCTCGAAGTCTATTTGTTATTCGTCTGTACTATGCTACCTCCCGCATTTATAAACGAGGCCTCATATCTTGGTTCGTCAGCAATAAAGACCCGTGTCTTCTCCTGAAGTTCATTCTCTGTTAGTGGGTAGGGGGCCCCGAAGGCCCTGCAGCTGCCAGATTCTGCAATGTAACAACAAGGTTTCCAAGAGAGGGGAGGTGTTCTTTCTGGGCAGATGGGCCCTGTGTCTCCTGGCAGGCATGATCAGCTGCAGAGATAATTCATCAGAGCTTTCTGGAAAACTCGCAGCCACAGACACTTGTTTCTCTCCTTAGAGCAGAAGGGAAGGTGGGGACACCCTGATGCTCTGGAGGGTGTAGGTATGAAAACAGCCAGAGGATCCTTCAGAGTTCCAAGTAGGAGGCAGGGCATGTTGAAGCATGTCGAGCACAGCTCACCTGATCTTTCTGAAGGTTAGTGAGCTGTCTGCAAAGTTCTCTGCATGGTTGGATTCCAGGATCCCAAATGCTCCTTCCACTCTAAACAAAAAGGAGCAGTGATCCCAACATTAATGTTTGTAATGCCCATTGCAGAAGAGGCAAATGCCAGTCAAACAGGGTAACCCATGAATCCACTGGCACTCACCTAGACAGGTCATAGGTCAGATTAGTTAGCAAAGATCAAGGGCTTTATGGAATCTGATGGGTCCATTTTAAAGTCCAGTACTTGGGACATTGCTGGGAAGGATGGGCCTTAGTGAAAGTCTGCACTGAGGGATCTTGGCTAATAGTAATAATAATAGATGCTGACATTTTACAAGCTGTTATTATGTAGCGGGTGTGGCAGCCAGGACTTTGACCTGCATTTTCTCACTTTTTCCTTACCCAATAAGGATGCAAGTACTATTACTATCCCCATATCCAAATGAAGAAACTGAGGCTTGGAGGGGTAAATAGCTTGCCTGAGGTCACCCAGATAACAAGTGCTGGAACCAAGAGTCTCACCCAAGTCAGTCACTCAGACTCTGAAGACAGGCTGAGCATATGGAGAGGTGTGTGTAGGGGGTGATAAAAGGACAGGAGAGTTTGCCTACTTTGCATTTTGTCTTAGTTACATTGGCATTCTTGTGACTATATGGAGAAAAAATATATATATATGTGGAAATTTCCAAAATACACTGTATTTACCATCACTTTCTTCCCCATGGTTAGGGCTATCAGATAAGATTCTTGGTATAAATAGTGATCAGCCATTGCTATAAGGACTTCTGCTTATCTGGAAGGCTGATATAAAATTCAGAGTAAACAATTATCAAAGCTAGTTCTCTGGTATAAAGGAGGAAAAAAATAAAATTCATACATGCTCAATGAATAGGCCTGTCCTGAAGACGCTGTATGTAACTCTCTTTTAGAATCTATCTTCCCACGTTCTGGCTAGACAAAATGTGGCCAAACATCCTGCCTGGCCTGAAAGCAGGAGCAGAATGGTGGCTGAGTGAAATACTTCTGGCTTAGTTACACTTCCCATGACAGAAAAAAAAATGACTTTACCTCCATGAGAATGACAGGCAGGAGTTTAAAAAATCCTGTAATATTTCCTTTGTTTTGGCTTCAAACATGCTGTTGATAACAGCTGTTACCAGAGTACAGTGTGTTTATTGTTGAGTAATTATGTTTTGCTTTCATATTGGCAAAGCTATTATTTACACTCTTAGGAGCAGCGGACATCTTGTGTGCACAAATGTATTAATGTGACAATGGCTTTTGACTTTGGAAGCAGAGACTTATTAATACCTTCATCTGTAGTGTTGTTAAATAAATACTCATATCTGTTCATCATGGTACCTATCACTAATGGGTTTCTCCAGCTACAAATTCCACAAGATTGTGCAACCCAAAAGATCAGATTATAGAAAAGAAAGAGAGAAATTATGGACATCTTTCTTATTATGATTTTGAATCCTGTCCAAAAGCCATAGAGTGTTTCTGATTTAAAACAGTCAGATTGGTCAAAGCCAGACATTGGAAACTCCCCAGAGAGGATGTCAAGGGGAAGACTCCTGCACTGTATCCCATCCCTGGTAGACTAAATCAAAATGACATTCCTCTCCTTCCACCCCACACACGTGCGCACACACACACGCACGCACACACACGCATGCACGCACATGCATATAGAGATCTTTTATTTTTCTAGAACCTCCTAAGTACATGGTGGAGGGCTTAGTCAATAGTATTGCTTGGCTGTTTTATTATTACTCACCATTTCTTGTACACCAGGCACCATACAGTTAGCTAAATCACTCACTATATTGGCTAAATGGAAAGGCAGACAGAAAACCTAAGTTAGGTGAAGGATGACGAATATCCTCAAGGAACAGGAAGGTACAATAATGAAGATAAAGGTCTTGTGTAAGGATCTTGTAGACTTTCACTCAAAATGGTTAACTTCAGAAAAGAGAGAAGGCTGGCAAGCAGCAAGGAGACAGTTTAGACATACAGAAGGAGGGAATGGGACGTGAAAGAATTCCACTTGGTAAATATTCTAGTGCCTTCAGTATGTGTAAAATAAAGTGTGTATGGCAGAAAAAGAAAAAAAAAGAGCATGGCATGGCTTTTACTTCTTGGAGAAGTCAAATGGTAGGACAATGTACACTAAGTGTGTAAAGAGGCAGTGGTTTCCACACATATGAAAGGGCGTGGTGGGGCATGGTGAGACCAAAAGGAAAACAAGGCTTTGCCTCCGAGACTCTTCTAGGGAAACCTGAAATGTCCAGAAAAAAGGAAACTTGAAGGTCTGATGGAGGAGGGAAAGCTTTTGGGCTGAATCCTTTTTAATTAATAGGAGAAGAAAGAAGCAGTAGAAGTCAGAGAGCGGCAGCCACGAGGACAGGTGATGAATAAGGCAGGAGCAGAGCCTGGGGAGAGAGGAACAAGCCAAAGACAGTGTCCGGGCCCCAGGCAAACACACAGAGGGACCAGGAGCAGAAAGGAGCCCAAGGAGACTTGGTCCACATGATGCAAATCCTGCTCATCTCTGATACATCCCATGGGCACTTTCATAAGCACCGGGGTCAAATTACCAGATACAACTAGGACAAGCCTGATCCTCAGAAAAGGCTTATCCATTGCCTCGTTAATCAGGAGCCATGTTGAACCATGATGCCAAAATGAGTCCCAGTTCTGAGGCCAGCAGTCAGCCATTCCTCTAGCCAATGTTGAACCTAAAATCACAGCCAACCCCTCCATGATCCCCAAATAAAAGTGTTGTGGGTGGGGCCGGCCCAGTGGTACAGTGGTTAAGTTTGGTGCACTCCACTTCAGTGGTCCCCGGGGTTCACAAGTTTGGATCCCTGGCGCGAACTTATACCACTCATCAAGCCATGCTGTGGCAGCATCCCATATAGAAAATAGAGAAAGATGGGCACAGATGTTAGCTCAGGGCTACTCTTCCTCAAGCAAAAAGAGGAAGATTGGTAACAGGTGTTAGCTCAGGGCCAATCTTTCTCACCAAAAAAAAAAAAAAAAGTGTTGTGGGTAAGGTGCAAATACTATCTCTTAGGAACGTGCAAGAGTTTTCTTGAGTGCGGAGAATCAAGACTTAAGTCAGATCATGTCTGTCTAGTACTCAGAAGCTTCTAGATCAAGGATCAGAAACTGCAGACAGCATGCCCTGCAAGCTAAGATGGTTTTTACATTTACATTTTACATTTTACGTTTTCAAAATGGTTTTTACATTTTGTTAAAGACAAACAGCAACCAAAATGAAGAATAGGCGACAGAGACTATATGTAGCCTTCAAAGCCTAAAGTGTTTACTATCTGACCTTTTGTAAAGAAGTTTGCCGACCTCCACTCTACAGGATTCCAGCACATTTAGGAAAAATCCAAAGTTTATTATGGCTTATAGGTAGTGTTGGCAGATCTGACCAAAAAAAAAACAACAAGAAAAAGAGGATGCCCACACAATATTTGGATGTACTCATACTAAAACACTACTTGCTGTTCATTTGAAATTCAGATGTAACCAAGCATCCTGTATTTTATCTGGCAATCTTACAAACAGGGCATTAGGGGGTTCTACAGCAAGAGCCTGGGCTCTGGAATCAGACCACCGGGGTTTAAATCCCAGCTCTGCCATTGACATAACTGGGCAGGCAGTTGACCTTCCTAGGCCTCAGCTTGTCATCTGTAAAATGGGGATGATTGGCTCTCATAGGGCACCTGGAACAGTGCCTGGCACTAGTAAGAGTGTTAGGAGCACCAGCTGTTGTTATTACATCATCTCGCTCCAGGCTATCCCTCTGACTTCACCTCTTGCTTCTCTCCCCTCCCAGACTTCACTCCAGCCACAGTGGCCCCCTGGTCTCTCCCAGACCCTGCGCATGGCTCCTGCCTTAAAGTCCTTGCATTCATGGCATCCTCTGCCCAGAACTCTCTTCTAGCCAGTACCCCCTAGTGTTCACTCCCTCCATGTGTGCGAGTTTCTGCTCAACCACGATCTCCTCGAGAGGACTTCCCTGGCCACCCTGTCACTCTCTAACCCTCTATTCTGCTTCACTTTGTCATCACAGCTTTTGCTGCTCCATGACATTATGTATCTATGCTGTTTGCTCCTGGTCTGCACTCCCACTAGCATGCCAGCTTCCCGGGCGGCAGGCTCTTGCCGGTCTTGTTCACTGTATGCTCCTAATCCCCATCAGTGTCTGGCACTTATTTGAAGAAGAAATGAAAGAATCAAGGGCGTGGTTCAGAGTTGTGTGACAGTTATAAAGCACAGCACGTGTTCGTGAGGGTCTTCCATGTGCCGGGGAGAGAGTGGTGAGTAAGCACATGAGGTCCTGGCCCCCTTTTGGGTTTACCGCCTGGCTGGGCAGGCAGATATTACACAAGCACTTAGGAATGATAGAGTAGAAAATCCGAAAATGGCTGTTAAGTCCTGGGGGCTTAGAGAGCATTTGACAGGGAGGTCAGGGAAGGTGTCTCCCAGGAGGGGACCTCTGAGCTGAGCTGTGAAGCAAGACCAGAATTTAACCAGGTAAAGATGGGGAGGAAGAGCACTGGGTGCTGAGGGAACAGCATGTGCAGGGCCTGGAGGTGGGGCAGCCACAGCGTGTTCACGGAGCATAGGGTCTAGGACGCCGAAGGATGTGGGCACCGTGTGGCTGTGCTCAGCAGCCTGTCCGTCCTGCGTGGTGTTCAGGTGTCTGTGTTCTGCTAGATGCTACGTCAGCACTACTGAGATGGATCTGGGCTAACAGCAGCCTCCTTGCACGCGCTTTTCAAAACTTGTGCTTTTTATTCTTTGTGAGTCACCTTAGCACTGGTGGAAAGTGGTGGACAGGTCTGAAGATTGATCCATGGATCCACGTTGTGGCATAGATACCGTGAAGGATGGCAACCCCCTTCACTGCCATTTCCTTCTTGTGGGGACAGCCCATAGGAGAGCACAGGCTTCCAGTCAGCCCTGTGTGTCCTCCCGCCACCAAGCTCTGACCTTGGGCAAGTGAGCTACCTTCTCAGAGCCTCAACTTCCCCATGTACAAAGTGGGGAGGTGGGTACTGATATGTGCCCCATGAAGTTAATAAAAGAATTACATGAGAAGGGATGTAATGTGCTCAGTTTGTTGTCTGTCACAGGCAGGACACCCAGGAACGGGAGCTCCTGTCTCCCACTTCCGCCTTCTCAAACCCAGCCCTCTTCTACTTGGCAGGATCCATTGTGAGAAGGAAGACTTGAGGTTAGCATTTTCCATCATGTGCCCTTTGAATCCCGGTCCCCTGAGAGTCTGCAGAAATAGGTGCTGTGGTAAAATAGGTCCCTGGAGGATTCCTCCTCTAAAACCTCAGGGTTCCTTTCTCAAATCACCAACCAGTGGATTTGTCTCGGCATAGAGCCACAGATGGTTGGGCGTTTGACACACGGGAGCTTCCTGGCGAAGTTGTTTTGTGACGCAGCATAGGGCCGCCTATAGGGCCGCTCACCTGTGGAGAGTCAAGGCTGGTCAGCGCAAGGTTGAGATGTTTTGGAGTGAAGCAGGCTGGTTCCATGAGAGGAGGTGGAGCTAAGAAACCAGCATCCCACAGACAGCGGTGTTGACCAGCAGCTTCAGATGAAATCGCCTCATTGTGGAAACCTGCCAGAGGGCCCCTCACTGCCCCTCCTCACTGGCCCTCCTGAAGTTGGTGCTGTTAGAGAAGCTGCTGTGGCAGAAACTTCATAAGCATTCCTTTAGAGGCACTGAAGCTCAAAATTCACCTATTCATGCACGTTTCATACCTCCCTGGGGCTGGGGTCTGGCAGAAGAGGTCTTGCCATCCGCATATCCATGCTATCACCCAGCAGCTCCTTAGACTGAGAGAGTATCTCGTCCTGCACATTTGTATACTACTTTTCCTCAGATGAATTTAGAAGCTGTTGTGCTTAGGAAAATATGAAGTCATTCAGAATTTTTTTTCTTATTGATAAATAGTAATATCCTTGACTAGCCAGGTAAAATTACCAACATGCATGGGTTGGCAAAAATGTTTAACCTAAGAAGAGATCTTCATTCCTAAACAGGTTTGGAATGCTGCTTTAGAATATTTAGGATTCCCTCATCAGAGATGAAGAAACTGAGGCAGAGAGTGGCTGCTATCCTGCCTCCAGTCAGTGAGGATGGGCAGGAGACATGTGTGCTAGTTCACGGCCTGTGTGATGGAGTCAGCCTTCAAACTGCTCTGTCCTCCTCCAAATCTCCTTCTGCAGGGAGACGCACCTGGGGAAGAAAGCACACTGTGTTCTGCGTTCTGTCATGCTTGTTCATGGTCACCCTTGATGGCCTGGATTGGAGGATCTGATAAGCCCACTCCTGTGTATGGGCTGGCAGCATCCTGCAAAGGTACATGGCCGAGCAGGAAGAGCACTGCATTAGGAGTCAGAAAACCTGGATTCGAATCCAGCTTAACTATTCACTGTATTGTCCTTGTGGTTCGGGCCAGTTAATTCATCGTTTTTTTTCCGTTTGGTTTCAATGCTCACATCTGTATATCGGGGAAAAAAGTTTCCTTTGCCTTCCTTGCAAAGAAGCTGCAAAGTAACAAGATATAAAACACTTTGAAAACGTTTAAAGCAATTCAGCCAGATTCAGACTGCTGACTGTGTTTAGGTGTTAATGCCAAAAGCAAACGTTTCCTTTCTTTCGGCATGTTTAGCATCAGATTCATGGCCTAGAAGTATCAAACGCTGACCTGAAAAAGTTTCTTGGAGTCTGTCAAGGGCACGCAGTTATAGTTCAGTTGAGTTTAAACCTTGGGAAGTTGCAGGATGAAATTAGAAATCACTCTGGGTAATGGAGAGCCAAATTGGGCCTTAGAGCAGGTAGCAGGGTGACTTATTTTTTAATGTTTCCAACATGAAAGAACACAATTGATTTTTTTCCTCCTTAATCTCTCCAACTCCCTAGCTTTTATTGTTTCTAAAATAAGATAAACCAAGAAGGTGTTATTTCAGCTCTGTAAACAATCTTTATTTTTCTGGCAATAGGAATAGAAATTGAGGCAGAGACCAGGCTTGCGAGAGGGGGAAGCAAGGTAATCAAGGAAATCATTGATCTTAACTTAGTGACTCCTAGCACTTCTGCAAATGCTCACAATGGTCGTGCTCCCTCCATAACTCACCCTCCGGTCTTTGTCGATACCTTGCGAAAGTGCGGAGCCTCCGGCAGCAAAATCTTCAAGTGCTCTGGTTCCTTGCACAGATCAAATCACACTCGTTATTTTTTAAGATTAATGGCCACTTCGACTACACTTTCTTGACTTCACTTTCTCGATCGAGGCAAATAATTGTCAAATGATTTTATTGTAATGCTTCGGTGCTGGGAACATTGGAAGAGTTTCCATTTTATTGCACATTCTGAAGTTCTCAACCCACTTCTCCTCCCTTTGTGTGTTTCTGCCACAGGCAGAAGTACGTTAGCTTCAAAGACCTTTTCTGAGTTGGCAGACCCTCAGCAGGATGTCGCTGAGAGGAGGAATGAGGCTGAATACACCTAGCAGCGGAGACAGGCACTTTATCCTGGGCCTGATGTGAGTGCGAGGGTTGGAGTGCACACAGCCCCACTGCCTCTAGCCTCAAGACCCTGTGGCAGCTAGACACATGCGGCACATGGGATAGTCCCTTTGGCTCACTTACAGGTCCAGGCAGACACCCAGCTAGCTGGAGTGTGGGCATCCAGCCAGCCACGCCCCAGTCCTTTTTCCAGCTCCGAATACCCTTGCTCAGCCTTGGGTGTGTCCCTTGACTTCTTGGGGAGCAAGGTTGAGAAGACTGTTTTTCCTTCTTCCTACCTGCCGGGGCCATTCTATGGTGTTGGTGCAGTAGATGAAGTGAGATGCACAGGGAAGAGAGAACAGGTAAGGTCTTTGGTGACAGGCAGACCTCGGTTGGATAGCAGTAGCTTTGTGCAATTACTTTAGCTTTCTGAGTTTCTGTTTCCTTATCTCTAAAATGGGACAACATTACCTATACCACACAAGTCTCAAAAATGTTAGTTATAATTACCATCGTTGTTATTTTACAGTAATTATTAATAGTATTTCTAGAGTTCATGTATATTTTCATGACCAAATATAAGGACTTGTGGTCAAACAAGAAGACAGAATATTTGAACTAGAAACTGTCCCAAAAAATCTAGAACATGGGAACACAATGAACACTCTCTCTGCCTCTACCTTACCTGGCTACATTTCACTTCATGGAAGGTGGTTCCTGCCTCAGAACTGTGCCTAAGCTTTGGCAAATTGGAGGCTCGTCCAGGTAGTGACCTGACAGTCGGGATCCTGTGCTGCCTTGGAAACCAGTTGTCTGGTGTAATTCATTAACTCAGGGTGGCAGAAGGCAAGAGGAGCAGACAGTGCAATCACTACCCAGAAATAAAAGAAACTGAGATGCTCATACCCAATATGCATGAGACCCAACGCCTTTACCAGCACTGAGATCACAGGGCAGGCTGAACCCAAATAAAACTATCGGACGTGTTCTGGCTCCATATACACACGCTCAGCTGAGGTGCTGTCTGTCTGGGACGGCTGTTCTCTGGCTGCCACCTCTTCCCTGAAATACTTCCCAAGGCTATTCCTTGCTGGCAGGGAGCCCTCATTTCTTCTGGCTAAGGCTGCCCTTGAGATGTTGACATGAACCTGCTTTCAAGGGTCTGAGGCTGTTTTAGGGGAGGGGGACCACAGCTCTAATTAGCAAAGGTCCAGAATGTGTTTCCATCCCGGGAAACAAGGGGACTCATTTCTCCTCTTCTTGTCTTGTTGGAATCTGGGGAAGAAACCAATGAACTAAAAAGTGTCACCCAAGTTTCCATATAGATAAGCTGTTGGGCTAAACCGAAGCTTTTCTCATGTGGGCTAATAGATGACTGAGCTCATCGCATTGGAGGTGTTTGGGCCATGGAGGAAGCCATGACCTCCTTTTCTTTCAAGACTGAGAGGGAGAATGAGGACCCACCACCCTGAAGGAGCTTCCCTCCTGCTCAGCATGATTAGGTCTTTCCTTGGGCTTGAGCCTGAGGAATTCCTTCAGGGATAGAAGGCACAACCTTGTCTGGGACCCCTGACTCTACTTAGCAAGCAGTCCCATAGGTCCTTCTGGGGCCCTGAGGATATGTATTTAACTCTATTATCTATTCAGGATTAAAGGGCCTTTTCTTTGGAATACTTGTTCTCTGAAGGGTACCTAGCACCTGAGGAGCTGTTTTAAAAACACACCACCAGCCCCATACTCCCAAGGCATGTCATAATGAGGGTGGGGATGTAGGGGCGGGTTGAAAAGCTGCTGGGGTGATTTTAATAAGATTACCTTTCACCTAGACTCCTGGTTTTTTGTTTTTTCATGTGTGTGTGGGGGGGGGAATGGTGAGGAAGATTGGCTATGAGCCAACATCTGTTGCCAATCTTCCTCTTTTTGGTTGAAGAATACAGTCCCTAAGCTAACATCTGTGCCAGTCTTCCTCTACTTTGTATATGGGATGCCACTGCCGCATGGCTAGATGAGCAGTATATAGGTCCACGCCCGGGATCTGAACCTGCAAGCCCTTGGCCACCGAAGTGGAGCACGCGAGCTTAACCACTATGCCATTGGGCTGGCCCCTAGACCTCTGGTTTCAGAGAGTGGAAGCCAGACCAGCAGTATCAGCACCACCTGGAAACTTGTTAGCAACGCAAATTCTCAGGCCCCACTCCAGAACTACTGAATCAGAAACTCTGGGGGATTGCTAAAGCAGCAATCGTGCTTTAACAAGTCCTCCAGGTGATTTTGATGCACTCTAAAGTTTGAGAGCTGCTGTCCTAAGTGGTCAGGAAGAGTGAAGGCAGGTGTATTGTTTCTGCTCTGTACAGACTAGAGGACACACTCTTCACAACATCTTCTGTGTCAGTATCTCTTAAAGTACTCTGCACTGTCTTCTACGAATCATTCGGGGTGCTTATTAAATATGCAGATTCTTGGGCCCTACTTCAGATTTGCTGAATCAAAATCTTTGAGATTGGGGGTCTGGGGATACTGCATGTTTAACATGCTCCCCAGAGGCTTCTTGCACCCAGTAATTTTTAGGAATTACCTCATGGAATAGACTCTCATTGCTCAAAGTATGGTTTGTGGATCAGCAGCATGGACATCGTCACCTGGGAGCTTGTTAGACATGAAGCATCTCAGGCCAAGCCAGACCTACTGAATCAGAATCTGCATTTACGACATAATGCCCAGATGATTCGTATACATATTAACATTTGAGAAGCATGGCCTTAGACCATGTGCCTGGAGCTCCTGCCATATGTGGGCAGCTGATTCACAGAGCTGTGAGTGGGAAGTCATTCCAGAGTAGACCAAGCACTCTTAAAAAGTGCCATTGTCTGGGCCGGCCCCGTGGCTTAGCAGTTAAGTGCACGTGCTCTGCTACTGGCGGTCCGGGTTAGGATCCCGGGCGCGCACCGACGCACCGCTTCTCCGGCCATGCTGAGGCTGTGTCCCACATGCAGCAACTAGAAGGATGTGCAACTATGACATACAACTATCTACTGGGGCTTTGGGGGAAACAAAAAGAAGAGGATTGGCAACGGATCTTAGCTCAGAGCTGGTCTTCCTCACAAAAAAAAAAACACACACACACACACACAACAAAGTGCCAGTGTCCCATGGGTCCTGACTCAGACATCCTGGAGCTTGTGCCAATGTGTAATTAATGGGGTAATAGATACCCTTGCAAAGCACTGGAGAGATGGCCAACACCTAATGAGTATAGGGTTGAGGGATACCGTGTGGATCCCTTGTTGTAGGTCTTACATCTTTTAAGAAGGGAAATCCACTCAAACATCCTTCCAAACTACCTTTTGTTTTTTTCCAGAGAGGACAGGCAATCTCAGTTTATTCTTACTACTTAGCCCAGAGAAGCAGAGATAGAGGACTCACTTGACTCATTCTTTTGTTTGTAGTTGGTTTCATGTAGCTTTCCAGAAAGGGCTTGCCAACAATCCTTCACAACTTAGTGTGAGTTGAGGTTAATTTATCTTTTCTTTGAGTCTTGACACTTTAGAAGGGAAAAATTGAAAATATGTGCTGTGACAGGCTCTAGTCTCCCGTTAAAGGAACTTTAGGCATCAACAGCAGATGAAAAGGTGTTTAGGCATGGGGACTTTCAAACATTGAGCCTCCCAGGAACTCCTGAGATCATATCTGGTATGCCTGGGCCTGACTTCTGAATATTGCTGGTTTCTCTTTTGTATTTCTGGGAGGAAAGTGGCTGAGCTGAATAGTCTCTGAGTCTCTTTCCATTTTTGGAAATTCTATGGAGTATTTGTTGAACATTCACTCTGTGCTAGGCCCTGTGCTGGATGTTGAGGGAATGAGAAATTTAAGATGGTGCTTCTTCTGGTCACCCAGGCTAGGGCTGGGGAGAGGGACAGAGACATCTGCCCTCCCTCTGAGGTCCATGAGATAGTCTCCTCCTCTCCCTTCAAAACCGATGTACCTGGATAGTGACCCAATAGTATCTATAAAGAATATAATGGAAACCTCCACATTTATTGGTGTGAAGAAACTTGCTCATTCATTCATTCATTCGTTCAACAATTTTTTTAATATCTACTATTTGTAGATAATTGTTCCTTAGATTTGTTTTTAGGTTTGATTATGGAAGCAATCTTTTTTAAGAGTACTTGCTTCCAAAGATAAGTTTTTAAAATTTCAGACTAGTTGGAACATGTTATTATGAATAAAGCACTGATTAGAGAAGAAGAAATGGGCTATTTTCCCTCCAGTTTCCCAAAGGGCAGTTTGAGGGAGGTCAAGTTGAAGTTCTAAATAAGGAAGAACTTTGCATCAATCGGCATTGGCCACTCATGGATTAGAGTGACCCCACACACGTGCACACACTTGGAACTGGTGGAGGAGAGGCAGAAGGATCAGCTATCATTGCCCAGGGCTTTGAGATAGGACATGGACTTGGTGGCCTCCTAAAGTACCTTCCAGACCTGAGATTCTGTGAGAAATATAGGAATGCGTGTGATTCATCTCAGAGACTGTGGTTCTTTTAGCATGACAACATCTACATGGCTTATTCCATTGTATTTCTGCAGGATGGATAGAGGGCTGGCAAATGCAAGCTAGATTCCATTTTTCTCTCCCAGGTGAGAGTCACTGGTAATATGGCTCAAACGCAATGGACTGAGTAGAAAACATAAAGGGCTTAGAGTGCAACAGATATCTCAAAGCCAGCAACTGGGAACAGTTATAGGAACTTTTTTCCCTAAATTGGCCTCAAGCCTGAGAGTTGTGCAGGAGCCCAGAAAATATCAGGCTTCTCCGCTAACACATCTCCAAGTTACCCGAGTGTATCACAAGACACAACTAGGGGAGATGTTGGAGGTGGCGTAGGGACCAAGTTCTGTATCAAACCGTATCCCTGTGGAAAACTGAGAGTTTAGTATAATTTACATCAAGTTATCCTCTTATTTAAAGGGTTCAAGCAAAGCCAAACCTTGTTACACCACTTGCTATTTGTCTTCTGAAGATCCAGGCTTCATGAATACTGCTCTTACAATTTGAGCACCTGTCACCAGTAAGCAGGGTCATGGTCCAAATACTAGCTTTACATCAGGAATGCATTTCCAGAGATTCCAGTGTGCAATTCTCATTTTTCACAAAAATTAGTTGTTCAAAATTGATCTCCAGTTGCTTTTTTATCAGACTGTTAAAGAAACCCATTGTTGGAAGTATTACCTAATAGCAAAGAGATCAGGCTGTGGAGTCAAACATATCTCAGTGGGAATCTTAGTTTTGATTCTTTCTAGTGGTGTTAACTTAGGGAAAGTTACATATCTTCTCTGAACCTCAGTTTCCTCATCTATAAAATGGGAATGGTTCTAACACCAGTTGTTGTAAGGATTAAATGAGATAATATTCATAAAGTGCTAACAGAGTTATCTGACTCATACTAAGTACTTCATTAAGATCACTATTATTATACCTGATCTTCCATAGTGGGGCTTGAGGGTGTGGACCTATGGTCCTAGTACCCTGGAGGTCGACAATTGATCTCAAGATTTTCACAGTATAAGATCATTCTTTCATTCATTCATTTGTTCATCCAACAAATATAGCACCTACTCTCTGCTAGGCACTATTTTAGGCACTTGGTATAGACGAATAAAATAGAGATTGTCCCTTCGCTCATGGAGCTTACAGTCTAACAGAGGAGTCAGACAACAAGCAAGTGACTAAACAGATACGTAATTGCAGATTGGGATGAACAACATGAAGAAAGCAAACAACGGACAGTGACGGAACATACCGGCGTGTGGGAACCGCCCTGGTAGGGTATCAGGGAAGGACTTTTAGAGGAGGGGACATTTAAGCTGGGCCTGAAGGATGAAAAAGATCCAGCTGCACAAAGAACCACTGATCCCTCTATTAGCACACAAAGTAGACACAGTTTCACCAGGAGTACTCCATCCGAGTTGAGACCCCAGCTTTCTTCCTGTCTGTACAGGAAGTAGACTTTGCCAGCAACTGGGAGAGCGTTTTGCTCATTTTGTTGCATATGATGGAGGGTTCAATTATATCACAGTTCTCTAGGGCTTAGGATTTTTTGGGATGTTTCACCATGTATTATTCAAGGTTCTCCAGAGAAACAAAACCAATAGGATATATATATACACACACACATATATATATATAATGAGATTTATGATAAAAGATTGGCTCATGCAGTTATGGGAGCAGTTGCATGATCTGCTGTCTGCAAGCTGGAGACCCAGGAAAGCCAGTGGTGTAAATTCCAGTCTGAGTCTGAACGCCTGAGAACCGGAGCACCACTGATGGTGTAAGTTCCAGTTCAAGGTCAGGAGAAGACTTATGTCTCAGTTCAAGCAGTCAGGAAGAGAGAGAAAATTCAACCTGCCTTCCCCTTTTTGTTCTGTTCAGACCCTCAATGGTTTGGATGATGCCCACCCACACTGGGGAGGGCCATTTGCTTTTACTCAGTCCACCAATTCAAATGCTCATCTCTTCTGGGAACACCTGTACAGACACATGCAGAAATAATGTTTAACCAGATATCTGGGCATCCCTTAGCCCAGTCAAGTTGACACATAAAATTAACCATCACACATCACCAGGATACAGTTTCTGCCCCCTGCTGAAGAAGTGTAACTTGTGAGAGGAGAGTGGGCTTTAGATCCAGATGTGGGATACAACCTGTCTCTGCCACTTTCTAGTTGAGTGAACTTAGGCAAGTTAACTAATCTCTGAGTCTCAGTTTCCTCATCTCTAAACTGTGAGTGTGGCTTCTGTTGTTGTTAGGATTGAAATTGAAATGAGATAATGTGCATAAAATGTTCAATGCCTTTTATAGGGTAGGCATAGAGTAAAGCAAGTTTTCCAGTGGCATCGTTAAAAATAATGGAAACCCACCCCTATTTTCTACCCCATGCCGTAGAAAAAGAAGTCTTTGGCTATGCGGTGGCTTTAAAACATGTCTGCAAATTCTTTGACACTCTTCCCTTCTTCTTGAAAGTGGGCTTGCCTGGGTCACTTACATCTAACTAATAGAATGCAGCAGAAGTGATACTGAGTGATTTCTGAGGCTGCATCAGAAAAGGTAATAGCTTCCTTCTGGCTCTCTTTCTCTTGGGATGTCCCTGCAGCCCCCCACCTTGAACCCAGCCACCACGCTGCGAAGAAGCCAGGCAGCCACATGGAAAGGCCACTTACAGGTGTCCCAGCCGCTGCCCTGGGTAAGGTCCCAGCCAAGAACTAGCATCATCCACCAGACGTGTGAGTGGATGGGCCTTTGGATGACTCCAGCCCCCAGCCTTCAAATGCCCCAGCTGACCCTGAGTGGAACAGGGTTGAACTGCCCCTGCCAAGCCCTACCTACACTGCAGATTTGTGAGCAAAATTAATATTGCCGTTGTCTTAAGCCTTAAGTATTGGAGTGTTTTGTTACACAGCAACAGATAACTGGAATAGCACGCTTCCCTTCTTGGTCCATCCTGCCCCCTACCCAGTGTCTCTCCCATCACCCTGGGCCCAGAGTAGCAGAGGTATTAGTAAGGACACTGTATCGTAGTTTCAAGAACTGTGGGTTCTTGTTTCTTCCACCAACTCTGTGGGCCAGAGTTCCCTCCTCTGTGTGGTGGCTTTGGATTAGATACTCTCTCAGGCATTTGCTAGTCCCAAGGTCATATAGGAAACAAATATGGTAATAGAAAAAGTTTCAGGCTTTAGGGATTTTGGATTATAAGCCTAAATTTTGCATGCCATGGTATAGAAATCCAATGTTCTCTGAGAGCCTTCTTTGTGAATTTTCAATTAAAGAAAGCATTGTCTAAGCACTTTTGATTTGAGAGGGAGATTTTGCATGTCTCGACCGTGTGAACCATGCAATGGGCTTGGTTGGAGCCTCGCAGGCCTGTCCTGATCCAATTGTCTAGTAATTCTCGTGGAGTCCTCATTAGAACCTGCACCCCAAAGAAGCCTGCCGTCCTGGGGGCCCATTTAACACCTGCAAATTCTCTTAAAGTTTATACAAAGACTAGCAGGCCACAGGCTAACAAAGTTTTAAGCCCCCATCTGTTGAGTGGTTTCTGGCAGATGGGTCTCTAAAGGGTGCTGTGTGTTTTATCATTTCAGTTTCTTCTGAAGAAGGATTTAAAATCAATTTAGGGGTCATGTTCAGGGACTTTGTCAAAACTACAGGCTCCAAGTCAAACAGGCACCAGTCCTCAGGGGCTCTCAAATGACAAAGGGAATGTGATCTGCGCTGTTTCAAGTATCCTTGTTCTCATCTCCTTCCTTTGCTGAGGCACTGGCTTTTCTTTTGAAGTCTATTGCCTCCTTCATTTATTCTTTAATTTCATACCCCTGAGGTGAGTCTGCTCTGTCTTGTGTACATAACTGCTGTCATGGGCTAGGCTTCTCCAATGAACAAAAGCTAGCCTGAAAGGGGTTGCTTTGAAAACCACCTCTCCATGTAGAACATCACACCTTTAAATGAAACAGAAGAAAGTCTTCTAATTAAAGGAAAGTTCTGGGCAAGCTTTGGAGAGGGAAAAAAAAAAAAAAAGATTGTAGAAGCTTTAGAGATCTCAGCAGCTAGCTTACGGAATATCAATATAGAAGAAGGGATTCGTTTGTTTTTCTACCCGCCACCCCCACCCATGGATAGGCAGATCATGAAACTCAGTGTCAGAAAAAGTTAATACTAAGAGCCCAGCAAGAACACTACTTGTTTTTCTTGGTCAGTTTAAGGCTGCTGAGATTGGATTATATCCCTGGGATATTGGTTTTTTCTCTCTATCTACTGCCTGGAGCTTGGCCATTATTGTAATATTGGCAGAGATGTTGTCAAAGTGCAAGAGGCGCTCGGCATTATGAGTCCTTAACCGAAGTATGGCCGGCACGTGAAGGGCCCTGTTCATCAGCTGAGTTTTGCAGCTGTCACCTTGGGGGTAGGGGTGGGCCTGCAGCTGTGTGTAGGGTTAGACTTGGTTCTGGGATGCTCTCTCTGTCTTAGAGCAAAGGAAAGGGAGGGAATAAGCGGTTTTGGGTTGGAATCTCAGTTGAGATTGCTCATCTGGTTAGAATGAGAGAGTAGGTCAGGTTTGACATGCCAGAGATCTCTTGCCTGGGAGAGGAGCTGTGGTTGTTGGTTTCTGTTGGCTAGAGCACTAGACTAAGGAGTCAACATCCAGTGTTGGATCTCTAGCTGGGGGAAGGAGCTAAGATACGGATATAAAGGAGGTAGGTAAAATTAGAGCCAGGAGGGACTTTGGCAACCAATTAGTCTAGCCCCTTCCTATTACTAATGCAGAGACTGAGACCAATAGCTGGATAGTGATTTGCCCATAGCCTGTAACAGAGGCAGGGCTGCTCATCTCTTCTCTCAACTCCAGCCCAGGTCTCAGTCCACATCAGGCAGCCTGTACTTACAGGCCCTTGATCACAAGGGTGACCAGAGGAGAGGGTTAGCACCATTAGCCCATACCTACTATGGGAAAAGCAGTTTAGAGTGTTTGCCATACAGGTATTTGTCAGCAGTGCCACCTTAGGGTTAAGGATGGCACCTTCCCTAATGAACATGTCCCTGCCATCTCCTCCAGCAAGAGGGCCCTGGGCCTCCCTGCCCAGTTCATCCATAGTCATGCAGGCTCTGCCTGATATGAGGCTGAATGGAAACACAGGCCCTGTCACCTGGTAGAGATCATCTCCATGTCCCTGGGGAGCCCTGCAGCAGTGAAGTTGTTGGTGTGCAGGAGGCCAATGTGCTCATTGATATGGGAGGCAGATTTCAGGTTTTGTTGCAAAAATATTTAGATTTTTTTTTCATTTTCGTGGATGACTAAAACCTTCTGAGTCCCAGCACTTTGGGTGAGTAATTCTCCTCCCCACCCCAGCTCCTCCTCCAAGCCTCCCTTGGACCCCAGTCACGTAACTGCCAGGCCTTGCTGATTAGAGTCCCTCTGTAGCTATGTAGGAGCCATTCAGCTTGAATCTGATTCAGGCCATCTGTGTGGTTCCTTCAACTTGCCCTGGAGACTTTCTGTAAGAGGATGGAGGCCAAAGAGGCTTTTGTCTTGGAAGAATCGTCATGAATGACTCTCTAAGAGAGGGATCAAACTTGGTGAGCTTCTCAATGACCAGAGGAATGTCAGTGGGGGAGACATGGGCTGGTTAGCTTTAATAACCAACAGCTCAACTTAAAAGCTCAGAAATGTATCGGACTTCTTTTTCAGATTTTTTTGCGAAGATTGATTGGCTTCAGTATACAGATTATAGGAATTTTTAAAAAATCAAATATACTTATGCTAGTATGATTTGTCTGTTCTTTGACGCTTAATATTGACACTCTTCACTACCATTTAGAACCTCATGCTTTCTCTCATTTTTAAAATATTTGTTTCAGTACTTCATAAAGTAGATAAGAGCTATCATGGTCAAAAGATAAAAGAATAAAAGGATAAGTAACAGTCTTTCTGTCAGTCTGACTGTCCCTCTGTCTAACCAACTGTCCATCTGTCTGACTGTCCCTTTGTCTGTCTTTCTGACTCCTCTGTCTGTCTGTGTGACTGACTGTCCCTCTCTCTCCCTCTCTCTTTCTGACTATCTGCCCTTCTTCCCTCCCTTCCTTTCTTTTTTTATTGAATAAGTATTCAATCTCCTGCTGTGTGGAAAACCTTATTTTTTTGTTAATTCATGAAGCTGATAGAACTCCTTTGCACCAGCATGGAGCCTAGTGGTTATGTAAACTGGCCATGCAGAGTTGAGGACAGAAAACCTCTCAATGTCAGAACAAGGGACTTGAAACACCAGGTCCTGACCTCACATCAAAATGCAATAGCTCTCTGAAGTTTTACTAAACTAGAGAATGAATATGGATGGTATAAGCATTCAATAAATGTTTGCTGAATTGAATGCAATAAAAATGATAAAAGAGACATTACAAATGCATTTTTTTAAAACTTTATTACATGTACTGAAAGACGTTTTTGACATTTTCTCTACAATCCTAGTTACATCCCTAGCGCCTGGCACATATGATAGAGTTCCTTGCTCTGCCGTGTTGTGAATCACTGGCTGCAGAGTCAAAACCCATGCTGGCCTCCAGTAATTTGATTTTGATGGGGGATGGGTGGAGACTTATGTTAAAGCAGGCATTGATATGTGCTTGGTATTCACAATGCACATCTCATGAAATCTTTTAATAATCACATAAGGCAGAATTTTCATCCCCATTATATTTTTTAACAATGAGAAAACTGAGATTCAATTATGTTCATTAATCTGTCTCAGTCACATACCTAATATGTGGTAGGACGAAAATGTAAATCTGGGGTTATCAAACTTTACAAAATATGTAACCAAGTTCTTTCCACCCTTTTCCGTGCACCCTTGAAATCATGTGTCACAGAAATTATTTTTTGCCATTTTTGTGTTTTTTTTCTTTTTAAAAAACCTTTTTATTTTATTTATTTTTTTTTAATTTTTTGTTTATTGCAGTAACATTGGTTTATGACATTGTAAAAATTTCAGGTGTACATCATTGTACTTCTATTTCTGCATAGATTACATCATGTTCACCACCAAAATACTAATTACAACCCATCACCACACACATGTACCGAATTATCCTTTTCACCCTCCTACCTCCCCCCTTCCCCTCTGGTAACCACTAATCCAATCTCTGTCCCTATGTGTTTGTTTATTGTTGTTATTATCTACTACTTAATGAAGGAAATCATACGGTATTTGACCTTCTCCCTCTGACTTATTTCACTTTGCATTATACCCTCAATGTCCATCCATGTTGACACAAATGGCTGGATTTCATCGTTTCTTATGGCTGAGTAGTATTCCATTGTGTATATATACCACATCTTCTTTATCCATTCGTCCCTTGATGGGCACTTAGGTTGCTTCCAAGTCTTGGCTATTGTGAATAACGCTGCAATGAACACAGAGGTGCATGTACCTTTACAAATTGGTGTTTTCAAGTTCTTTGGATAAATACCCAACAGTGGAATAGCTGGATCATGTGGTAGTTCTATCCTTGATTTTTTGAGGAATCTCCATCCTGTTTTCCATAGTGGCTGCACCAGTTTGCACTCCCACCAGCAGTGTATGAGAGTTCCCTTCTCTCCACATCCTCTCCAACACATGTTGTTTCCTGTCTTGTTAATTATAGCCATTCTGATGGGCGTGAAGTGATATCTCATTGTAGTTTTGATTTGCATTTCCCTGATAGTTAGTGATTTTGAACATCTTTTCATGTGTCTGTTGGCCATCTGTATATCTTCTTTGGAGAAATGTCTGTTCAGGTCTTTTGCCCATTTTTTAATTGGGTTGGTAGTTTTTTTGTTGTTGAGATGCAGGAGTTCTTTATATATTTTGGAGATTAAGCCCTTATCAGAAGTATGGTTTCCAAATATCTTCTCCCAATTGTTAGGTTGTCTTTTCGTTTTGTTGATGGTTTCCTTTGCTGTGCAGAAGCTTTTTAGTTTGATGTAGTCCCATTTGTTTATTTTTTCTATTGTTTCTCTTGCCCGGTCAGACATGGTGTTTGAAAAGATGTTGCTAAGACCGATGTCGAAGAGTGTACTGCCTATGTTTTCTTCTAGAAGTTTCACAGTTTCAAGTCTTACATTCAAGTCTTTAATCCATTTGGAGTTAATTTTTGTGTATGGTGTAAGGTAAGGGTCTACTTTCATTTTTTTTAATATGGCTATCCAGTTTTCCCAACACCATTTGTTGAAGAGACTATCTTTTCCCCATTGTATGTTCTTGGCTCGTTTGTCAAAGATTAGCTGTCCATAGATGTGTGGCTTTATTTCTGGGCTTTCGATTCTATTCCATTGATCTGTGTGTCTGTTTTTGTGCCAGTACCATGCTGTTTTGGTTACTATAGCTTTGTAGTATATTTTGAAATCAGGGAGTGTGATACCTCCAGCTTTGTTCTTTTTTCTCAGGATTCCTTTAGCTATTCGGTGTCTTTTGTTGTTCCATATAAATTTTAGGATTCTTTGTTCTATTTCTGCAAAAAATGTTGTTGGAACTTTGATAGGGATTGCATTGAATCTATAGATGGCTTTAGAAAGTATGGACATCTTAACTATGTTAATTCTTCCAATCCAAGAGTACGGAATATCTTTCCATTTCTTTGTGTCTTCTTCAAGTTCTTTCAGAAATGTTTTATAGTTTTCGGTGTATAGATCTTTCACCTCTTTGGTTCAGTTTATTCCTAGGTATTTTATTCTTTTTGTTGCAATCGTAAATGGGATGGTATTCTTAATTTCTCTTTCTGCTACTTCGTTGTTAGTGTACAGAAATGCAACTGATTTTTGTATGTTGATTTTGTATCCTGCAACTTTACCATATTCGTTTATTACTTCTAAAAGTTTTCTGGTGGATTCTTTAGGGTTTTCTATATATAAAATCATGTCATCTGCAAATAGTGACAGTTTCACTTCTTCCTTTCCAATTTGGATCCCTTTTATTTCTTTCTCTTGCCTGATTGCTCTGGCTAGGACTTCCAATACTATGTTAAATAGGAGTGGTGACAGTGGGCATCCTTGTCTGGTTCCTGTTCTTAGAGGGATAGCTTTCAGTTTTTCACCGTTGAGGATGATATTAGCTGTGGGTTTCTCATATATGGTCTTTATTATGTTGGGATACTTTCCTTCTATACCCATTTTATTCAGAGTTTTTATCATAAATGGATGCTGTATCTTGTCAAATGCTTTCTCTGCATCTATTGAGATGATCATGTGATTTTTATTCTTCGTTTTATTAATGTGGTGTATTACGTTGATTGATTTGCGAATGTTAAACCATCCCTGCATCCCTGGAATAAATCCCACTTGATCGTGGTGTATAATCATGTGTCACAGAAATTATTTTTTGCCGTTTTTGGATTTGGGTTATCAATAGCAATATTCTTCCATGTTCTAACTTAGAAACATTTCATTTTGAGTCTCATGAAACTTTAAGCATAAAGCTTCAAATTGTCAGATAGGGCAAATGGCTCAATGGTGTTCTTACCATGTTTCAGCTTTAAGTCCAGGCCACTCTTTAATGAATTCAATTCCTATAGAGGATAAATGAGTCTCCCTTCAATAGTCCCTGTATAGCTCCCAAGATCTATACAGATCTATGCAGTAATTCCACCTTAGCCATGGTTTCACTTTCCATGGTTTCAGTTACCTGTGGTCAACTGCTGTCCAAAAATAATGCTACGTCACAATGCCTACATCATTCACCTCATTTCATCTTATCACGTGGGCACTGTATCATCCCACATCATTGCAAGAAGAAGGTCGAGTACAGTACAATAAGATATTTTGAGAGAGAGAGACCACATTCAGATAACTTTTATTACAGTATATTGGTATGATTGTTCTATTTTATTATTAGTTATTGTTGTTAATCTCTTACTGTGCCTAAATTAAATTTTATCATAGGTATGTATGTATAGGAAAAAACATGGTATATATAGGGTTCAGTACTATCTGTGGTATCAGGCGTCCACTGGGGGTCTTGGAACTTATCCCCTGCAGATAATGGGGGATTGCTGTATACTACTCAAAATATTCCTCAAAATTTTCCTGGTCTTAAAAGCCTGGGCAACCTCCTCTAACTATGAGCAAGGATTGATACATGAGCTGCCTTATCACACCCTGTAATTCTGGAGTGACAAGAAAATAGTAAATGACTGCACAAGTTAAAGAATTTGCCCAGTGGGCTCGTAAGCTAAATTATGCTGTCAGAACACAAACACGAAAGCCTATTTTATGATAAAAAGTAATGATACATAGAATTTGAGCATGATTCTTCTGCAAAAAGAACATGTAAATTTGTCACGTGTCATTTACTTTTCAACAAAGTCCATTTGGTTGTTCTTTTTCTATTGACACAGGCTCCAAGCTCCATGAGGGCCAGAGCCACTTGGGTGTGGAACTCAGTTTTGGGTGTCTGCAGCACCCAACTACTCAGGTAGTATTTGATGTATAAATGAATGAGTATAATATAACACAGAATCCTCCCTGGCCTGAGGCACTTTAAAAGCTACTGCCGAACTTGTCGTTCTCATTCTACCTTGCTATTACTGAGATCTCTCTGCATCCAACTCCTCCCGTGCCAGGATCTTGGTTTCAGGGCTCTCATTAGGCCCACCAGGCTTGCGTTTTTGCCCTTGTCCCTTCTTGTGCCTGTCTTTCTCCTTCTCACCTTAGCTCAGTTACTCTGGGCAGGACCTGTCTGATCCTCCTGGGTCTCACCCAGACTCAAACTCAAACCATTTCCCACCCTCCATGTAGACATACTGTCTTATTCTGGGGAACTAGCCCAGGATATTTCCTAATGGTAGAGACTCAGGGAGGATTATGTAAAAGAAGGCAAATACCAAGTTGGGAAGGATGGTAGAGGTAATACCTCCCAGCAGACTCTTCTTTTCTGGGCAAACCTTGCTCATGGCAGATGTCCCTGCCACTTGCTTGTTTTGCTCTGTACTCCCTGGTTTGTCAGTTCTTTTCTGAAAACAATGCCAGAACTGAATGTAATATTATCAGTGTGCTTTGCCCACTGCAGAGCCCAGGGGAGTCACTGCTGCCCATAGTCTGGAGGTTTTGCTGCTAGTGGTGTCACTTAAGATTGGAATTAATGTCTTTTTAGCTGCCATGCTGCATTGCTAGCTATATAAGAGCTTAGGGCAATCATACATCCAGTCCCATTTTTTTTTCTTTTTACATGAAATGGCCTAAAATCAGCACCAACTGCAACTCCCCAAAACACATTCTGTAGTTGTATAGAAGATACTTTTACATTTTTTTAAAAAAGTAATTCACATTCAACAGAGCATAATGAAAAAAATACAAACACACAAAGCTACCCATAATTACACTATGCAAAGATATCTGCCACTAACATTTTTATTTAATTTTAATGTATACCTTCCAATCTATGTTCCATGCATTTATCTCTGGCTATTCACCACCTATGTATTTCAACCAAATTAGGATCACACTGTTTATATTGTTTTATAACCTACCTTTTTATCTTAACATATTATGAAAATATTTCTACATCAATAAATTATTTTTTTTATTTATATAAATAAACATCCTTTTACTGGATAATATTATCGACTGTTACAGATCTAAGTGTTTCTAATTTTTAGGTGTTACTAAGGAACATCACTGGGGCTAAGTCTTTGTGCACATTCTTAGTTATTTTCTTGGAGTGTTTCTAGAATCACATCAGCAAATCATTTTAGAACTTTGTTTTTTTGCAAAGTGTTCATATCGATAAACTATGTAAGTTTATACAAATCAATTAATAAGCATATAAGAGGCAACAATGTATAAACAGTATTTCAAAGATAATAGCTACAGTTTTATCATCAAAGTGTAAAAACCCATTATAATAATATCCAGTCCTGCTGCATCTGCCTGCCTATGATACCTCCACTTTCTTTTTATTTTATTTTTTATTGAGGTAACGTTGGTTTATAAAATTATATAAATTTCAGGGGTACGTCATTATATTTCGATTTCTGTGTGGACTACATCATGTTCACCACCCAAAGACTGATTACCATCCATCACTGTACACATGTGCCCTGTCACCCATTTTGCCCTCCTCCCTCCCCCGTTCCCCTCTGGTAACCACCAATCTAATCTCTGTATCTATGTGTTTGTTTGTTGTTGTTGTCGTTTTCCACTTATGAGTGAAATCATACAGTATTTGACTTTCTCCCTCTGACATATTTAGCTCAGCGTAATATCCTCAAGGTCCATCCGTGCTGTCGCAAATGGCAAGATGCCATCTTTTTCACGGCCGAGTAGTATTCCATTGAATATATATGCCGCATCTTCTTTCCCCATTCATCCATTGACGGGCATTTAGGTTGTTTCCAAGTCTTGGCTATTGTGAATAATGCTGCAATGCACATAGCAGTGCAAATATCTTTTCATATTCATGTTTTTGTGTTCTTTGGATAAATACCCAGAAGTGGAATAGCTGGATCATATGGTATTTCTATTCTTAATTTTTTGAGGAATCTCCATACTGTTTTCCATAGTGGCTGCACCGATTTACATTGCCATCAGCAGTGTGTGAGGGTTCTCTTTTCTCCACATCCTCTCCAACACTTGATTTCTTGTCTTGCTAATTATAGCCATTCTGACAGGTGTGACGTGGTATCTCATTATAGTTTTTATTTAAGACTTTTGATACATAAACAATTGATACTTTGGAAATGTTAACGAGTATTACATTTCTTCTGAATTTGGCTTAGATGATTTCAAATCTTGACTCCGTTTTCTGTTGCATTAGTTGTCACTACAAATTCAATAAGCAATTCTTCCATGTCTTGTCGTTGGTTTTTCAAAAAAATATTTAAAAAGATAAGGTCACTCCTTCTGCAAATATTTTCCAAAAGTTAACATTGGATAAGGCACTCTGTTAGATATTGGGGTAAAGGGACTAGAAATTCAAGAGCACATACGCCTTAATCTTGGTCCTCTTTTATTTATTTAATACGGAAAGCATTGTTCCATTAATAAACAATCTGAGACATTTTGTGTTAAACTTGTTCTCTTTCTTAATGCACTAAATACAAGTTACTTTGTCAAATTTTAAAATACGTTGTCAAAATGGAAATAAGGTAATTTGGCATGAGCCTGACTTCCTTACCCTGGATTTAAAAAGAAAGGCATATGCTTACTTCAGTAAATTAGAAAAATTCAGAAAAGTATAAAGAAAATAAATGACTCATAACAAGAGCATTCAAAGACAATTACTGTTAATTGGTGTATTTCCTTCCAGGCATTTTCTTTGTATATTTTTTACATAGCTGAGATCATACTATGTATGCAATTTTCCAAGCATATAATGTAAGTATTTCCTCATATTATGAAAAATTCTTTGAAAATATTATCTCTAATGGTTCCATAACATTCCATCATGGAAATAAATTAAATACTAGAGTTCGATGGTTAATAGTGAAAATCTAGATGATACTGCCATGGTTAACTTGTGATTTAGGGCAAGTCACTTACCTTTTCTGTAGCTCAGTTTCCTTATATGCAAAACAAGGATAATTCTGATCTGTATCTTTTAAAGTTTCTGTAAGGAATACAGGAGACAATTCTAGTAAAGCTGAAACTAGTGCATGGCACATAGTGAGCACGCAATAAAAGTTATTATTATTATTACTATTGCTACTATTATTATTTTCTTAGTCATTCTACCTACTGCTAGATAGTTAAGTCATTTCCAATTGAGATAGCATTTACAATTCTAAAATGACTGTAGAGTGTAATTGTTCACAAACATCTTTATAACCTTAGAATATTTTCTTAGAATAGAATCAAAGTCAGTGGTAAGCACACTCTTAAGATTCTCAATATTGCCAAAATTGCTTATCTACACTTATCTACAGTATAGTGCAGTGCTATTATTCTCAGCAGACATATATGTCCAAATCAGGATCACCTATGGGACTTTTTCACCTCTTCTCCCATCCTCTTCCTACCCATCCTCACCCTCCCTCCCTCCCTCCCCCAGATGACACGTGAGAATCACAATCTCTGGGGCATTTGAAACTCTTATCCTCTAAATATCTTCATATGCAAAATGAGGATATCAATTTCTATTTCATAGGGTTGTTGTGATAAATAAGTAAGATGATGCATGTGTATAGGGCTTTACACATAGTAAGCACTCGTTAGCCGCTATCACATTATTTTTACAAATAACAATTAAATTCATGATTTATACTCCTACCAGGAATGTATAAAATTATCTATCTCATTGCCCCTAATCATTCTTGAGCATAATTATTATAAAATTTAATTTTAAATTAATTTACACTATTTAAATTGTTAAAAATTATTTTTAAATATTTTCTAATTCAATAAGTGAAAAGTAGTAGTTCACTGTTTTAATTTGCCTTCCTTTGATTACTGTAGGAGTTGAACTTTTTCAAATATTTATTAGCCATTTGTATTTCCGTGTGTGAGTGTGCGTCGGAGGGAAGGGAGGCAGAGAGAGAGAGAGAGAGAGAGAGAAATCAGGATCTGTTTATTTTACTGGGGTCTTTGTTTTATACATCTTTTCCTTTTTTAGGGGGACACTGTGTTGTTCTTTTGATAGTAAGGATATTATCCTCAGTCTGATCATGTCTTATTCCTATTGAACTAGTTTTGTTTCTAAAGGTTTCCAAGCCATCTGGTTAATTATCCACTTTAGAATTTTGCCAGAGAGTATTGTTAAGCTTGTAAATCTAAGGTCCGTGAACTCTATTCTTTTTTCCCAGTAAAAAAAAAAAAAAATCTGAAAACATTAGCCAGTCTCCTATCTCTGGCACAACTTGAAATCTCCATGATTGCTGAGAGCTTCCAGAAGGTGATGGAGATTGTCTGCAGTACCTTTTGCTTGGGCTAGAATGTGAGTGAAGGGAGTGAATATAAAGAGCACAGATTACTTGTTTGCAGTCAATGAATCTGGGCTACAAGGCCAGAAGGATGCTGATACCTGGGCCCAGAGTTGGTTCTGTGCCCTGTCCTGCTGCTTGTTCTTCAGTTCTCCCTCCTAATTGGGTCCCTAACTTGTTTTTCCATGCCTGAGTTCTCACCTTGCTAACCTAATTTATGCTTTACTGGCTCCCAGACTGACAATGTCTCTGGCACTCTTCACCCTTTGTAAGCGTCAGAACTCCAAGTTCAGGCCATCTACTGTTAGCCTCTCCGACATCGGCCAATGATCCGCCAGGATCTGCAGGCCCAAGTTCCTGTTGCCACCTTTTCCTTAGACAGCCCTTTTAACCCCTCCTGTCACTGTCTACACAGCCCTGAAAGCTGACCCATCCCTGTTGTTATGTCTGGATTCCAGATCTTTGCCCACTGCCCACAGAACTCATGTTTACCTCGTAGGGGTCATACAGACTCTTCCCTGAAATTTTAGAACTCAGACCTCTTAATGGCTAGGCCCGAATTTTGTCCGGCATTTCCTTTATTTGCTACAATAGTAATACATTATTATTTTTGGCAATATAAATAACTTTTTCTGAACACTTACTCTATGCTAGGCATTGTGCTAAGTGGTTCATAAGCACTCTCATGACATCTTCAAGGCAAGCATATAAGGTTGCTTCTATTATTGTTCCCACATCACACATGAGGAAAGCGAAGCTTAGAGAAGTTAAATAGCTTGCCTGAGATGGAGATCACCCTTGTAGTAGTGTTAGAGCTGTGAGCTGATTTCAGGTCAACCTGATGTCTAAGCCCATGTTCTAAACTCTAAGATGATATGGCATCATCTGGGATTCCCCTCTGGTCTCCTTTTCCTAATCTAGTTTACATCCCCTTTTATAAACCCTACCTATATATGTGGCATTTCCTACCACATATCTCTATAAGCAACGATACTTCAAAGCTGAAAGAGGCCCTGGCTGCCATTTCATTCTGCTGGGATGACATCAGGTTTTCTCCTCCCTGATCCTGCTTCTAATTCCTGTACAACTTCTGGGGACCCTAGCTGGGTTACTCTTCTTCAGTGCCCCCCTTGCAGGGCGAGAACCCCATCAGCCAGTTGTATGTCTTTTTCTTGGGTGTCATGCTCTCCTGTTTCCTCTGTGAGCAGACTTCCTTCTGCTCACTTCCTAGCTCCTTCTTGCCCTCACTGGCAGGCTACTTCACATCCTAGAGCTTCTCTCTGTTGGCCTTACATCTCCTCCACTTATATCCACTCTGGAGGCTCAGGCCCTCCTTGTCTTTATCTTTGGGGTCTCCCTAACAATTAGCAGCCCACAAATATGCCTTCCTCAAGTCTTTTCACCTCAAGGGTGAGTTAAACCTATTGTGGATATAATTGCTACTTATTTCAGACAGGAAAACTACACAGATCTACAAATGTGGACAGTGAGGAAGCCACGGATAGAACTTCTAGCGTGTGTGCTAACAGGTCGTTCCTCCTTCCTGCCTATTTCAAAGTCTGGAATTCTAGTATACCCCAGTGAACCTCAATGTACCTGGAAAAGTAGCTTTTGTATCTGGTTATATTCCTCTAACTTTCATATTCTGACTACAGCAGCTTCTCAGTAGTGGCAGATTTAATAGTCACAGTTTCTACTATTTGCAAGCAATTCCAACTTCCATGGTAGGTAGTAAATTGTCATTTTACTGAGATTAGAATTTGAAAATCTCATACTATTAGGCTGGGTGTGGTGGCAAGTCGCTTAGTGAGTGATTTGTTGTTTTCTGAATGCATTTTATGGAGGTAATGATATGCTACAGCAGTATTCACAGATAGTGGGATTCTAGAAATCTCTGGATGCATCCTGCACAAAAAACAAGAGTTCACTGTGTGTGCAGTCCCAGGGCAAAGTGCTGCCTCTTCTCCCCACCCACTGTGATCTGTTGCTGAGTGCGAGCAATTAGCAGGGAATTGACTTCACCTTCCTACAGCACCTTTCCAGGTGGTTGACAGACCCTCCCTAGAAGTCAGGAATGCTCTCTATACACAATTATAAGCTATATTGGTAGTGTTATCCAATTAGTCCATGTTTCATTCACCTGCTGCAAATATGTTTAATGCTTACTTCCGACTGCTTCTCTTGGGCTGGATTGGTATAGGGCACACTGTCCTGATGAGAATGGAAACATTTGGGTTGCATTTGAAGATATTCAAGGAATTGAGGAAATATATTCATTTTTCCATCCAGAGGTTTAGTGTTGTGTAGATGCTGTCTGAGTGGAACCTACCCGTACAGAATATAACCTTTCATTCGGTGGGCTAGAAAGCTTAGTTTCTTATGCACCTGGTGCTAGCAGCCATCGTGTCTCAGTGCTGCCCAGAATCTCCAATGACAGCAAGACCTGGGAAGTCTTGGGGAGATAGAGTGTCACTTGCAGAAAAAGAGTCCATTATCTTGGAAGCCACTGCAGGAGTCATTGCCGAAAGCAATTTCTTAGAGTTTATGCTCAAACCTTAGAAGGTTCCTCCTGCCGTTATGATTGAAGGGGTAAGGGAGGGAGCCAAGCCCTCTTGGTCGGCAAATGTCATCAGTCATGATGAGCAACTAATCCTGATGAGACTTCTTATAAGACTCTGGTATGATGACAGATGAGGCCACATACAGCAGTTAACTCAGTCATTTGTAATCATTACTTTTTGGCCATTCAATAACCATCCTGTGAAATTACTTTATGAATTTCCCAGAGTAGAGAAAGGAGCCGAGTTTTACCCCCTTTTCTTTGGTGAAGCAGCCCAGTAGTTATAAATGCTTGAAGGGAACTTTCTACGGCCCCATCAGATCCAACTTCAAGACTCTTATTCACCTGAATCACCTGCTTTCTGTGTGGGTGATGACACAGTGTTGGACACACTTGCTCTTTTCCTAACTCTGCCCACAGAGTAAGCCCCAGGATTCTTCTGTGGCTGACATCTTTATTGCTGTTTCGATATATCCCTAGGGCAAAATGCATGGTGATGGTGCTCTGTTTCTTCTCACAGTGCAACTGTGGCCACATCTCTTGGCCTAGAGCTTCCTTCCCCAGCAATGTGCCATGGTCATGCGTGTGCTACAGTGGCCAACAGGTGTGTAGAGATACCAAACTATCTCAGCACTCTGGGAGGCTGGGTTGGAGCAGGAATGGCTGAAGCCCTTGGGCCAGTTGCCTCTAACTGCGGGCAACCTCTTCTGTTTATCTCGGTGGGCCATACAAATAGTATCATTTTCTCTGTGTCATGGTATGAAAAACGGTTAGGAAGCACTGACTTAACCTCTTCGATTTTCATTTTTCTCCTTTCTAAGTCGGGATTTCTTTTTATTATCTTACAAGACCATTGTGAGGATCAAAGGCTTGAATGCGTATGAAGAGGCTTTAAGAACTGCCGAACAATTACTGGGTGTATCACTGGCCACAGAGAGACAGGAATCTGTCTCCAGTTATTCTCATTGGCTGTCCCTTTGAGCATGAGATGGAATTCCACTTTTTTAAATCTTTCCCAGAAATCAATGTGCTGCGTCTATCATTGAGGTTCAAGCACTGACATAATACATTTTTTATAGTCTTTGGTTCTTGTGACTTCTTTAAGGCATCTACCAGAGCAGAAGCTCCTTGCCCCTCTGCCCAGTGATGCTGAGGGTACACAGCAGTGTACATGCCTCCCCTGGTCTATCTGCATTCATGTCCCAGTTTCTTCCAAGTCCACCCAGGCCAAGGCCTCTCCTTCCTGCTAAAGATTGGCCTTTGCTCCCTCTGAGCCTGTGTTGCCTTTGACTGTAGGCCCTTGCCCTAGGCCAAGAGCATCTCAAGTTTCCATGGTCTCAGCCTCTGTGCTCCAGGGTGTGAGCTGGCTGGTGTTGGCCCCCCAGGTGGTTCCAGAGAGTGACATCTCTGCACCCTGCAGACAGAGATCTCATGGGCAGAGAGGAACAAGACTGCCCTTTTCCTCAACAGGCCTTAAGCCAAATGCTATCTTGATAAGTGTATAAAAATCAAGTCACAAAACAATATACCGTAAAGTGTTAACACTGAATTTCTGGATGCCGGAAGTATGAATCATTTATTTTCTTCTTTACGCCTTTCTGATTTTTTCAGATTTTCTATAGTGAAAATGAAAGTATATTTTAAATTATATTTCTAAAAGATGCACTCAAGATGTGCTGCATGAAGGTAAATAACAGCTCCAACATTCCTTCACACTTGCTGGCTGCAAATTACTGCCTCTGCTTTCAGAGCCAGGCGATTTGGAGGGGGTGGAAGCCAGAAGGGAGGGGGAGCAGGCAGCAATGTGGGCCATTGAATCTCCTCTTTTCAGACATTGCTCTGGCAGCTAATTCCAGGGTGCTCATCTGTATGGTGGCAGCGTGACTTTCATGTTTTCCCCAAGGTGTTTTATGGCCTTTTTACAGTGTAGTTTGAATAACTTTCTCTCAGTAACTTCCAAATAGTGAAAAATATCAGGTGATTTCTCTTTTTCCCTCGCCACTTTTCTTCTCTTCTTTGTTTCTGCCCATTCCTTAATGCTGGTCTCCTCACTATCTCTTCCTTCACCTTCCTCTCTCTTCTTTTCTCTCTCTTCTTGCTGTACCTCTTCCTCTTCATCTCTTTTCACCTAATTTTTAAAGCAAAATTAAAACATGATGGTGAGAAAGAAAGGATTTGATCATGTTGGCCTGGGCCATGGTGAGGGGAGTGCAAATACGGATGTGTCATTACGAGCTAGGTGAATGCAAGGGTGGTTCCAGGGGCATTTTCACTCCTCCACTTTTCCAAAAGGTAATTCAGTTTTCAGACCTGTGACAACTGATGTATCTTCATTCGACTTCGTCATTAAGGCCAGAGGAAGACTGCCTAAGAAATTGATGTTTGAGCTGAGGCCCTAACATGGATGAGTAGAGTTAACTAGTTAAACAGAATGGGATGGGGTGAGACGCCGGAGAGGACAGGGGTCTATTCAAGCCCAAGTCTGTCTCAGTCCAGAGCACCTGCTCCTTATTCACCATGAAGAAAGACGAGGTGTTACTGAGGACCCCTGATGTATGGAACAACCAGTGATGCCGCCGTCCCATTCAGAACCTCTTGGAGATGATGTCAATTGCCCTGCAGAACGGGGACATTGAATTACATACAGCAGAAAGATTTATCAGATCACAGATACCTGTAGTATTCTCCTAACTGGAGGATGACAGACTCCTTCAGATCAACCAGGGAGGTGACCTGGAACTGCCACCTAGAATGGCTTCACCCTGTTGACAGGACTGCCCCATCCTGTTAGTCATCCTCCTACCTTTTCTCTGATGCTCAGCCTGCTGGGCAAGCTTCCTGCAAGAAAGGGGCCTGGAGTCCAGACCCCAGACCCCAGCCCTTCCCTTTGGTGTCTGGCTGTGTTTGAGTTTTGAGGGTCTAATCCTGGGGGTTTCCTCCTCAGCATGTCCCCCATCAGATTTCCAGGCCTCTGACAAATTTCACCCTAAGCATCCTTCCCCTGATCAGCCAAGGACCCATATCAGGACCAAGCATCAGGCCTGGTGGTGGTTGCCATGGAAACAGTGCTGGCCGAGTTTGAGGCCCCGGAGAGCCAGCTGCCCCCACTGAAGGTGTAATTTTTAGGTGACCTTCCTGGTTGACCTGAAAGAAGTCTGTCATCCTCCAGTTAGGAGAATGCTATAGGCAGATCAATGATCTGATAAATCTTTCTGTTACATGTAATTCAGTGTCCCTGCTCCAGGGGAATCAACATCATCTTCAAGACGTTCTGAACAGGACAGTGGCATCACTGGTTGTTCCGTACGTCAGGGGTCCTCAGTAACACCTCATCTTTCTTCATGGCGAATAAGGAGCAAGTGCTTTGGACTGAGATAGACTTGGGCTTGAATAGACCTCTGCCCTCCCTGGCTTCCCACCCCATCCCATTCTCCACTTAGGGCCTCGGCCTAAGGATCAATTTCTTAGGCAGTCTTCCTCTGGCCTTAATGATGAAGTCAAATCCCTCCTTTATACAGTCTCACAGGGCCGTGTATCTCTCTTTCACAGCACATACCAACGTTGAGACACGGCAAGGATTTGTGCGGTTGTTGGACTGCTGTCTGTTGCCGCACCACCTCTAAGTTCCTCAGCCATAAGCTCTAAGGGGGCAATGTTTAATTCTTCTCACTAATGCATCGTAACTGCCAAAGACAGAGCTTGGCACATAGGAGATCCTCAATAAATATTCATTGCATGAATTAATTAATCTTAGTTCCATCCCTTTTCGCTCCAGGACCTTGGGCAAGTTACTTAACCTCTCTGAGCCTCAGATCTCTCATTGGAAATGGAGATAATAATCCCCTATTCAGAAAATTGTGGGATTTACATGGGACAATGGTTGTAAAGCACCCAGAATAGGGCCTGTAGGTGTAATAGGCCCACACACACACAGCATTGGTTTTTTCCTTAGTTTCTTTTTCACCCCAGAGTATTGCATAGACCAGTAGTTTAAAGGTTTAAAGAGCAAAAATATATGTCCCTCTATTTCTTTCCCCTTCTCTCTTCTCTATTACCTTCTTCAGTGGCTGGTTGAGGCACAGAATGAAGGGTCAGAAGATCAGATTCTCAATTTTTCACTAACGAGCTGACCTTGGATGAAACATTGGCTCCTCCTATATTTCAACTTCCTTGTATATGTGATGAGAAGACATAGATAAATGGTCTTTACAGTCCTTCCCAACTCTCTCACCCTGGGTCTCCGCATAGGGGTCAAGGGTAACATTGACCACTGTTGTTCACAGTGCAAGATGAATGGAAGCAAAAAGGAAATGCGGCTCCAGAATAGGGAGAAGCAAATTAGACTATTGGCCTATCTATTTTAATACTGTACAAGCTGAGTTTATTTTAGTAATATAGGTAAAGAATACTTTAAAATGTATTATCATGACAATGCCCCTTGGTAACAGCACAAGGATTTGTAGTGTATCTTTCTTCAAAAGAGCCTAAGGGCTTTGTATATACTGTCTCATTAATTCTCGGAGCATCCCTAAAGTTGGACGGAAAAGCATGATGAGTTCTGTTTTATATGCAGAGAATCAAAGCTTCAAAAAGGTTAAGTAGCTTACCCAAGGTCACACAGTAACAACACTGTTCCCAGACACCCAGGTCTCTATCTAGCATACCAGCCTGTTAGAGCATTCTGCTCCCAGTCTCTGGAAATGTGTCCAGCCATGGTCACAACAAAGAGGTCTTTGTTCTGAGCAATGTGGTATTTAAAGTGTGGTTTCCTGGAGGCTAGACTCCTTTTACTGGAATGAGAGAGGTGACAAGTAGATAAAGAGGGATTGAAAGGGCTGGACATTAGTAGAAAGTGCTCTGCCCCTCCCCTTCCCCCCCTCCCAAACATCCTTTCCCTGGACCAACCAAGGGCCCATCTCAAGGGCCAAGCATCAGACCTGGTGGTGGTTGCCATGGAAACAGTGCTGGCTGAATTTGAGGCCCTGGGGAGCCATCTGCCCTTATTGAAGGTGTGTGTTTCTAGGTCACCTTCTTGGTTAACCTGAAGAGATTCTCTCACCCTCACTTAGGAGAATGCTGCAGGCATGTGCGATCTGATCAATCATTCTGCTGTATTTAACTCAATGTCACTGTTCTCCAGGGCAATCAACATCATCTCCAAGAGGTCTTTGTTGGAGAGTGGCATTTCTGGTTGTCCATGTATCAGGGGTCCTCAGTCATATGTCCTATCCTGATACTAGCTATGTGACCTTTGATAGGGAAGTTGTTCTTTCTGAGCCTCAATCTTCTCATCTGTAAAAAGAGTTAACTAACAGGACTATCATAAGGATTATGAGTGTGAATGGCTCCAAAAGGCATCAGTGAGTCAAAAATCATGGTGTTTGTGTAAATAGTTAGTATCCACTCTTCCCTGCTGGAGGTCACCTCTTCTTGTGAAAGTGGGCTCTCCCTAGGGGTCACCATGGTAACTGTTGCTTCCCGACTTGAAACATCAGTTCAAAAGAGCCAGTTGTTCCTGGATAGTTTGTTGCTTCTTATCCAACTTATCTAGAGACTGCTGGGCCCGCTGGTGAGTGGTTGTCCCCACAGGCACTCCCTCATTCCAGAAGACAAAGGTCTTTCATTGATGGATTCAGTTTTCCAGGCTGCCTCATCTTTGTGTCGCTTGCAGTACATTAATTATTTAGTGCCTGGTAAAACTCTCTGAGATCACTAGATGAAAGGCCTGGTGGCAGTTAAAAGTCTTCTCTTTGATTATTATTCTAGTCAACATATTTTGGGGGCAGAAAATAGGCTTAGATCACAGTGGAGTAAATTTCATAAAGAGTACAAGCAAGCCGCAGAAATGGATCTGGGATGGACAGTCTTGTCCCTGCTGATGGAAGTACTCAGGCCTGGTGTGTGTGTGTGTGTGTGTGTGTGTGTGTGTGTGTGTGCGTGTGTGCGTGTGTGTGAAGGATCAGGCCACCTGGACAGTGATGTCGTCTTCATTTCTTTCATGAATTAGTATAAATGCCAGTTAGTCTTCTTCTGCTGTCGAAAGCCAATGAGTGCACCCTGGCTAGGTAGATAGGACCAGTGACCAAGCATACTTGGAACGGGGATTCCAGGACAAGAGGAGACATTGCAGGGCTCACAGACCAGTCAGGAGCACTTGCTTGGGACACTGAGGTCATCTCTAGATAAGTCAAAATGTGGCAACTCGGAACACAAATTCTGAAGGGGCAGCATCCAGTATCACCTTGCTTTCATTATCTGGCTTTGACCATGAATTATGAGTCACCTACACAGACATGATATCCTAACTGATCAGGAGATATCTGGGTTCTATGCCCCTGATTTTGTCCTGACCTTGACCCTAGGAAGCATGTCCTACATGAGACTGAACAACAGGCCCTATGAATAAGTTTTTCCTAATTTCTTCTAAATCTCTGAGCTTGAGATCTGTAAGTGAAATTAATACTATTATACTCCATTGTCGTGAACAACCAAGGTAGTTTGAGTGACATTTGATAAATGACCTAAATGCCACTATGCTAAGTGGCAATAAGCCATAGTGGTCAAGGAGGCAGGAGGGCCCAGTTGAAGTTTTGTTTTGGCCCACTCTGAGTCCCAGCTCAACTGCTTTGATGGGCTCCAGCTCAGGGAAGATGGGGAACCTTGGAGAAGGAAGGATTTGGTTTGGACTTTTAAGAGAGGATGGGAGTTAGGAGAGCAGGGTTGAGGAAGGACGTTCTAGGCAGAAATCGGCTTGGGCAAAAGTTTGGAGATGTATGTATAATGGAGACCGTAGAATGTGAAAGGATTCTAAATGGGAAATAAGGCTGAAAAACTAAGCAGCGGTCAAAATGTGAAGGCTTCAGATTTATAGGTTTTAGCCCTTTCGGCAGCAACCTCTTTGTGATTCTGTTTTTGGTGTGGGTGCAATATACCCTGCAGGTAAGCCATTGCCAAGGGCAGGGACCATGCTCACAATTCCCCTTGTATTGCCCTCCGTATTCCGTAAGCTGTGCCTTGGGAAGGAACGTCTGCTTTTCTTGGCTGACAGATGTGGCTCACCACTGAACGACCTCAGTAGTTATACATGGGTTCTTTTGGGGTTGGGGAGAGGTAAGAAATGTGTTGAAACTTTGACTTTCAATGGTACAAGGGAATATTATAGAGAGAATAATTTTTTCTTCGAGACTTGAGCTGCCAAAAAGCACAAACCTTCCTGGAAGGGTGGGAGTGGGGCTGGAGAAAGGTGAGGTGGAGAAAAGGCTGTTAATTCCATTCAAATTCCGCCCCTGATGCTAATAGCTCCTCTCTGAATGAGCCAGCTGGGAAGAAATGTGAAAGCAAACTATGGAGAACCAACTATGTGTGAACTGGAGAGGACCTTAGCGAACAGCTAGCCCAACCCCCTCATTTTCCAGGCCTAGAGAAGGTGTGGGGAGGTCTGTGTGTTTAGACAAAGGACACATCTGCTAACTCTCCCTTTCTTTTCTCTGAAGATCACATCTCTGTTTTTCAGACTAAATGAACTGCCTGTTACAACTCCAGCATCACCGCTGACTCTAGTAGTCATGTAAATTCGCTGAGAAGGTTTCTTTGGCTGAACAGGTGTGGGCTCAGCCCTATGAACACTGAAGCCGCTTCCCTGGGTGGCCAATCCCAAAAGGGGCAAATTGGAACACAAATTCGGAAGGGGCAGCATCAAGTATCACATTGCACAGTGCCTTGCACTGCCCTGTGCGCCGGTCTTGCTGCGCTAGCTCACCACAATTTGACATCCGAACAACTATTTATTTGGCCACATTAAGTTTTGCTTTGTGTGACACAAAATCGTTGTAAAAGAATGCATTATTAAGTGTGTTTTCAAATAAGGGGGAAAAACTAGCAGGCTGTCACCAATTGTTTTATTGTTGGAAAGAAAATAAGTAAAACGTGTATGAGGCAAGGCAAGAGCAATTCCAAGGAGTGTTTAGAATAGAAGCATTTTTATATTTTATTGATGTAGGTTTGTAAAACATGCCTGCTAGTGAACCTAGGGCATTCACGTAAATAGTCATCACACACACATAGCTCTTTGTTGTTTATACCTATGCAAGTATGATACATTCACTGTATTATGTACTTTGGCTTAGGAATAAATAGACACACAGTGAGACACGTAAAATAAAGGCTGGAAATAGAGACATTGCCAGTTGGCTGAAACTAAGGTAGTGGACTTCATGGACAGCTGGCAGAGTTAATAATTAACTGGTGAAAATAGAGAAGCAGCTCTTCGGGAACACATTTGATTTCTGGATGTTGTATCCGAGATCCTCAGATATAGGAAAGACTCCCATTCGTTTTGGATTCTGAAGCAGAGATAGAAGCATAAAACTCAAGAATGGCATAACTGATATTTAAAGAGCAGATCATGCACACTTTATCCCATCTGGCCCTTACAAAACCGTTAGAGTTAGTAAAGCACATGTTATTCTTGTTCTTATCATCATTTTCAGAACATTGAGGTTCTGCAGAGTATGTGATTAGCCTGAAGTTCAACAGCTAATAAGTACCAGAGCTAATAATTTTCTCGAGGGCTCTGGTTTCATTCATTTGACAAATATTTATTAAGTGCCTACTGTGTGCCAGACATGGGGACGTACCACTGACTATTACAGAAGACACACAATGAACAAGTGAATTTAAATATAAGAAATAATAAATGGAGGGCAAGGGGATAGATAGTGGTTTACAGGGAGTGCTATTTCTGACAGGATGATCAGGAAGTTCTTTCTGAGGAGGTGACATTTGGACAGAGACCTGGATGGAGAGAGGGAATGACTATGTAACTCTAGGGGGCAGGAGGTTTTTCAGGCTGAGAGAAGCACCAGTGCAAAGGCCCTGAGGCAGGAGTGTGCTTGGCGAGTTTGAGGAATAGCAAGGAGGCCTGTGGGGCTGCAGCTCCACGAGCAAGGGAAAAATGGTTGGAAATGAAGCAGAGAGAGAACTAGGGGCCAGATCACGGGGCCTTTAAGGGCTAGGCCACAGCAAGAAATGTGAAAGCTATTTCAGGGCTGAGGTGTCCATTTAACTGTATTGTGGAGAACACACTGAAGGTGAACACTGGTAGTGGCAGGGAGACCAGTTGGGAGTTTATAGCAGTAGGCAGGATGAGAGGTGTTGGAGGAGAGATGAGAAGGCGTAAAATTCAAGTAGAACCATCAAGATTTGCTGATGCATTGATGTGGGGTGTGGGAAAAAGAAGGAAGTCGAGGATTCCTCCTTGGTTTTGACCCAAGCAACCAGGCGAGTTTTATCATCACTTTCTGAAAGGGGGAACAGCTGGGGTTTAGGTGGAGGGACATCTAGTGTTTATTTTTGCATGTGCTAGGTTTGAGATATCCATCAGGCAATAAAATGGAGATTCCAAACTGGCAGTTGAATATATATTCTGCTGTCCATGGGAGAGTTTGGGTCTGAAGATATAAATTTAGTGGCGTTAGAATATAGATGGTATTTAAAGCTATGACACTGGATGAGATCACTTTGGGAGCAAGTTTGGGTGGAGAAGAGGAAAGGCCCAAGCTGCCCAACTTTTAACAACTGTCAAATAATAAAACAAAGACCCTCCCAGAGTCAAAAAAAAAAGCCAGATCTTATTAACGTGTCAGGCAAGGAGAAATTCACTGGGTATTTCTCTAGGGAAGAAAAGTCAGAGTTTTTAAAGCCTTAAGAAGAGGGTTACATGGTGGTCATGCTAATTCAGAACTGGAAATCAGCACTTGGGGTAGGAGAGAATGAGTTCATAAGTCTGTACGTGCTTGGTTGAAACAAGTCCCTGCTTCATTCGTCGAGTCTTCAGTGAGGTCCAGGAAGGGGCTGATATCCCGGGGTCACTTGACATTCATGATCATTGATCATGAGCAGCTGGTTAAAACCACTGTGATGAAATATTTAGCCATGAAATCTCCTAGGTGATTGCTGCTGGAAAGTGGAGAATGTTCCTTTTGTACAGCCTGGAAAATGGGGAGGATCTGGCAAAGAAGAGGAAAGAAGACCTGCCACTGAAGTAGGAGGCAAGGACAGTGGCAACCAAGGACCACGGTGTCACCAAGGTGTGAGGAATCCAAGAAGCACGCAGGGGTCAGCAGGGTCACATGCTGCTGAGAGGTCTAGTAAGATGAGGACCAAGACTGTCCATTGTATCTGCAACCTGGGCTGCCGGTGACCTTGACCTGGAGCGGTAGAGACAATCTTGATGTTATTGAGTTTAAGAGAAAATGGGAAAGAGAAAGTGGAGACAGGCGCATAGACAAATCTTTTAAGAGACTTAGCTGTAAAGGAGAACAGAGTAATGGGACAATGGCTGAAGAAGAGTGTGGAGGTCAAGGAAGTTGTTGCTTCTTTTCTAAGATGGTATACATTTGCTGAGGATGAGATTGACTTGGTAGAGGGGAGAAATTGTTGATGCAGGAGAAAGGGGGGACAATTGCAATAGCAGATTCCTTGAGGAGGGATGAGATTAGCCCCTAAGTGTAGAGGCTGCCACTGCTCACGAGTGTAGACAGCGTGTCCGTTATAACAGGAGAGAAGGTAGCGTATACCGGTACCAATATCACTAAGTTTGCAGATTTGCTTCTCTTTTCTCAATGAAATGAGAAACAAGATCACTAGCTGAGAATGTGGAGGGATGAGGGGAAGTGGAGTTTTGAGGGGTAAGAGAAAGTTGGAAGTTATGGTGCTGGAGAGAAGGAGCGTGAATTGAGCCAGTCAGGGAATGCAGTAGGATTCCCGGGCAGTCCTGAGGGTCCTCTTGAGGTTTGCGGTCATGAATTTCAAGTGAGACTCGCGTCACCATGGCGTATTCCTCCTCCTCTTCTCCCCTTCTCTCCCACCACCACATTCCACTGCTCAGGACAATTGTGAAGGAGGAAAGAGGCAGGAGTTGTGGTTGTTTGCGAGGGAATTATTACAGTGATGAACCTGGAATCTAAGCCAAGGACACCAGGGGGTGATGCACAGTGGAAAGATTAGTGTCAAGAGGTTGGGGGTTTCACTGCCTGGACACCCTGCAGTGTCTGGAAAGGGCTCAGGATATCACCAGAAAAAAAACACTAAAACACTCTTGTCTGTAGCCAATCAATGGTGCCCCTGTCCAGAGTGCATTTCTTTACTCTTCTCTCCTTGGGGTCTTGGCCATTAGTGGTCAGTCGCACTTGGGCACCTGGAAACTCTTGCTCCTATTTTTCCCTTTCCTTTCTTTTCCACCCCTCCTCCCCAGGGTCCAAGATACACTCCACTTGAGCCAGCGGAGTCTTAATTCACACCTTCTTCCCACACGTCTGTGCTGCTGAGGCCCCTTTCACTCTATATCCTCACATTTTCAGGATGCAGCACCGAAAAGCCAAGCCTGTCTCTTGCTTAAATGAATTGCTTCTCATGGTATCGCTTTTCTCCTTGCTGGAAACGCCCTTCCCACCAGGGGTGGGTTAGGGGAGGATAGGGAGTGTGGAGGGAACTGAGAGCCTCTTCCCTGAATTTGCTAAATGCAGTACTTTCTTCTTAATATTCTAAATTTATGCATATTCTGTGAACTCACTTCTGTCTTGGTGCTTCCAATTTTATTTTGGCAAACAACTTCATTTACATAGGCTATGTTTTTCTTGGTCTTTATTTTTTCAGGTGAGGAGGCCCATCATTTTGGTTGATCCCTCCATTAGCTCCCCCAGCCTCAGGCAGCAAATCACTACTCACCTTCCTCTGGGGACCATGTGAGCCCAGTCTGCTGGCAGAAATACCAGGAGTTCCTGTAAGGGCAGGATAAAAATTTCTGCTTTTTCTCCAGTATTCATCTTTGAAGTTGCCCAACAATTTATTGACATTTTTTGGATATCAAATGCCTTAAACTTATGTCTTTGGGAATGACCCACAGTGACACCCATGGCTCCTTGCTAGGCTGTGACTCAACCCCCAGAGCCCTTCCTTTTGAATGATTTCAGATATTTTTTATTCCTGAATATATAATCTGGCCCTTGTCCATATTAAATGTCATCTGCCATTTTGTGCCCACTCACAGATTCATAAGTGCTTCCTGAAGTCTAGCCCCATCTGCGTGGTGCTTCACATCAAAGAATTTAATACCATTCCCAGACTACGTGGTTAAGAAAGACATCACCTGGAAACAGGGAAATATCGTGTAGCCTTGATCTTCTCGTTGCTTCAAAATTACTTAAAATTTGAGCTACGCTGATGACTCAGACACAGGGATGCCAATTTTCATTCACACGGGGGGCATTACAGAGGGTTGGTTGTCAGAGTTCTCTCAGACCGCTCACACTGTTGCCCTGTCTAGAGCATACTCAGTGGTGACCTCTGACCTTAGCCATTGCCCTGTGGGGGCCCTGAAGCCCTGTAGAGAGCTGAGGACCACCTGCACTAGTTTATGAGGGCCCATGACGGTGGTGGAAGGAGTGTGGGCTATCGCATTAGAGCAACCTGTTCTTTTGACTCTAGTCTCCTGCCTACTGGCCACGTGGCCACAGACAGGGTTTCTAATCTCTCTCAGCCTCAGTTTCCTTGGCTGCAAAATAAGGACAAATAATAGTACTTATTTACAACATTGTTGTAAGTGACTGTAATCACACGTTTAAAACACTTAGCATAGTGCCTGGTGCAAATGTGCTCAATGCATAGTATTAATTTTTTAAAGATCTAATAAACTCAAAGCTGCTCCTAAGTAGATCTATGTGGCCTTGGGCCTCACCTCTCTCAGCCACATTGCTCATCTATAAATTAGTTGATGTGAGGGTGAAATGAGATGGCTTCTCTCTGAGACTTACTAACACAGCTTCTGACCTATGTCAGCACATTTCATCTGAGCCATTTTGTAGAAATGCTACCAGAAAAATGTATCTGGTCACCAACCAATTCAATTCTGATCTCTTTAGCTCAGATATAGGAGAGGAGTCAAAAACTCTTTTCTAGGTACTCAGGACCCAGCACTTGTAACTCAAACCTTTGGAAGGCAGAGATAAGAATATTTCTTTTGGGAAGGGCACCATAGGATACCCATCCTGTTCTAGTTGCAGGGGCACGTGGTCCTATGGTCAGCTGTGCCCAAGTGCAGCACTTCTAGGTGAAACAGTGGAGGGATCTGGAAAGAAAAGGCTTCCGTGGTCACCCAGGACAGTTCTTTTCTGACAGCATGTGAAGAGGGGTTGATACTAACAGCAGGTTGGAGGCAGGAGAATAGGGCCTGGAGGAGCTGTTACTGGAGATGATGTGGAAGAGACGACGAAGTGCATAGGCTGGAAAAACGTTTCTGCTGCTGCTGCTTCCTTTTATTCTTTCTCTTCTTCCTCTTATTTCTCGTCACTAAGTCACTCCAGATGGTTTAAGAGTAGCAAGCCGGCCCGCTTATGGTAGAGCATGGCCTTTTGATGCTGGGTAAACTTGGGTTCAGTTCCCGATTCCATCGTTGGTTCCTCTGAGCCTCAGTTGTTGCATCTGTAAAATGGGATGATAATGCTTATCTCAGAGAGTCACTGTGAATACCATGTGAGATTATGTGCGTTAAGAGCCTAGTATGGTGCCTGGCCCATGGAAGCTTCAGAAGAATTCCTAGTTCCTTTCCTTCATTTCTCCCCCCACTCAGTCTTGCTACACATCTATCTACTAAACAGAATTGATTCTCAAACTCATCCTTCTTTAAGAGAAAAAGGTTAGCCTGCCATGAAACATTAGCAAATAGTGATTGAGTCAGGGATTTTCTGGGAAGAACTGCATAAGAGCATGCAGTGTGCGTTCATTTGATTTGTAGATATATTATAATTACTTTTCACCACACAAAACCCACTTGAGGTGCTGTTAAAGCAAAGGAATAAAGCTGCTTTTTTCTTTTTCTCTCAACCCTTCTTTCTCTCATGCAAATCAGAAACATTAATCCTTTGTGGCTCCCTGGACTCTTGGCTATAGGAAAACCCATCACTTAGCTTTTTTTTTCCTGAAAATAACATAATTGTCAAAAACTCATAACTTCTGAGTATAATTTCAGCCCTCTCATTGATAAGGTAATAACCCAAGCAAACAACATTAGATGAAGTTATAAGTCTGAACATAAAGTAGAACGGAGGCATTATTTGGATGAGATGAAGTTCTCTACAAAGTTGCACAAATTCTTATAGGGAGAATAGACTTTGGATAGAACTATTAGAACAAGCCATTAAGTAGCCTGGCTTCTAGTTCATCTCCCAGAGGTCTTTGGCACGGCCTTGGTCATTAGATCTGGCTGCCCTTGGTAGAATATGTACACTGAATTCCTGAGGTCAATTCGGTCTACTAGTGGCGCAGTCTTTTTTTTCTCATTTTCCAATGGATGTGATGAAAGCCCTTTAGAAACTTTCTTTCTAATCAATATGAGTGACAGCTGAAAGACACATCCCAAGCAAGTGGATCAGTATTCTCTTTGTTTTTATGTTCAGGTCACAGCTCCTCGGAATCACCGACAAACCTGCCTTCTCTTCCTCCTGATTCTGTTGCATGGAATCTGACCTGGATAATGAAAGATTCCTTCCCTTTCCTGTCTCATCGCAGTCGATACGGTAAGTATGTTTGTGGTACTTATTTGTGATGTGTGGTCACCATCTCAGTTTGTGACTCATGGCTCTCCGGGATCACTTAGCCCCTTCTACAGAGGAAGTCCTTCTGTGCTCTTTGTCTCTACTGGCACCCAGCTCTACCGAATCACTCTAGCCAGACCTGGCCCCTCCAGACTGACAGCTGCATCCTGTATCCTGGAGGGAGCCAAAGGCTTTGTTGCTGTCATATCCCATCCCCCAAGCCTTTATGGTGTATAGTATTCCTGACATCTCCTTATCAATCATTAGATGCAGTGTTTCTTTGCATTTTAACTGGTTTTCTAAATAGAGGGATCTAACTCATGAGTGTTTCTAATGATGGTAATCTCTTGAGGGAGGATTGTTATTACGAGGGTTGCAGGTCTTCCAGGACCCCTCAAGTGACTCTCTTACATTTGGCTATCTCCTTAAAGGTACCCAGGCATGTTCCTAGATATTATTTCAGCTCATTTGATTCTGCAACAACCTTGGAGGTAAGGAGGCCAGATCACATTCCATTTTTACAGATGTAGAAACTGAGCTTAATCAGATCACAGAGAGTGGATTCTCTAACTACAAAACCGAAATTTTTCCTTTACGTTGACTTTTTCTCCCAGGGGCCACCTATTCAGCCTGCTAGGTCCTAGCAACCTTCAGGAGGCCATATTTACATGGTGTAGATTCCTCATTCTCCATGATCATCCTAACAGCTCATGGGAGATGGACCTCTGTAGAGGAAAGAGCAGGTTTGGAGGAGAGCTAATGTATTTCCGGGTGGACAATTTTTCTTCTCTTGAACTCCTCTGGAGTGAACCCCGTGAGGGCAGACACTAAGCTGTGTTTACTCCTCACTTGATCCCATCACATAGAAGACACTCTTAGAGGCTGTGCATGATGAATTGTGAGAAGGCCTCCAGGGATGGAACTCACTCATCAGCCTGATTCAATTAAGTATTTATGAACCCAGTACAGCACTGAGTTCTAGATTCCCTTCCAGGCATATTTACCTATTCCTGATGCTCAGTCTCTGCCCTTGGGCCTGAGCTTTTAAAAATGCACCTAACAGAGATCTTCCACTCACTGCTGTCCCTCATCCATAATGTGGTTAGTCTTGGTTAATAATAGCTGTACCTTTCATTTCAAACTTAAAAGAATAAATGCATGAAAAACCCTAGGGCAGTTTAGGATTATATTCTGCTGGGATGTTTCCTCGTACTTTTAAGCCTCCCCAGTGGGAGAAGAAGATCAGTAGTTGTCAGGATATTCCAGATAAGAATTACTTCTTGATTTTATTTAAGCCAGACATTGAGTGTCATCTTATAAGGGCAAGTGTCTATAAATAATTGAAATCTAGTCCTTTGTATTGTTATTGCCTTCTAACCAGATTTGTGATAAAACCAGACTTTGGATAAGATTTTTGAATTTGCTCTCAAAGTCATTCAGTATCTCCACAGCAATGACAACTTTTATAAAATGCAGAATGTCCAAAAAAGGCAGGTCTACCTCCTGCATAACACAGACGGCACTGTATTTGTTCTCTGAGGAGCATCCAGAAAGAGGTTACAGGTTGACAGGAGAAAGCCACTGGAGTTTATTAAGCTGCTACCTAATGCTGCTTGGCCCTGATATACCTACTTCCTCTCACTGGGCCCCATCTTTCTTATCTGTAAGGTGAAAGTGGAGTGTCATGATGCCTAAGGGCAAAGGAGTAAATCTGGAAGATTCCCAAGATCCCTTTTAAACTCTCCTTGTGGTCTAGAATCCTCATGATTTCCCTTCTTGGCAGAGGAGAGGACCCAAACCATTGGCCAGATATTGCCCAAATGCTCAGTGAGAGTGCCAAATTGCCCAAATGCTTGAGTAGGGTGCCAATCATTATTGCTATTGATTCACAGGATGAGAAGAGCTGATTCTTAATTGGTGGCTCTTTGACTGACTGTGGTGGTAATTTCAGAGCCTTTTCATCTTCTCACTCTATTTAATTCAGCTGAGACTCGTGAAGACCTACCTGCCCCCACCACCACCTCTGTGTGCTTGGTCCAGTGCCAGATGCCGGAGGTGATACAAATACACAACTTGGTCTTGCTCTCTCAGAGTTCATAGGCCAGAGAAATAATTCTGGGGGCAGCTAGGCCCATTGCCACAAAAAGTGCCTCTGGGGGCTAACCCCAGAGCACAGAGGTTGAGGACTCACCCCGAGACCCTTGCAGAGCAAACTGAAGACCAAGACTCCTGTCCCCTTAAGGATGTTTGTGAGGGCTCGGCCCACATGTGTCTATGAACCAAAGAGGCCAGCAGACTCACTGGTGATAAATATACACTTTTCAACTGCCATGAAAGACATTTTAAGAAATGTTAACAACTTCATTAATTTTAAGGCTCAAACTCGGGCAGAGAAATTTGACTGGAAAATCGCCGCCTGAAGGGCTAGTTCTTCAGACAGTGAGATGTAACCAAGTCTCAGCAAGCTGATGTAGGCACTTGAGTGGTGGAGCTTTGTGCCTGGCTGGCTGTCTTCACTTGAGTTCTGGGGAGAAGGCGGGAGGGGGCGACAGGAGTAGCCATCCACAGCCAGACCACAGGCATCATGATGGACAGCGGCGGCTCAGCCCTCTCAGGCAAGCTATCCAGTCCTGAATTGAGTATAGCTTTCTTTTCACTGGTGTTTTATGAGAAGAGACAAGGTGGAGAGAGGCTAATAAGATTTACTCACCCCCAGCCTGTAATTATCTGCTTGAGGAAAAAGTTTGACCTATCTTTTTGAAGTCTCCCCATATTTCTTCTAATTTACATTGGGGCCTTTTATGTTGTGTAAAATATATGCTCTTCAGTGGCATTTGGTATCAGATTCCAGCTCTTTCTCGCCTCTTGTCTTGAATGATGGGAGCCTGCTAATTTCATCATCAACAAGCAGAGAGCAGCACATTCTTCCTCCAAGGCTTTGAAGGAGGGAGGACATCTAAAGAAAGACTTTTTTTCCCTTTTTTCATCAGTTCTGATGCCTTAAGACTTATTTATAGGCTTGACTAAAGGACTGGGCTCTAATTACCTACCCAGATAAAAATCTGTTCCATTCAGTAGCTCTAGGTGCTAGGAGATTGAGGCCACTGGGGTTTTGATCACCTTGAGTTCTAGATCCACAGAAGCAGATGTATCCTGCCCAATTTTAACTCATGTTTGCCCACTCTGGGTGTGGGAAGAATCAGATCAACACTTAGAATAATCAAAGGTTCTTCCTCAGATGAGGAAGAGAAAGAGAACTTTCACTTATTGAAAAAAATGTTTAAGCTTGTTATAAAATTGTGATGGGTGGAAATTACTTTGTATCTCATTTTTATAGAAATGTAAATTGGGGGCCAAAGAAGTTTATTAATGTGCTTCCAAGTTATGGAGCAGGTGAGCAGTTAGACAAGATGGAACTCAGATTTTTCTGACTCCAAGTTGAGTGCTCTTTCTAAACATCACAAAGTTAATTCAAAGATGAATTTCCCTCTCTGTGGAGAGTGCTCTCATTTCCTGGACAACCTGGTATTTGGACTGAATGACCAGTCTGATATCTAAGATTTTGGTCAATTATAGGACCAAGACTTGATATCTCCAAACTGGACTATCCCAGGCGGACCAGGTAATTCGCCTCTTCCTAATCATGAGTATAGGCCCCCTAGGCACCATGGGCAGTCCTGTCTTCCCCATAGTAGACTGTGGTCCCTGTCATGTGTTGAATTGTGTCCTCCAAAAAGATATATTGAAGTTAACCCCTAACACCTGTGAATGTGACCTTATTTGGAAATAGGGTCTTTACAGATGCAAGCAAGTTGAGTCCATACTGGATTAGAGTGCGCCCTAATCCAATATAACTGGTGTCCTTATGAGAAGAGGAAGTAGACACAGACACACAGGATGAATGCCATGTAATGACGGAGGCAGAGATTAGAGTGATGCATCTACAAGCTAAGGAATTCCAAGGATTGCTCTAATCCAGTATAACTGGTGTCCTTATGAGAAGCGAAAACAGACACAGACACACAACCACAGAAGCTAGGAGAGAGGTATGGGACAGACTTTCCCCTAGGAGAGAGAGCAAGGCCCTGATGATGACTTGATTTTGGACTTCTGGCTCCAGAACTGTGAGAGAATAAATTTCTGTTGTTTTAAGCCAGCCCCAGTTTGTGGTACTTTGTTATGACAGCCCCAGCAAACCAATACAATCCTTCATCCCTCTAGTCCTCCAGTGTCCAGAACCTTGACTCCTGGGGAAGAAAGGTTTCTCCCAACATTCCAACATCAGAGCACACCAAAGCCATTGCTGGACTTTAAATAAAAGTTCTATTAACACTTTGTCTGCTTTCAAACCCATGGGGACCCATCCAATTTAGGGGCTGGTGTCTTGGAAAGAAAGAAAAATTAGGCTTTTTAATTACTTTCCCAGCTGCTGAAACCACCATCACCAGTCCTGTTAATGTATCAATTTTTTTGATTGAAAAGACTGGGTAAATTAAATCTCTCTCTCTCTCAAAAAAAGTCAACCTACCACAGAATCAAAAACGGAAAAAAAAGGCCCTCCAGCCCCCTATGGGATTTGCTTCATAGCTCTGGCAGGAAGTCAGCTTGATCACATTTCTGAAATTACGTATTTAATGTGGCTGGCCGTGATCAGCCGTCCACCCTCAAGAACCTGGCATCAGTGAAAAGCAGCTCCCAGCTCCCTTGTGGACCATTGTCACGGCTAAAAGCTTTCTTACCAATTCCGCTGCCCTAACAGGCCTGTGTTCTCTTCCCAGCCTTGCTTCATTGAGCTGGGATGTCAAGTTCTTTCCCAGTCCATGCCTCTGTATTTTTATCTACAACATGGTAAGCAAAAAGCCTCTGGATACATATATCAAAAAAGCTGAGTCGCAAAGGGGACAGCAATGACAGCTGTCATACAGGACCAAGAAGACTGAGCATCCGTCACTCGGAGAACCACTGACCTTCTAGGAGCCAATGAACTCAATCCATGGAAATTAAATAAGAAGAAGTTGGCTTAGGTGTTTCAAGGAGAGATTTGTTTAGAACACTCCATTTGATCATATACCTTGACACATAGAGTGTCACATAGAGTGTCACCATGTAGACACATAGAGTCACTCAATAAATATCAGCGATTTATCTCTACATTAGTGTCAGGTTGAGTAAGGAGAAGCAGAAAGGAAACAAGTCAAATTAAAAGATAAAAGAATGACCAACTGACACAAAGGCAAGAAAAGCAAGCAAAGAGATCCACTTAAAAGAGTTGTCACAGCCAGAGGGGGAAAAACATTGACAAAAAGGAAAGAGAGAGACAGATGGATGAGGGAACAGAGGATAGAAAGACGCATGTGGAAAGAAACAGAAAGACAGATAAATAGAAAGGATCACTCAGGGCTGTCTGTTCTCCTATGCACGCTTTCTTTCTCTCCTGCTAACATGGTCTCAGCTCTCACACCAGGGCTGGCTCCCTAATGTTTGCTCCAATCTTGACCTCTCTCCTGAGGGTCACTCCTGCATCCCTACCTGCCTGCATCATTTCCCCCTTAGTGTGTCTCTGACACCACAGAGAATGGGAGGATGAATGTAAATATTCTTTGAGCACCAACTGTATGCCTAGTCCTACTCTAGGCACAGCAATGATGAGGACAAATAGGACACGCTCCTTTCCACCAAGGAGCTCTCAAGGAAGAGGCTGACATCCTTGATCTACGACAAGTGCAGTAACAGAGGTGTGTTCAAAGCTCCCTGAAACACAGGGAAGAAGGGCCAGTTTTGTAGAAGACTCGTGAAGGTAGGTGTTCTGCAGACAGGGACAGCTCAGCTAGGGCTTGGACCACAGGGACCACAAAGACCAGTGAGAAGGGCATTCCAGGTGGAGGGAATGAAAGTGCAAAGACGTGTTCAGGAACAGGTCAAGCTCAGCGACACAGGGTGTAGAGGACCTGGGAGGAAGCAGCAGGGATGAAAAACAGTTGCTTCTCGGTGTGCCCAGGGTTTAAACATGATCCTACATGTGAAACATAGGTTGGAAAAGGAAGGACAGGAGGGGAATCTGGGAGAGATTCTGGATACAAGGTGAGCATGACTTGGTTGCCCATTCAAGAGAGTCCAGCCTGAGTAACTGAGTTGATGGAGATCCTGTTAACTGAAACAAGGAGGAGGAGAAACATTTGACAAAGAGAGATGGTGACCAAGACATCTAGGTGGAGGGGAGAAGGGGGTGAGATCTGTGTTGAACAAGTTACATTTGAGGTGCCTTCAGGACATCCAGATGCAGATGACCAGTAGAGAGTTGTAAATCCAGATCTTGGCTTTGAAGAGAGAGGTGACATGGAGAGTCATTAGCATAGAGATTGCAGGTGAGGCTGGTGATTGGAAGATGAAGGCCCAGAGGAGATCCAGAATGTTGCGTTTAAGAGGTAAGCAGAGGAAGAAGAGCATGGCAAATAGTCAGAGATGGAGAAAAAGGAAAAATAGGAGGAGATCCAGAAGGTGCTTTAGCCACAGAAGCCAGGAGGTAAAGAATTTTAGATGAAGGAATCTACAGCATTGAAGCCACCCAGAGATAAAGTAGAACAAGGACCATGAGAAGGCCTTTCCTCACCCCAGTAAATTCCTTTTATGTTTTACATTCTTTCTCCCAACCCCCCATGTTTCCTACTTTCTCATTCCAGTCTGTCCCCATTGGTTTGTTTTTCCTTCCCTTGAACCTGTCTCCCTAAAGCCTACCTGCTCCAATTTACAAGGCCCAGTTCAATCTCTGCCTCTACCACAGAGCTTTTCCTGAAGACTCAGGCTTCCCTGATAGCTCTTTCTCCTTGGAATTTTTTTATAATACTAGGTTGGTATCATTCCCCCTCTTGAAATCTGAGAAGATTCTGACTTGTAGAGGAAATAGTAATTTCCTGAACATCCTAAATTCTCCAAGGACGATGCCCATACTTACAAAACCTGGGGCTTCCCTAACATTTCTTTTCAACCAAATCACTTTCCTCATTTGTATTTCATCCCTTTTATGGCCCAAGTGTAAACTAGGTCACCTGATAAAGCAATCATGGATAAATCTATTTTATCCAACCAAAAAACAGAGATGTTAAATGTCACTTCTATCTATCTATCTATCTATCCATCATCTGTCATAGATTCACACACCCAATGAGTGCCTACAATTTGCCAGGCTCTTTGCCCCTGCCCCTCATAGAGATTCTAGCCTAGTTCACTTTTGTCACAGGTTTAAGATGGTCCCAAACATCCATCTGGAAGGTTCTTCTTAAATACTCGTTGTATGATTGTTTTGTATGTGTATTCAGTACTCCTGGGTCTGATGAACCATTAAGCCTAATAGGAAGATAGAGCTTCTTTTTAGATACTGTATAGCAAACATTCACACTCAGCAGCTGGTGACCACATTACCCCAAATTAGAACATCCTGCAAGGTTGTAGACCTCACTTTATCCCCATTTTCTCACCAAAGAAGGTTATATAATGTCTTTCCATGGCACTTTGCATGTCTGATGTCATACTTTTCCTTGTATCCTAGTTATCTGTGGCCCTGCATCATCATGATTCCTAGACTGGAAGTTCTTAGAGGTCAAGAAATCCACGGCTTTATCCCTTTTGTATCCCTAGTACTTAACCCAGTGTTTTGTACTCAGTTGGGTTCTCAATAGATGTAAACTAGATGAAATTGCAATATTTTCTAAACAATCCAGGGATAAACTAAGAGCATACTTGAGTCTCTCAATTCCCAACCTGGAGCTTTTCCTCCCGTGAGGTTCTCTGTTTTAGTAAAAAGTAGAGATGTTCCCACCAGCCCTGTCATTCCTAAAATCATTTTAATTGGTTTCAGAAAATACATGTGTCTAAGGGGAGAACAGTTCCAGGCTGGACATACTTTGGTTTAGAATTCAAAGCTGTGACTTTAAATACTTTGAGCAAGTTTATTTTTTCTCTTTTCAATCTAAAAAAGCATATTCAGCAGACATGAGTGAATTGAGGCATTTTTATTTTGACAGCATTGGGACATCTGAGATTGTACATAGAGAATTTCTAACCAGCCTAGAAAGGCATGTGTCCAAAACATATGCAGGAAAATGACTGATCAAGAGTGAGAAAAATGAGAGGAAATCCTCTTAAAATGAAATGTTTTGTCAAGAGGAACCTCAGATGCAAAACTTTATATCAGAAGAGACCTCAGACTAACAGGACTTTAACCAGCTCATTTGGGTAGATGACTAGAATAATTTGGTCTGTGAGACATTCATAGAGATTGTGAGCTGTGAGAGCCCACAGCAGTCTAGTCAAATATCCTCATCTTACAGATGAGGAAACTGAGGCCCAAGGAGGTAAGTGATCTGCCCAGAGCTAGTGCCAAAGCTGAGATGCAAACCCAGGCCAACTACTTGGCAGAGACCACATCTAACCCCTCCACAGGAGAGGCATGGGTGATGGTTCATATTTTCTCAATACTTGGGCTACATGCATCACTCCCATCTATTGCCTTACCCATCTCATCACTTTATTTAAAATTTTTTTTCCAGTTCTATTGAGAAAAAGTTGACATATATCACTGTGTAAGTTTGAGGTGTACAGCATGATGGTTTGATTTACAAGATTACCACAATAGGTTTAGTTAACATCCATCATCTCATACACATAAAACAAAAAGAAAAGAAAAAAAAATTTCTCCTTGTGATGAGAATGCTTAGGATTTACTCTCTTAACAATTTTCCTATATATCATACAGCAGTGTTAACTACAGTCATCATGTAGTTAACCATAGCCATCATTATCTCCCTAGTACTTATTTATCTTATAACTGGATGTTGTACTTTTTGTCCATCTTCCTCCAGCTCCCCCTCCCCTCCACCTCCTGCCTCTGTTAATCAGAATATGATCTCTTTTTCTATGAGTTTGGTGTTTTGTTTTGTTTTTTAATTAGATTCCACAATATAACTGAGATCACACATATTTTTGTTCCTCTGTCTGACTTATTTCACTTAGCATAATGCCTTCCATCCATGCTGTTGCAGACGGTAGGATTTCTTAATTTTTTTTTTGGCTGAACAGTATAATACTTAGGGATAAATTTAACCACGGAGGTGAAAGATGTCTCTCTGGAAACTACACAAGACTTTGATGAATGAAATCAAAGAAAACACAAATAAATGGAAAGGTATCTTGTGTTTATGGATTGGAAGAATTAATATTATTAAAATTTCAATACTACCAAAAGCCATCTATAGTTTCAATGCAATCTCTATCAAGATTCCCTGGCATTTTTTACAGAAATAGAAAAAACAGTCCCAAAATTTAAACGGAACCATGAAAGACCCTGAATAGCCAAAGAAATCCTGAGACAGAAGAACAAAGCAGGAGGTACCCCACTTCCTGATTTCAAGCTATGCTATAAAGCTATAATAATTAAAACAGTGTGGTACTGGCATGAAAACAGACAGACCAATGGAATAGAATGGAGAGCCCAGAAATAAATCCAAGCATATTCATCAATTAATATTGGACAAAGGAGTTAAGAATACTCAATGGAGAAAATAAATGGTGCTGGAAAAACTGGATATTCACATGTAAAAGAATGTAACTTAACTCTTATCTTATACTACTCATGGAAATTAACTTCAAATGGATTAAAAACTTAAGAGTAAGACCTGAAACCATGAAGCTCCTAGAAGAAAACATAGGAAAAAAGCTCCTTGACATGGGTCTTGGTAATGATTTTTTGGAAATAACACCTAAAGTACAAGCAACTAAATAAAAAATAAGTGGGATTACATCAAACTAAAAACTTCTGCACAGCAAAAGAAACCATCAAAAAGTGAAAAGATAGGGGCAGGCCTGGTGGCGCAGTGGTTAAGTGCACGTGTTCCGTTTCGGCAGCCCGGGGTTCACAGGTTCGGATCCTGGGCAGGCACCTGCGCACCGCTTGTCAAGCCATGCTGTGTCGGCGTCCCGTATAAAGTAGAAGAAGATGGGCACGGATGTTAGCTCAAGGCCAATCTTCCTCAGCAACAAAAAAAAAAAAGAGGAGGGTTGGCATCAGAAGTTAGCTCAAGGCTGATCTTCCTCACAAAAAAAAAAAAAAGTGAAAAGACAGCCTGTGGAACTGGAAAAAATATTTGCCAATCTTCACATTAATTCCTTGGGTCTCCATCAGCCCAGCAGATCCGTGCTGTCCCAAGGGTTGCGTCCATGTAGGGTTAATACCATCCTGCTATGGATGAACCCACTGCCAGGCTCAGTCTAGTTGCCTCATGATCACCTGGGGAGCTTCTTAAAACCAAGATTCTGGGACCCTCAAACTGTAGGAGTAGGTTTGGGAGCCACAGATCTTTTGTTCTCCTCCTCGTTGCCTATTTAAATCTCCTCTGTAACATCCAAGCCAGCAGTCTTCCAGCCTCTGTCTGAAAGCAAAGTGCAGAGCAGTTGGGGAAGAAACTCAAGTTGGGATCTGAGACATGGAATTCATTCCCAGCTCTGATTCTTGTGAGTTTTATTATCTTCAGCCTGTAAGCTACTCTCTTTGATTCTGTTTGTTGTCTGAAAAATGGGAATGGTGATGATTCCTAATCGACAGCATCACTATAAGGACTAACTACGTGGACAGATTTCCATGTGACCGGAGCACAGGCATTTCTATAATGCTTTCTAAAGAGGAATGAGACCCATTCCAGGGAGAGGCCAAGAGCCTGCATTTTGGTGGCATGGCTCTATTTGCTGGAAGATTTTTTCTCAAAACTCTTTAAGTCCCTAGTTTTGCCCCCTGGAACCTGAAAGCGCTTTACCTTTAACCATGATACTATCTGAGCTGGGATTTAAGCCCATGAGGTCCAGCTTCAAAATTCATACAACTACACTAAAATAAGCAATACTAGTTCCCCACCTGCCTGGAATAACATTATTCCTTCTTCTATTTGTAAAAATCTTCCTGTCCAAACCTTTACCGTCTGTCAAAATCCTTTCATCCTTCAAGACGCAGCCCAAAACTTGCCTCCTCCATGAGCCTCTGGTCCTTCCAGGAAGAAAGTATTTCTTGTTCTGTGTCCGCGTGGCCTCATCATGTCTGCTTACTTTGAGAGTCAGGTGTGAATAAGTCCATCCGCCCAGTTGGACTAGGAGTCCCTGAAGGGCACAGGGTCCGTGCTAGGGCAGCCTGGCATCTGCTTGTTTTTTCAGATTGACATCAGGGAGGAACCCCATTTTCACCTCCAACATCCAGCAGATCCTTATCATCAGAGTCAGAAGAGTAAGTGGGGAGGGTCATTTTGCATGTTCTGAGGTCGAGACCTCCCATGATGATCAGCCTCCTCTGGTTGTTGTGGACGCCACATTGCTCAGAGCTCTCCTCCAACCTTCTGGTTTCACAAATGATCCCATTTGGATGGATGTCATGCTGAGCAGTGTACAGACTACTAGGGTTTTCACCATGCTCTCTGGAGCCAGCTTCATTTTGTGGGAGACCCCATGTTCTGCATGAACACTTCCTGGAAATCTCAGGCAAAGAACTGGACTGGAAGTCCAATCTGGGTTCTGGTCTCTGCTCTCTTACTTCTCCAGACCCTAGGCTATGCCCCTTTGGCCAAGTCACTTCACCCTCCTGAGCTTCAATTTTCCCATCTGCAAAATGAGCAGGCTGGGCTAGTTAACTTCAAAATGTCTGGGATTTTAATTATTTTCAATTTTCTGTTCTGGGATAAAAAGCAAAGTCCCATTTCTTCAATCTGTAACATTGTTACGGCAACAAATAAGAGAAATGAGAAGCTTTCTGTGCGTATCTCCCACCATCATGGGCATGCGTGTACACAAACTCTCTTCTGAGACTGTCTTCCGAGGCTGTGTTTATATAATTGATTGATTGAAGGAGACTTGGCCCTTCTTTGCTGCAGCTTGATCATAAGTGAGCTAAACAGATGTCTTGAATTGGGTGATTGGTTCCCAGATGCATTCTAGGGAGCTAGCTGGTGGAAAGGAAGTGAGTGAGTTCAGTTCTGGGGCCCCATGACAAATGAATAGTGGTTGTGGGTAGGGGTGGGCAGGGGCCAGGTTTTATACTTAGTCTTATGAAGTCAGTGACCAGATGTTGATGGCAGCTGGTGGATTAATATCAAAGGTGACTGATGGGCTAAGTGCCCCTTTAGGAGATAACCCAGAAATGGGGAGTAGAAGTCCCTAATCATCCAAGCCTGGGCTGGAAGTCAGGCCTCTTGGGATTCTGCTGACCAGCTGGCTAGAGCCAAGTTAGAAAGCTTGTTTGGGCCATCTGCCCAAAAGGGGAAATTGGTCTTAGAATGGTAGAGATGGAAGAGACCTGAGGATAATTTTATTCCACCGCTTCATTTTTCAGATGAGGAAACTGGGGCCTAAACAAGTTAAAGGACTTGTCTGAAGTCATACTACAGAGCCAGGGCTAAAGCCAAGCTCTTCTTTCTCAAGGTCTAGTGTGACTTCATGTCCAAAGGGAAGCTCGATCAGCACATCTAAAAGCAAAGATTGAGTAAAGAGCTTCAACAAGTTTTGACATAGTCAGAGCTTTCTGCCTTCAGTGCTGGACATGCACCACTTTCCCTCCCCTCTGCCGTGGCTGACCCCTGGAGCCACCTGAAGAGCAAAAACAATGACTTCCATCATTTAATAATAATCAAGCTATGTGCAAGACACCACTCTAAGTGCTTGACATACATCCAGGCATGCCTTGGAGATATTGCGGGTTCAATTCCAGACCACTGCAATAAAGTGAATATCACAATAAAGCAAGTCACACAAATTTTTTGTTTTTTCCAAGTGCATATAAAAGATACGTTTAGACTATAGTATAGTCTATTAATTGTGCAATAGCATTATGTTTAAAAAAATATATACATACCTTAGCTGAAAATACTTTATTGCTAAAAAATGCTAATTATTGTCTGAGCCTTCAGTGAGTCATAATCTTTTTGCTGGTGGAGAGTCTTGCCTTGATGTTGATGGCAGCTGATTGATCAGGGTGGTGGCTGCTGAAGGCTGGGGTGGCTGTGACAATTTCTTAAAATAAGACAACAATGAAGTTTGCCACATCGATTGACTCTTCCTTTCATGAGAGATTTCTCTGTAGCGTGCGATGCTGTTTAATAGCATTTTACCCACAAGAGAACTTCTTTCAATATTAGACTCAATCCTCTCAAACCCTGCCGCTGCTTTATCAACTAAGTTTTTGTAATATACTAAATCGTTCATTGCCATTGCAACAATTTCCACAACATTTTTGGCAGAAGTAAATTCCATCTCAGAAAACCACTTTCTTTGCTCAACCATAAGAAGCAACTTCTCATCCATTAAAGTTTTATCACGAGATTGCAGCAATTCCTTAACATCCTCAGGTTGCAATTCTAATTCTAGTTCTCTTGCTATTTCCACCACATCTACAGTTACTTCCTCCACTGAAGTCTTGAACTCTTCAAAGTCATCTATGAGGGTTGGAGTCAACTTCTTCCAAACTCCTGTTAACGTTGATATTTTCACCTCTTCCCATGAATCACAAATGTTCTTAGTGGCATCTAGAATGGTGAATACCTTCCAGAAGATTTTCAATTCCCTTTGCCCAGATCCGTCAGAAGAATCACCATCTATGGCAGCTATAGCCTTACGAAATATATTTCTTTTTTTGTGTGTGTGTGTGAGGAAGATCGGCCCTGAGCTAACATCCATGCTAATCCTCCTCTTTTTGCTGAGGAAGACCGGATGTGAGCTAACATCTAGTGCCAATCATCCTCCTTTTTTTTTACCCAAAGCCCCAGTAGATAGTTGTATGTCATAGTTGCACATCCTTCTAGTTGCTGTATGTGGGATGTGGCCTCAGCATGGCCGGAGAAGCGGTGTGTCGGTGCGCGCCAGGGATCCAAACTCGGGCCACTAGTAGCGGAACGGGTGCACTTAACTGCTACGCCATGGGGCCAGCTCTGAAATGTATTTCTTAAATAAGACTTGAAAATCAAAATTACTCCTTGATCCATGGGCTGCAGAATGGACATTGTGTTGAAAGCAACATTAGTCTCGTTGTACATCTCCATCAGAGCTCTTGGGTGACTAGGTGCATTGTCAGTGAACAGCAATATTTTGAAAGGAATCTTTTGTTCTCAGCAGTAGGTCTCAACAATGGGCTTAAAATATTCAGTAAACAATGTTGTAAACAGATGTGCCCTCATCCAGGCTTTGTTGTTGCATTTATAGAACACATGCAGAGTAGATTTAGCATAATTCTTAAGGGCCCTACTATTTTTGGAATGGTAAATGAACATTGGCTTAAAGTCACCAGCTGCATTAGAGAGTGAGCCTGTCCTTTGAAGCTTTGAAGCCAGGCACTGACTTCTCCTCTCTAGCTATGAAAGTCCTAGGTGGCATCTTCTTCCACCTAGGAAAACATCTTCAATGTTTTGTCTACATTGAAAATATGTTATTTAGTCAATCCACCTTCATGAATTATCTTAGCTAGATCTTCTGGACAACTTGCTGCAGCTTCTACATCAGCACTTGCTGCTTCACCTTGCGCTATTATGTTATGGAGGTGGCGTCCTTCCTTAAACCTCATGAATCAACCTCTGCTGTCTTGAGACTTTTCTTCTGCAGCTTCCTCACCTCTCTCAGCCTCAGTAGAATTGAGGAGAGTTAGGGCCTTGCTCTGGATTAGGCTTTGGTTTAAGGGAATGTTGTGGCTACTTTGATCTTCTATCCAGACCACTAAAACTTTCTCCATATCAGCAATAAGGCTCTTTTGCTTTCTTATCATTCGTATGTTCTCTGGAGTAGCATTTTAATTGTTTTTCAAGCACTTTTCCTTTGCATTCACAACTTGGCTAATTGTTTTGCTCAAGAGGCCTAGCTTTTGGCCTATCTCAGCTTTCGACTGCCTTCCTCACTAAGCTTCATCATTTCTAGCTTTTAATTTAAAGTGAGAGACATGTGTCTCTTCCTTTCACTTGAACACTGAGAAGCCATTGTAAGGTTATTAATTTGTCTAATTTCAGTATTGTTGTGTCTCAGGGAATAGGGAGGCCCGAGGAGAGAGAGACGGGAGAACGGCTGGTCAGTGGAGCAATCAGAACACACACAGCATTTATCAATTACGTTCATTGTCTTATATAGATGTGGTTTGTGGCATCCCAAAACAATTACAATAATAACATCAAAGATCACAGATCACAGATCACCATAACAAATGTAATAACAATGAAAAACCTTGAAATGTTGTGAGAGTTACCAAAATGTGGCTCAGAGAGATGAAGTGAGCAAATGCTGTTGGAAAATGGCGCTGATAGACTTGCTCCTGACGTAGGGTTGCCACACACCTTCAATTTGTGAACAACACAGTATCTGCGAAGCACAGTAAAGCAAAGCACAGCAGAACAAAGTGTGCCTGTCTTGCATGTAATCCTCCTCATGACAAGTCCCTGAGGCGGTCCCTGCTTTAATCCCCAGTTTACAGATGAAAAAATTGAGGCACAGAAAGCTTAAGTAATTTGCCCCGAGATATACAGCTAGTAAAGTAACGAAGCCAAGCTCTCGCCTTGAGCACCCTGAACCCATGCAGCATCTATGCCTCTAATTATTCCCCAGACCCCCTGGTGCCCCTCTGAGGTTTTGATATAAAACAGGGCAAGGAAAGAGGATACTTGTTTAGTCAGTGTCTCCGTGGGTCTTCCAAGGTCAAGTCAGTTTAGCTCATCCCTAGTTTTCTGGTGGTAAATCTAAGGCACAGGGAGACCAAGTGCTGTGTCCTGCATCACAAGACCAAGGTGGTAAGAACATCCATCCAGAGTCTCTCATAGTTACGAAATCACTTCCAGACTCATTTCCTTATTTGATTGTCACAGCAGATATCATTATTATTATTATCATTATTATTATCATTATTATTATTATTTTGATGAGCATCATTATTGTGATAATTCTCTCTGGTTTATACATGAGGAAACCAAGACTCCAGTGTTAAATGAATTGCCCAAAAGTACAAGGCTGATTGGCCCAGAGCTGGAAGAGTTTCCAGGAGTTCTGTAGTGATCTTTCCTTTTCACTCCTAGGCCACTGCTTTCCCTCCCTCTGTTCTCACCATAGCTTCTGGCCTGTGCACAGACCTGCACACCAGCAGAGAGCTTCCTGCAACCATCAAAAGGCAGTGTGTTGACAGAAGGGTACATCTAGGAGGAGAGAAGCCAGAAAGCCTTATTGGAGATTATGTGAGCCATATAATCATTGGGAGATATTTGAAACCTAGCCATGTATGTTTTTGCCAGCTTATTCCAGAAAAACAGTATGGATTTTTGAGAATTTTCCTAGTTGTTTAAGGTATTGTTTTCTTTGTTTGTTACTCACAGCTTCGAATAATAATACTAAAAATCACAGGGTTAGGAACTGAATTTTAGTACCAATTCTTCCACCCACCCACTGTGCATCCTTTGGCAAGCTCCATCATGTCCTGGGCCTCAGTTTCTTCATCTCAGATGGTCCCCAAGGTCCCTCATGACCCTGAAGGTCAATGATTGGAAAGTTCTGGAGAATCTCTTGAGAAAAGGAGACCCTGCTTTATGTCTCAGGATTGTTGGCTGCCGAAGGAGTTCCCTTGAGCTGGATACAATCCTTAAAGGACTTACAGTGTTTTGAGAATGTTGGTTTCTGGGGCTTTATTTAATGAACTGTAGCTTCAAATATGGATGCCTCTAAAGGCCGCCTATAAGAGAATTGCCACATGTGCATGATGCTTCATATGGTTCTTTACTGAATACACAAATCAGGCTTGTCAGGAATACATTGGCATTGGTATATGCCTCCTATGAAGCGATCTAGTCTCAGCTTAAATATGCCACTAAGCAAGCCTGAGAAGTGAGAGCTGGTGAATCAGTAATTCTGACGTTCAGCTTGGCCCAGGCCTGGTTCTGCCTGGAAAGGATGGCATTCACAAAGGCCTCCACAGCTAGGAGAAATGCCTTCCACACTGTGTGTGAAGGACTCTCTGACTAGCCACATGACCCTGAGTAAATCTTGTTCCTTGCCTAGGTCTTGGTTTTTTTCACCTGTCCAATGGGAGAAATGGTTGACTTCAAATGTCACTTCAAATTCTAACAGCCTCTGACTCTGTGCATATCACCTATAGGCAAACGTGCCAATCTTCCCATGGTACCACAAAATACTGAGGAAATAGTCATCTGCCATCAGTTGGAATGCCCCACATAAATACCATTTCTCATGGTAAACAGGAGGCTGTGTTCAAAAAGGGCATGACTATACAAATTCTGAATCAGCTAATGTGGTTTGGGAATTTCTCCATTCCAAGCACGTGCATCGTCTCATTGCATCCTCCTAGCAGTTCTGGGAAGTTAGTCTTATCACTGAGATGACCGAGGCTCAGAGAAAGTGAGAGTGCCCACATTGCACAGCTGACAGGTGGCAGAATTGGAGTCAAATCTCAGTTCTTGTGCTCTCTCTCTGAAAAACAATCATGATGATATTAATGTCACTTAATGAATAAGACATACGGGTATAGACACATAGGAAAATATTACAGGGCTGAGTGGAACCATAGAGACCACCATTCAACAAGTGAGAGTGTCAGATCCAACATTGGGCCATCTGCATCCCTGGAGTTAAACATCGATTCAAGATAACTACAGACACAAAAGCAGTTTTAGCAGGAAAATAACCCCAAGACAAAATCATGATCATGTTGCCATATTTTAAGTGAATAGCAAACCTGATAATTCTCTGTGTTCAGATGCAGATCCCATGGCCAAGTATCCAGTTGGATAAACTCTCTCATGGGCCCCTGATGGCCATGGAAGTCTTGCCTACCCTCAGTTCCCTTAATGGGGACGCCTGGTCCGACCCAAGAAACACAGCAGATATCCTGGCAGAAGTCAGGAAATCAAGATAGGAAGTTTGAGCCCCGGACCTTACTGCACGTGTGGCCTTGGCTTCCCGAGCCACACACCCATTGGGATTAAGACTTGGATCTTGGAATTACCCTGACTTGGTCCTCACCTAGGGCATCTCAGGTCTGACTTTGTAGAGGTGAGATCAGGGCCTTCAAGGACAGCTAAGATGCTCCGGCTCCTGGCCCGCCTCTAGCTTGGCCCGGCCTGCCCCTCCGTGGCTCCAGTTCCTATCCTTCCTCACTGCTGGTCTTGACTCCTGTTGGTGTCTGTGGCTCCAAATGAGGGGAGCTATTTTTCTGCCTTTTCAAGTCGTAATTTCCTGTATGTAAGATACTGACTTCAAGGCCTCAGGGCTCTCAGGGAGGAAGCAGATCAGTGAAAGCCCGCTCTGTCACTTCCTATCTGAGTAACTCAGTTGTGACTTCACTCCTCTAAGCCCCAGTGTCTTCATCTGTTAAATGGGGATAATCCTTCCTACTTCATAGGGATTCAATAAGATAATGATGGAAGGTGCTCGGCATAGTGTCTGACCACAGTAAGCCCTCATTAAACACCAATTATGAAAAGACATCCCGAGGTCTTCATGGAGTCCTCCCCTCGGGGCTCGCGGCCTTCTATAAACACATACCCAGTGCTGCCAGAGTCAAGAAGGTAAGTGAGACCCCAAGCTTGACTTCCAAAACACTCATAATAAGAGTCAAAATGAAGAAGGGTGAAGTAGTATGGGATTGATAATCATGGTGTTCTTCTCTTTTTTTATGACTCTGCTTTTCACCTGTAATATTTATTTCCAAACCTCATAGTGGGCAGAGACTGAGTGACATCAACAAGCGGGCTCCTGTGGACCTGACCCAGGGTGGCTGTTCTTTAAGGCCTCTGCCACCCTGTGGTCACCTGGAAACCAGCTAGCCCTGGAGCGGGTGTCTTAAAAACTGAAAGAGGTTGCTGGTCCCCTGACCCGAATTTGACTCAAGATGACTGAGGAAATTAGTGAGAGGTCCTCCGTCTCTGCCTGAACAGCCAATGCTAGTTTCCTAGGCACAGGACTTGGGCATGGCTGTTTTAGTAATCTTGCACATTCCTAAAGGCTAGGTTCCACCCTCAGATTCAGTGTCAAGATTGGTGGTCATTGCCAATTCCTTTACAGCCAAGGGAGTTTGATAAGGGGCCTGGGCATCTCTCTGGGTAGGACTACCACAGGGCTTTTCTGGTCAGTTACTGTAATACTCATCTGAATGGCTGCATTTTATACTAGAACAATGTCTTGAAGCTACTTGTTAATGAATTCAGTTTTTGAAATGTGACTCATACCCTGAAAGGTTTCAGAATATAGGTACAAACGGATAAAAATGCATGAAAACGCACACACACACACACACACACTCACACTCACTCACTCACCCAGGAACAGTCATCTGTAAAACTTGCCTGAGTTTTCCTTCTTAATTCTTTGAGAAACCTGAGTCCCCATGGAGGGTGGTGTGTGTTCAGCCTCCTTCCATGGGAATCTACTTCTAGGTGTGGCAACAAGCCCTTGTTTAGAGGCAGGCAGTGTGAAAGTGACTGATGGTCTATAGATATGATTGTGTTGGCCCAGGATGAGCCCTATAGAATCACTGACCTTCAGAGCTGGAGGGCACCATAGAGAGCATATGCTTCATTTCTTTCAGTTTTCAAATGCAAAAAATTAGGCATAGAGAGGAGAATGGACCTACTGAGGTCCCTCAGCTGTTATGTGCAGAACCGAGCCTGGAACCATCCTCACTGCTCTGCCAAGAACTCTTCCTTCACAGCACTTGACACTCCTCTTAGTAGGTGAACTGTTTCCAGAAGATTCCATTACCTTATCGTTCTTCCATGATGGAAGTGACTAAAAAGTGGGTAGCAAGTGATTTCAGCTATGTGATCAGCAGGCTCTGAAAAGTTTGTCTTTTTCTCATTGCTGTTTTTCAATGGTTAGATTCTCCCAGGCCCTAACAGGTACATAAAGTAAAGTTGAGATCTCTGGATTCTTCCAAAGGTCACAGTTACTTTGCAAAATGGGCCTGACAGAGGAATTATAGATCTGTCCTATTAGGGTATTAGGGAAGCCTTGGCGGATATGAAAAGGTTGCAGACTTTGGGTCTAATGATAACCAAAATATAACACTTCATAGGTTTCTCATATATTATTTAATTTAATCTGTCAGCCCTGGATTAAGATTCTGAAGCTGTGGAGGTGTGATGAAAAACGCCTGAGTCTTCATCGTTATCCAGTCCTGGTTTACATTCTGGGTCGGCCTCAGGGTAGTCCTTGATCTTTGGGCAAGTAGAGTAAAATTCCTAAGCCTCAGTTTCCTCGTCTGTAGAGAGAAGACATTGTCCACTTCTCAATATTGTTCCGCAGATTAAATATAGTGATGTAAGAAAATCACCTAGCGCAGTTCCTGGCAGACAGCAGGGGGTCAGTGAATGTTATTTCCCACCCCTTCCCTTTGGCGGGGACCTTCTCAGCCATTGGGTTGCTTAAGGCTGAACACTTCACTAAAGCCCTTGATCCCTCTGAGTCCTGTCTGTAAAATAGACTCTTCAGTCCCTACTGCCCAGGGATTGAGTCAGAGGAGGGTTAAAGAGAGAGAGATTCAAGAAGTACCCTAGGTCTAGAAACTCAGAAATGGCCTAAGGAAAATGAGACTTAATGTGGTGTTTTTAAAGAAGATGAGTCCCAGATATTATTACTCTAAAGGCACTGAGGCTAGCTTGGGAGACAGAAACTTGTCTCAATGTTTTATAAGAAATTAAATCAGAATGTAGAAAAGCGCAATTCAATTTCATCCAAAATGAGCAGTAATGTTAACTCCGTTCCTACTTAAAGCCAAAGAGTACAGCTTTGACAGCTAAAGGGAGGCTACCCCAGAGCAGGAATTTTGAAATGAACCTATTTGGTAATAGGAGTATGTGCCTAGCCTGTTTCACTAGGCATGCTCTGTCCCCAAGACAGCTGATTATCAGACTCTCCAGAGTTCAAAGATCCCAGGACTGATGATGCTCCACGTTGGGACTGTATATTCTGTTGTCTGTCTAATATGCGCACAGGCAGTGTCCGAGCTGGCATACCACACCTCTGTCCCAAATGAAAATAGGATGACTTTAATTGGAGGTGAAAAGTCAAGATAGAGATGGGCAGCAGAGGTTGAAGCTTTGGGAAAGGCACCAGTAGTTGTCGATGTGGGCTGAGGGTTGCTGTTAGCTTTCTCTTCCATCTTCTGACTTGGTCATTCACTAATATAGATGGATCTTTATGACCATCCCCAGAGGAGCAAGGTTTAATGGCTACACCTTTCATTATAAGGATAATTTTTTGTGCTGCAAAGAACAAAATGTTGGATCAGTTTTACTGGCATTCTGCTATCAATACCAACTGCCTGGTAAGCAAGTCTTGAACATTAAGGCAGACTGCAATTCACGGACACCAACTTACAGCAGCAGGTCAGCCCCCAGAGGCAGGTAGAAAGTCTCCAAGGCTGATAAAATATGTAGGCAGCGAGTGGCATGTCAACTCAAACTAGGCCAGCTCTGCCCGTTTCTGCTTGCCGTTATAAAGGTGAATTGTCTGAATCATGAAAGGGCGAGTGGTATTAACCTTAGGACCAGAAGAATGGCATCTCCTGGAGAGCAGCTGGTACATAAATCTCTACTGGCCGGGAAGCAGAAAGATACTTAGTAGAGGTGTAATTGAAGGATTTTTTTATTCCTCCCTAAACTCAGATAGTTTGGCTAGTGTCAATGGGAATTATTTTACTCTCACTCTGGGGCAGGGCCAGCTGCGTATGGGTGTGATTAAAGGACAATCCAATGACCTACGGCCTGCGCTAGAATCAGCCCCACTTCTCTGCATTCTGAAATTCCCAACACCAGACTTGTCTTGGAAATCAAGGTAGCAGTAGCCCCAGCAGCAGCTGTTAAAATACACAACATTAATTGGGAGTTAGCACCCATTAGCACCACTGCACGGATTGATTTATCAAATTAGCTGTAACCCCTCTAAGAGCAAGGACTTTGAAATCTTAAAAAAGTCCAATCGAGAAGGAACTTTAGAAAATACCTGGTCTGGGTCTCATTTTGTGTTTGAGGAACTTGAGGCCCAGAGAAGTTAAGTGGCTTGTCCAAGGTAACCAACAAATTAGTGGCAGAGCTGGAGCTGGAACCCAGGTTTTGCTGAGTGCTTGTTTCTAGAATCATCTAATCTAAACCCTTTGCTTTGCAGATGAGGGCACCAAAATCAACACACGAGAGGCAACTGGCCCAATCTGGACACAAACCAAATTCCCCATATTCCCAGTTCAATGGTCCGTCCTTTATATCACATTCTCTCTTTCTTTGCATCCACATGGCTGAGGGGAGACCATGAAGAAAAAGGTGGCTGAATAATTTGCATTTTAGCACATATCCTGTTGATCCATCAGCAAACATTGAGAGCTTACCACATACAAAGTACTTCGACCACTTTGGGTAATATACAATGAGTAAGGAAGGGAAAAGAGAAGGTGAGTTATCCTAAAAGTAGGGCAGGAATGGAATGATTTGGACACAAGGATAATTCCCCCCAAAAACCTCCCCAACAAATCATAAAAAGTCTCAGGGCATGACCTCTTTCTGCCCCCCTGGTCTCTCTCTCTTTACCCAGTGACCTTCCCCATTCCCTTCCCAAGAGAGAATAAGCCCTGATTAGCTGTCATAGCCTAGGCCCTCTTCTCCGGAGGGGGTTGTAGGGTAGCTGATAGGGCTGGCAAACAGGGCTGTGAGTAAGACTTGTGTTCCCTTTGGCCTGTCTCTTCTCAGACAGGACAGGACCTGACTAGGATTTTTCCTGAGCATCCACTTGGCCCAGGCTCATATATAGATAATGCATTATCCAATTAGTTCTTAACAGCAAACTCCACAGGTAGATATTATCATCCCCAACATACAGGTGAGGAAATTTGAGGCCAGAAAGGTTAATTTTCTTGCCTGGAGTCACCCAGCTGGTAAGTGGCAGAGCCAGGCTTAGATTCAGACCTATCTGGTTGCAAAGCCAGGCTGCCCACTTGACTTCAGGCCCTCTCCATGTCACCAGGTAACCTCACAGGATACACAGCTTCTCACGGTCCAACCTGTTAGCTCTTTTTTTTCACCTGCCTTTTCTGAGGACACCTCCCATAATCTGAATTATATGAAGGACACTTTTTCTCTCGCAGTCCCCTTTTCACCAATATGGAGCCTAGCCACCTGTGGAATTGGCAACTCACTACCCCTGGATAGGGTGAAGGTTGTGAGTGAGATGAAGGGTAACTTCCTGTAGTGGAGCGATGGGGCTGGAAGGTCATGTTTGGGAGACAGCTTGCCCCGCTGACCTTTGGCTATCATTGCAGGTCTGGAGTGCAGCTTTGACTTCCCCTGTGAGCTGGAGTATTCTCCTCCATTGCATGACCTCGGGAACCAGAGCTGGTCCTGGCGCCGCGTGCCCTCTGAGGAGGCCTCCCAGATGGACCTGTTGGACGGGCCTGAGGCAGAGCATTCCAAGGAGATGCCCAGAGGTAAGGGTAGAGGCCACTGCAAAGTGTCCCGCGTGGGTCGGGACAGGGCTGGGATGTCTATTTCCGTTTGAAATTTTGAGTCTTCCCCACCCCTGCTCTATCCTGTTTCCCTTAAAACCTGTTTTTAATATCCATGCCTCTGCATGTCTTCTTGGGCTGTACAAGGAGGGGAGAATGCAAGTCCAATTTCAAGATCAATCCAACTCATTACTTTCTTATCAAGTGAATAGAATTTTATAACTCTTTTTCCTGCAGATTTCCCAATGTAAGATGCAGGAGAAAGTGCTAATCTGTTTGCTCATTTGAAATAGGGTTGCCGTATGAAATACAGGACATCCAGTTAAATTTGAGCTTCAGGTGAACAACAAATGATATTTTAGTATAAATAAGTCTCATGTAATAGTTGGGACATACTTATGCTTAAAAATTATTCCAAGTTTACTAGAAAATTCAAATGTAACTGAGTGCCCTGCATTTTTATTTGCTAAATCTGGCAATCCTAATTTGGAAGGTATTGTATAACTGGGTTAAATGTTAGTTTCAAAGCCATTAATGAAAGTTCAGGCTGCATATTAGCCTTGCAAGGGGCTTCCAGTAGTCCTGAGCTATTTACGAACATCTTCTGAATTATCAAGGACTGGAAAAGGTAGGTTCTGGATAAGTTGTGGATGCTTGTTAAATATTTGCTGAGTTTTTAAGAGAGAGATGCGGAGGCACTAAGCTCTGTCCTGCCTCCAGGTCTCTCTAAGGTAAATCTTAGAGCTCCCAGTTCCTTGGACCCTAAAACTCTGCTGACCCAGAATTGACAGCCTATGTTTCTGGCTTTTAGGAAGAAATAATAACTGACGTGGTAACGGACTTATTGGACTTTCAGTTTGCAAAGCCCTGCCACCTACACTGTCTCATTGGAATCCAGTTTTGTGAAGGAGGCAGGGCAGATGAGAAAGCTAGGGCTCAGAGAGGGGAAGTGACTTGCTAAAGATCACACAGCTTGTACATGTGGGTCCAGGTCTAGATGTCTGCTGTGATGAGTCCTAGATAGGAACACTGTCTACCACATCGTGTTTCTGTCTTTGTAGCAAAAGCTATGATGAGAGCCTGCCCTGGACTCAGTTCTTGGGGGCGATTATCTCAGGCTCATACTACTGGGAATCTACCAGGGACAGGGCTCAGGTAAGGTCACGGGGGAGGTCGGAGGTGGCACAAAAATAACTCATGCTCTTAGGCTTCTACGTCAGCCTTGAACCCTGAACTGTGAGACACCTTTCCTTTCTACAACTCTCCCAGGCTGACCTTTTCTGTTTTTATGACTGTCTTCAAATTGCTTGACCTTAATTTATATTTTAAGCTGCTTTCACCTGGTTACTGATGTGTCTTGTGGTGGTGTGTGTGTGTGTGTGTGTGTGTGTGTGTGTGCAGGTAAGTGGTTCTTAACCCGATAGTGCATCCAAATCTTCTGAAGAACTTATAAAAAATACTGCCTAGGCCCCAGAGCCTGAGATCTTGATTTAATAGATCTGAGATGGAGCCTAGAAATCTGTACATTTTTAAATTTTATTATAAAATCTAGCATGTGCAAAAAAGTAGACATAACGTATATACATGGATTAAAGAGTACAATAAAATCAACACGTGTTCTCACCACCAAGTAAAAGAATTTGACTATTGTCAGTCCCTTTACAACTTCTTCTGTCCTCCACCTAGATCAAAGTCTTTCCCGCCCCTCAGAGATAACCACTGTCCTGCATTTTGTGTTAATCAGTCATTTGCTTTTCTTTATGGCCTTACCACTTATGTATGTAGCCCCAAACAACACGTTGATTAGGTTTGCAACCTTTATATAAATAGAATAATACTGTCGTTTTGTGATTTGTCCATTTTGATGCATGTAGCTGTGGTTCATTTGGTTTTGAATCCACTGCATTAAAACACCACAATTTATCTCTTCTACTGTCATTGGACATTTGGGTTGTTTCCAGGTTTTTGCTATTCGCAACAACACTACTGTAAGCATTTCCGTACATGCCTCTTGATGTGTGTGCATGTCCACAAGTTTCCCTAGAGCAGAGAACTGGGAGTGGAATTGCTGGGTCCTGGGGTGCAATTTCCATTTCAATAGGTAATGCCAATCTATTTTCTGAAGTGGTGGCACCAAGGTATACTCCCTCTAGTGACGTATTAGTATTCCTCCCCAGGAGTGTACATCCACCCTCACTAGTACCTGGTCTTCAGATTTTCTCATTTTTGTCCATCTGGTGGATGAAATACAGTATCTCGTTGCAGCTTCAGTTTCCATGGGACTCTATTTTATTGTATGTTTTTATAAGTTTCTCAGGTGATTCTGAAGCATGGTTAGGTTTGTTATACTATTAATGTGGACCCCTTTTCAGACTTACTCCCATTCAACGACCCCCAGGGATATCTCTGCATCCCAATTCTCAACCTCTAGAAACAGTCCTGGCAGTCCATGCATTTTTGGTCACTGTAGATTTTTTTTATTTCATAGCTATTGAATTATGATCACAGTTCAGTGAGATCAGGAGAGAGGAACAAGAGGCAATTGTCCACAGACTTTGTGGAGTCAGACTTTATAACTTCTAAAATCAGTGCTTTTTAAATTTTTAAACATTTTTTAAAACAGTGCCAATAGATTGTGTGTTGCCACTCTCTGACCTGTTTCTCCTCCTCCATCCTCTGTCTTGTGATCTCTGGCATCTGCACGTCACACTGAGAACTGTGAGGAAAAAAAGGAAGAAGGAGAGGAGGAGAGGAAGAAATAAATGCTCACGTCTCAGTGTTCCTGAGTGTGGAAATATATTGATGCCTTTATGTTTTTAAAAAGCTAGGTCCCCAGGGCCAGGACATACACTGAATGTGAACCTTTTTCCATTAGATGAATCAGTCAGGATTGGAATATCCATTTTTTAGTAAGTGTTGTCAACTTCCATCTCTCTGAAAAATTGTTGCTCTTTCCAACGTGGTAGTGTGTCACAATACTAAGGACGGTGATGTGAACAACCATGGCAGAAGCCCCTGTGGATACGCCTGTCCACTTTATCAAGTTCTTTAGTGAACAGACACATCCACACATAACTCAGGGGCATCTCACCACTGTTGGAAACTTGTGTTCATTTTTCCTGGGGACTGATGGAGGGATCTATACTCACACAAGCTTGATCAGTCTTAGAAACAAGGGACTGACCTCCCAGCCTTTGTAAGGACACTTCTGGAATGTTACTGAGAGGTGTTCAGGACTTCCAATAATGGGCCAGTCATTGCTTCTTGAGTCAACTGATCACATTACTACCTGCTCCCTGAAGTAGAGTTGCTCCTCATGAAGCAGGCTGATGTATCTTAATGTCCGCTGACCTTCAGGGAAAGAGGTGAAGGTGAAGGGAGAGAAAAAAGATGTGCCCAATCTGCACAGTAGCAAAGCAAGGACCTACATCCCAGGCCTAACTCCAAAATCTTTAGAATCTCACTTTTTCTGTCATGTTGGCAGAAGGGATGCTGGTGGTGGAGATAGAAGGAGTGATGGGTGCCCTTTAGGCTAGTGTAGTCACTAGAGTTTTTTTTTTAAACTCAACATTTATTGGTTGGATGGTATTTAGACTCTACTGCAATATTTCTTGCCAGGGGATATAGAAGGGCCAGAAAAAGGCAGTGAGATAATACCAATCATAGATAATGAACTGTAAGAGTATAAATTCTGAATAATTTTAATTTATGGCCCCTGTAGCTGAGAATAATAAGGGAGATACAATTCAGAGCAGCAAGATAATAAAAAGTGATGATCATGATGGAACACAATTTTATAAATTAATAAAATCTTGAGGAATAATCAGGTTGAGGCATTCTGACTTTTTAAGAAGTGCCAGGGGCATGTTTGATGTCTACTACTTGTGATGTTTCGGAATGTAGTCAAGGGAACACATTTTTCTTCTCCAGCAAGACCAGATTTTGATCTCTAGCATGAACCCTAGTTTTAAAATGGAAAACAGATTGGCAGCCCCTCCCCAACCCCTCACTCATGTGCATACACAGGAAGAACGGGGGTAGACTCAGTTGGGAGGGCTGACATACTTCCTGTATCAACTCAACTTTCTTCCAGGGCACTGGTTTTCAAGTTTTTGCTTTTTTGTTTTTGGCGGAGGGCCTGGATGGAACTCTCCACTGAGATTCTTCTATTTATCAAGATGACTTAGTTTTCAAAAGATTGAGAAGCACTGTCCTAGAGCTCTGGAACAGCTAACGATGCTGCCGCGGATGACTAGGGTACTGCAATGCCAGAATGGAGTCATTCAGCCTTTTGGTCCACTCCTGTTGTACCTTTGTGTGTTAGTTTCTTGTAGTTGTAGAGAAAATTAACACAAACTGGGTCACTTAAAACAACAGAAATGTATTCTCTCCCAGTTCTGGAAGCCAGCAGTCTAAAATCAAGGGAAGTGTCGGTACCTTCTGACAGCTTTTGCAGGAGTATGCTTTCCATGCCTCTTTCCTAGCTTCTGGTGATTGCTGGTCATCTGTGGTGTTCCTTGGTTTATAAATGCATCACTCCAATCTCTGCCTCCATCTTGACATGGCATTCTTCTCTATGACTCTGTATCTCAAATTTGTCTCTTATAGGGACACATGTCACTCTATTTAGGTCCCACCTTAAATGTAGCCTCATCTCATCTCAAGATCCTTGATTATATCTGCAAAACCCTGCTTCCAAATAAGGTCACTTGCACAGCTACGAGGGATTAGGACTTGGACATATCTTTTGGTGACCACTGTTCAACCCACTACACATTGATTTTTCTCTCCTTGCATGAAGGTTGGCATGTGGATCCTGTGTGTCTCTCCCTGCACTGACGGCCTGTGGATTCTTAGACCTTTCAAGAAGTTAGATTAGGCAGGTTCAGAGGAGCTGAGATTAATACCAGAATTTCTCATTATTCCTTCAATTCCTTCCCCTGCTCCAAAGGTTTGCAATATTCTTAAAAGAGTCCTTGAACACCTCTCAAGTGGACTCCATCCCAGGGGCAAGAAAACTGGGCCACCTTTTGAGCTGTAGGTGCAGGCTTGATGGGAAATCTCTCTCATGATACAGTTCCCTTTGCACTCGCAGTCACTGGAGGCCGCAGCTGGCTGACTGAGTTGGCTCTAAGTCTCATGCTCTGACTCTTGACCCTTTGGGGTGTTGATAGGCAACTGGTGCGATGAAGGTCTGCCCAGCACTTCCTCATTCATCCAGAAACTTATCATTAGCCACCCATTTCTGCCCTAAGGCTTTATTGGCTCATTGACTGGGACCTCATAAATTAGCCTCTTCAGTCATTGACACACCTACATGTGAGTGGGTTCACAGATCTTTCTGGAGAGCAAGTTCCATAGATGAGGAAGGGAGGAGATGGCACAAGGACATGCTGTCAGTGAGATGGAGGTGGAGAGTCACTGAGAGCATGATCTCAAGCTTTGCCCTGGAAGCACCCCTCTTGTCACCGCTCCGCACTGTTGCAGAGGTGCACTGTGCTAGTGCTGGCTTAAAGTCAGGCGGTTACAGCGCTCAGGGTTTAGTGGTCACCTTTAAGGTAACCTGGTTAATGAGAGAGTCAATAATTGCTCACCTCACTTTGTCTGTATAAGCAGCCGTTAGCAAAGACCTCTGGTTTTGGAAGGATGTAGGAGCAGGAAGAGTAGTCAGGAGAGAGAGGCAAACTGGAATAGAAGAGAAGTGTAATTGGAATGACAGAGATATATACACAGTCACATACACACAGACTCAACACACATATATACATACACAAATACCTACTCTGGGACAGAACAATGTTCCTTTCTTTTCTCTTATTTCAAGCAGGATGATCCAAACTGGGACTATCCACGCCAAGTGTTCATGGGCTCCAGCCCCCGGAAGCTCCCTTCCTCTGTTGTTCACTTTGTCTACTATGAAGTTTCTGTTTTAAGGCAGTGGTCTCTAAACTTTGTTTTATTGTGTGCCCCATCAGTAAAATATTTCTGAACATGCACTCCTACCATGTATATATTCATCAATTATATGCATGTATTTCTTCCTAACTGTATAATATTATTAGTAAAGCTTAATTTCTTTCTTACTTCTTTAGATAAAAATAAACATTATCGTGGACACACTTTGGAGACCACAGCAGGACGTCTGTCCTCTGTAAATGGGATTTGACTTCCGGGTTCGCTAAGGCATCTCACCCTGGCCCCAGGGTCACCGATGTCTCTGTTCCTTTTCCAGTCCATTAAGGAGCCTCCTGGTTGGGTTTCTCCCTGCGCACTCACTTCCCATCAGCTCAGCTGTGCTAGCTGGGCACTCCTCCACCAAGAAGCCCTCACGGACAGATCTAGCCCTTGCAGAATCTCTGATTCTTAAGTTTCAAAGACCATTTAATCTCTTTTCTCAGAATCTACATGGTTGGAGAGGAAAGAAATCACTTCTGGGCTGAGTGCTGCTAACAATGCTAACTCACCCTCAAGAATCAAAAGATACCTTTCTCATAGACATTCTTGTTTCCATTTCAACTGATAGACCCAAGGAACCGGGTTGCAACCGAGTATTTCCTACTGGCTTATCTAAAAAAATTTCTTGATGGTGTTGTTTATGATGGTGAAAAACTAGAAACAATTTAAATGCTCAAACAATAGAGAATTAGTTAAATAAAATATAGTATACCTAAAATATTATGCAGCCATTACATTTATGCTATGTAAAAATATTTAACAATGTGAGAATGTATTCAAGGCTTATTATTAGATTTAAAAAATAGGTTAAAGCATGTGTATAATATAACTTGTTTTGTAAAAGAGAAAACCATATATATATCTATGGAAAAAAGTCTATAAGGAAATACACCAACAGAGTGTTAGAAGTCATTTCTAGATGACTGAATCACCAGTGATTTTTATTTTCTTCTATGTGCTTTTAGTATTTGCAAATCTGAGTCCAAGAACATGCATTACTTTTATAATAAGATAAAGCAGGTTATTATTTTTTAATACAAAGGGATCAAAAATTCCCATTTGAGGCTATATTCTATTACATTATTTTAGACTTTTTTGGGTAGAAAAACATGTTAACTCTTTTCTGCCACAACAACAACCAAAAAAGCCAGCCCTACTGGCTGGGATGAGATAGATAAGCAGACAGACAAGCAGGTTGCTTTCCTGCCTGCCTGGGTAGGGCACAGGGCACCAACAATTCACATCGGCTCACAAATCCAGAGTGCCCACCCCCCATCCTCTTTCTGCTCAGCTTATCCTTGAAAGGTGGGAAAGGACAATTGTAGGAACCAAATGTGCAGCAGGCTCAGGAATGTACCCAGGGACCAAGTGCAGCATGTAAGCAGGAGTGACATAAACAAGTCCTATTTCAGTTCAATCTTTGCCCCTTCAGACATATCAGAAGGGTTCCAGGTGGTCATGCATTTCATTTGAGCGTGACTTCTCATCATACTGTCACTGAGGGGATTTGTAGCCTTTTATCCCGGCTCCTCTTCTGGAACTCACCATGAGAGGCCACATTAGTTTTTTGGTTCTGTTTGCAGAAATGTGTCCTTCATCTCCCAAGCAATGTGGTAACCGGGCCTTAGAGCTTGACCCTTGAGCAATCCCTTCAACAAGCTGTGACTTGTGATTTGTTTATCCTAATGAGATTCTGGTACCAAGCTGGCAACTGGAATTTGAGTTCCAGAGAGGGACTCAAGGAGCTCGCATGTTTGCCTCAGAAGTGGGGTGTCTAGTGAAGTATTCTCCACTTCCCCATCATGATGGGCCTCTCCCAGGGTGTTGCCTTCTCTGCCTTTGAAGGAAAGCCTTCAGTGGGAGGGGATGGATTATGGTCGTTTTGTGAACACTACGCCCCTCCTTAGTTGATCCTAACAACCCTGTCCCCGGGGTGATGGGGAGGTAGGTACGTGGAAAAAGGAAAGAAGGACAAGAGTTGGAGAGAGAAGGGGCCTGAGTTCTCATCCCAGCTCTCCATAAAGCATGTCACTTACCTCTCTGGGCCTCGGGTTCCTCATCTGTAGGTAAAGTTCTGAGACTAGATTGTCACTAAGGCTATTTCCTGCTCTGATATAAGATTGAGGTTAGGCATATCCATTGCAAAGGATGGCCATGTACCAGGCGCAAAATCTGTGAGCTGTAGAAATTCCTACCAGCTTCAAGAGAGATACCCATCCTCCAAGGCTTGGCCGTGGCTTCTGGAAGCCTGACAGCCCCATGGCTCAGGTTACTCTTTGGACCACAGTGTCGAGATGTGAGGAGTGCCTCTAGAAACCTGTGTGCCTGGAGAGAAGAAAGAGGATCTCCTGCCCCAGTTAGCCCTTTAGCATAGAGGAATTTGTCAGATTGGGTCCTTGAGGCTAGAGAGCCTGAGGAGAGTTAGCAGTATAGTGCTGTGAGCTAGGGTGGCAAACAAAACAGTGCTGCCCAAAGAAGTTCGAATCCCAGGAACCTGTAAATAAGTTGCCTTCCATGGCAAAAGGGACTTTGCGGATGAGATTATCCTGGATTGTCTGGGTGGGCCCTATGGAATCACAGGAGTCCAAATAAATGAAAAAGGGAGACAGGAGAGCCAGAGTCAGAGAAGATGTGACAATGGAAACAGGGGTCAGAGAGAGAGAGAGATTTGAAGATCATTTAATTATGTGCTAGTTTGTATGAATTTTTTAATTTTATTCATTCTTTGAATCGTATATTCCTTCATTAAGCCAACAATTGGTAAGCCCCTACTGAATGCAGGGCACTGCAAATTAAAATCTAAGTCAAAGGGATCTAAAATCAAGGAGACATAGTTCCATGTAAAGTGGCAGCACAGCAGCTGCTGGCATTGAAGGCGGAGGAAAAGGCTGTGAGAGAAGGCAACGCAGGCAGCTTCTAGAAAATGGAAAAGGCTGGAAAATAGATTCTCCCTAAAATCTTATCCAGAAGGAACACAGCCCCGCCAATCCATTTTAGAATTCTGACCTCCAGAACTGTGAGATAATAAATGTGTGTTGTTTTAAGCCACTAAGTTTCTGGTAATTTGCTACAGCAGGAATAGGAAACTAATACAGCTGGTCTTGGCCAAGCTTGGAGGAAAAGTGATGTGCTCTTAGGGTACCATTCTGAAGAGGGCAGGGCTCGGAGGACTGACTGGGCCTCAGAGACACACTTCTTTGTAGTTACTGTGGAAGGTGCTCAGTGAGTCATTGCTGGGAGTGCAGTCTATAAACTGCCCCCTCCACTGGGGACAGAACAGACGTCTCTGGACCAGAAATGGAACAGAAATAGCAGCAGCAGGAACTAAGCTGGAAGCACGCAGCTGTCTCCGGGAGTCTGGCTCTTGTCGGTAAGAAGGACTGAAGGCACTCCCGGCAGGATCCTGAAATAGTGGAGCTGGGGTGAGCCTACCTCTCCCGAGGAAGGGAGCTGTGATGCTGCCCAGGACAGTTTCTGCAAAGCTCCTGTGTGAGGTGGCTGGAGGCAGTGAAATCACACACAGAGGGCCTGCAGCCGGCTGCCACGGGCTCAGGGCCTAGCCCTGGCTGTATCCCCAATAAGACTGGCAAGAGCTACAGTCTGCAAAGTGCTTTTCCATCCATGATCACGTTTGATTCTCACAACACAGGGAGATGGGTATTACTGGTGTCCCCAACGTATAGCTTGTTAAACTGAAGCTAAATAGTAAGCTTCAGAGAGAGGAAACCAGGTTTTCCTCGTTCATTGCGGTGTCCCAAGAGCCTGGCCCAAAGCCCAGTATAAAATAGACATTCAGGGTATTTCTTGACCCACAGTTGGAAGCTTAGAGAGATGAAGTAAGTTTGCTCAAGTCTACAAAGCCAATATGTGGCAGAGCCTGACTTTGAATTCCAGTTTTGTGCGTGTGTGTGTGTGTGAGGAAGACCAGCCCTGAGCTAACACCTGATGCCGATCCTCCTCTTTTTTGCTGAGGAAGATTGGCCCTGGGCTAACATCCGTGCCCATCTTCCTCTACTTTATATGGGATGCCACCACAGCATGGCTTGACAAGCGGTGTGTCAGTGTGCACCCCGGATCTGAACCAGCAAACCCCGGGCAGCAGAAGCAGAGCGCACAAACTTAAGTGCTGCGCCACCGAGCCAGCCCGTAAATTCCAGTTTTTAAACACTGAATCTCATGTTCTTTCTGCTATTTTGAGATCTTCCTAAAACACAGCGTTTCCCAGGCCTACTCCTACATAAGACTCACCCTCATTAAATGTCTGGCAGTGCAATCAGAAGTTCAGGGCATTGTCCACATACCCGTGATGCTAGGGAGACTCATTCTGTTCTATGACATAACCAAATTCTATCCACTGTGGTATCTGATAAGGGCAGTGTCTTCAGAAAGGTCTTGGAAAGCTCACTCTCACCTGTGTCTTCTTTGCAGATGGCTAGGGTGAGGGGTACTGCATAAGGCAGCTACGGCATGAAGCTTGCCATCCAGGCTACACAGTGATGCAATCAGTGTGAGAAGGTGGAATCAGCAACCAGCACTGCCCTTTTAGAAATGGAAGGGACACTGTGCTGGGAGTCAGGAGTGGGAGGTTGGCCGAAGGCTGACATGTGACCTCAGACCTCAGTCTTTCAATGGTAAATTGAATGGGTAGGACTAGATGATCTCTTAGAGTATGTGAGGCTGTCTTTCTGATTTCCTACTTCCTATTATTAAGAATCTTTTATTAGTGTTATATGGAGTTTTAGCCTCACTGATTTCCATATATCGAATGGTTCAGATAAGACACATCTTAAAGAAATATGGGCTCTGTTTAAGAAAAGACATGAACTGCTCTGAATTTATGCTTGAAGAGAATTGAAGGAAAGCCAGGACCTTACAAAGAGGAATAAAATAGAATGCTCTTGAATGGGGATAACTATAGTGTAATTCTACTTAGAGTGGAAAGATAATCTTTACCCATTCAAGATGGAGAAAGACTGGTTCAATGTAAGTTAGAGAGAGATCTGTGGGTCATTTTACCTCTGTGGCTCTCTTTCCTGACTTGTTATAAAAATCAATAGAAATAATGCACAAGAGAGCACTCTGTAAACAGGAAAATGGCATAGTAATGTGAAGCCTAGCCTGACAGCAATCATCTCAGCCACAGCATCCTGAAGCAAGGGGTTCTGCTCTATCTTGATTTAAGAATCTTGATCATAAAAGGCAAGAGGCTTATTTGGCCCAGATATCCATGTATAATATATCCAAGGGTGTTTTTAAACTTAGGACTTTTTGGACGTGACAAAGGAATTTGCTGAGAATGACTGAGCCCACCTGCGATGGTAATCATGCACATTTACAAATGGAATTGCAGTAGGCTCTGAAGAATACACGAGGGTTCAAATCTCAGTGTCTAGTTCTCCCCATTAAAGTATTGGTAAGAACCTTTAACCTGGGAGGCTGTGGTGAGAATCTAGGTCATTCTTATCTAAAACATTATGATCTATTTTGATTCTTTCCACTTCTTGCATTGGGATTCTTAGTAATGATTGCTAGTCATGCTTGATCAAAACATTTGTTGGGTATCAGGTCTTTCTTAGCTGATTTTTATGGAGGCTGTTATTATGCTGCACGTAGGATTCACTTGTTATTGAAACTGGTTGCATACATGGTGTGGCTGTTGCCTGTGTTCCTGGAGTGCCCTGACCTGCAGTTGGGTTCTCTTTGGCAACTCTCTTCTCTCTGATGTGATCAGCATTCTTTACACCTGGAAGCAGTGGAAGAGATATTTAAAATATTTTTTTGGAAATAAGAAATTATTGCAAGGTACTTAAAATGAGAATGATCTTCTCATTGGAAAGTAGATAGACATTAAATTTACTTCTGCAACAACAGCATATGATACTCCTGTTTAATACCCTCATCTCTGATATTGCGTGGGCTGCACAAATATAAAGTATTATTAAAGCATCACTCCTTAGATAATATACTACCCCTCTCCTAAGAATTCTTTTTCTTCCTTTATTAACATGATGTGTTTATACTCAAAAGGTATCCATTTCATAGCTGTGTGTACTCAGGGAGCTGAATGCGGGAGAGCTCAGTGCAGTTGCTGTTATCCCTCCCATGTCCAAGCTCTTAACTCAGATTATACCCCATTTAGAGCCTCTAACTATAAGTCAGATAAAGAGCACTGAGAATATTTTTTTTAAAAAGAGCAATCAAAATAATGCTTTCAAAATGAGCATTTTGGAGAAGGTCAGAGTCTTAATTCCTTCAGCTTGGAAACCCTCCAGAGATCACCAACAATTGTCCAGCCCTCACATGAGTGCTTCATTCCATTCTCCTATTTTTTTTTTTTTTTTTGGCTCTTACTGTTCCTTCTCTCTTCTCTTCCTGTCCTCTGTTCCTCTTCCCTCCTCACCCTCTCTTTCTCCTCAAAAGCCAAATGCATCCTTCCCATCTACACCTCTGGAAGCAGAACAGGCAGGATCAGTTCGGTCAGCCAGCACACAGACTGGAAGTGGGCTTCCCCTACAAATAAGACCAATTCAGACCTGGTGGCCACATATATAAGGATAAATTTGAGAAACATTGCTTGCTAAAGAAACAAGAGAGTTAGGCAAATTCTAGAAGTCCTCTGCTCCATAAGGAAATAATTAAAATAAAACCTTCATGTAATAGAAAAATAGCTGAGACAATTGGCTTCTTTATTCCTGGAGTCAAAGGCAAGATGGAAAATATTGTCCTTCAGAAGAGAACCAGGTGCCTAGATGGAGTGAAAGAAGGATCCTGACGGAGTCCTACGTCTTTCAGAGGGATTTATCAATTGAGCTTCTGCAAGAAATCTACTTAGCAATCCTCTTCCCAACACCCTCACCAGCAGCAGTAGCCCAGAACTTTTTTTAAATTCATGGTTCCATAAATGCATGAGTAGTCATTGAGCCCATTTATCCTGGAAAAGGGAAAGAAAAAATAAAACGAAAATAGAGGAGAAACAACCAAAGACCATGAGATCGATAAGGAGCTTTTGTGTGAGCATGTTGGGCCAACTCCAGATAAAGGACTTAGCCTGCACCAAGAAGGGCTAGGAATGAGGGGAGGGAAGGCAACAGGAGCCAATGTTCAGGGACCAGCTAGGCTACATGGCACTTCTGTGTGAATTAGAATAAACTTGCCTCCTCCAGGTGAAGGAATTAGGAAAAGATGCCTCCTCTGAGTGGATGCAGCCAGTGCTAGAACTCATAACTTGACAAGCAGAGCATGAGCTGAATCTCAGCTCCACTCGCTCCCTCACTCAACACATTTGTGCAGGTTACAAATTACCCAACTGCATACAACGACCCTGTCAGTGTTTATCAAGGGCTTACTTGGTGCTAAACACTTATCATACATTGCCTTATATGATTCTCATGATAACCCCCTAAAATAGTTTCAGACACACGAATACCCACGTTTCAGACTAATAAAATGAGATTCAAAGAAGTAAGGTGAGGCAGGGCTTCCAGCTATGGCCAAGTGAAGAGACTGGCAAATTCTCTCCCCCAGAAGCAACTGAAGAGGTGGACAAAATGGACAAAACAACCATTTGAGGGTCTGAAAATTGACCAAATAAATACAACAATCTGAGAAGCATTTGTACTTAAGAAACTGCTGAACTTCTGTCTTCCCTGCAGTGTGTGGTTGCAGATAAGACCCAGGTAAGAACTGTGGGATTCTGTGCCATTCTGACCTGGTGCTTCTCCTATTGACCTCACTCAACTTGCACAGAGGTCCTGCCAAAGTAGGGTACACCATGAAGATCAACAGCTTCTATGCTGCAATCAAAAGGGACTCCCTTGATTTGGAGGAGGGCACAAAATACATGCCCAGCAGTGTTGTAGGTGAAAGTGATAATCTATGACTCAGCCGGCCTGAAGCTCTGTCGTGGTTGGGGCAGGCATATTCATGGTTGAGACTGTGTATATTGCCAATGGGGATGGAAAATGATCCAAGCTAGCCACAACTTTCTAGCCAACTCTAAGACTGTGTGTTTATGCAGAGGAGAAACAAAAGAAATCAGCATCCTAAGCATTGAATGCACTCCCTTATACACACACAGATCTATTGGCAAAAGACAGAAATCTTATTGGCTCAAGGTGTTTGAGCACATCTTTTATCCAAACATTTGCAGACCTCTAAGCTACACACGATGACCCATAGGAAGCCAGGCTTAAAAATAAAAACAAGAACATTAAAAAAAAGAAGAAGAAATGCAGAGATATTAGCAGCCACACACTGCAGGGAAGACAGATTTCACAGATATAGCTTGGCCAAGTTTTTAAACAAAGAAACAAATTAACTTAAGAAAGAAAAGAAAACAAAACAGCAACAACAGAAGAACTAACAACAATCTTCAGGGGAGAAAATTGAAGTCCAAAGTTACTAGCAGAACTGCCTTACAGTAAATATTAAAGTAAATCCTTCAGGCTAAAATGAAATCATACCAGTAAATAACATGAATCCACAGGCAGAAATGAAGAACATCATAAATAGTAAATATGCTGATTAATATAAAAGACTCAATAAATGTTTTCTCTCATTTCTTTTCTTAACTTCTTTGAAAGACATACGATTATATAAATGCACAAAGAAAACTATATTGCTGGGTTAACACATACATAGATGTAATATATACGACCATATATATAGCACAAAGGGTAGGAAATGAGATGGACTATATTGGAGCAAAGTTTCTATATTTTGCTGGAATTAGGTTAGTATTAACCTGAAGTAGACTGTGATAAGTTCAGATGCATATAGCATAGGGAAAGCACTAAGGAAATAACTCCAAAAATGTAAAAAAAATCAACAGAAGTTTCTAAATGGTACACTGAAAAATACTTGGCATTCAAGAGAGAGTAGAGGAACCAAAAAGACATGAGACATATAAAGAACAAATAGCAAAAACACCAATGTAAATCCAACCAAATTGCTAGTTATAGTAAATGCAAATAGTCCAAACATTCAATCAAAAGACAGAGATTGTAGGACTACACAAAAAAGCAAGATCCAACTATAGGCTTTCTACAAGAGGTACATTGTAGATTCAAAGACACAATAGGTTGAAAGTAAAAGGATAGAAAAAGAGATACCATGCAAACAGTAACCATAAGAGAACTGGAGTAGCTATATTAACATCAGATAAATAGACTTTAAGACAAGAAACATCGCTAAGGAAAAGATGACATTTTATAATGATACAAAAGTCAATTCACCTGGAAGACATAACAAATATAGATATATATGTATCTAACAACAGATCCTCAAAACACATGAAACATAACAGTCACAACTAAAGGAAAAACAAATAATTTAACAATTATAGTTGGAGATTTCAATGACCCATTCCCAATAATGAATAGAACAACTAAACTGAAGAGGATATAGAAGACTTGGACAATACTATCAACCAACTCAATCTAACTGACAAATATAGGGCACTCTACACAAGGACTATAGAATACATATTCCTTTCAAATGCATGGAGAACTTTCTTCAGGATAGACCATATGCTAGGCCAAAAAAAAACAAGTTTAAATATTGAATCCATACAAAATATGTTCTCCAGCCACAATGGAATAAATTAGAAGTTGACAACAGAAAGAAATCTGAGAAATCCACAAATATTAGGAAATTAAATAAATAATTCATGCTTAAAAGAAGAAATCACAAGGGAAATTAGAAAATAGTTTGGTAAATAAAAATTGAAATAAAACATACCAAAACTTATGGGATAAAACTAAAAAAAAAAAAAAACAGAGAGAAAAGTGTAGTTTTAATGCCTATATTAGAAAAGAAAGGTCTCAAATCCGTAACCTAAGCTTCCATTTCAAGAAACTATAAAATAAATAAATAAATAAATACATGAAGCATGCAGAGAGAAGAAAAGAAATAAAGATTAGAGCAGAAATCAATGAAATAGAAAACAATAGTGAGAATCAATGAAACCAAAAGTTGGTTCTTGGAAAAGATCAACAAAATTGACAAAATTTTATCTAGACTAACCAAGGGGAAAAAAAGAAAGAGAAGACACAACAAATTACCAAAACCAGAAATGAGAAAGGGAACATCACTATTGACCCCAAGGAAATTAAATGATTATAAGGAAATATTATAGATATGTTTTTGCCAATAAATTAGACAACTTAGATGAAATGGACAAATTCCTAGAAAACATCAATTACCAGAACTAATTCAAAAGGAAATAGAAAAATTTGAACAGACCTATAACAAGGTCAAATAACTTGAATTAGTAATTAAAAATCTACAAAGAAAAGCCCAAACCCAGATATCTTCACTGGTGAATTCTATGAAATATTTGAAGAAAAAAATAATACTAATTCTTCATATACTCTTTCAGAAAATAGAGGAATGAACACCCCAACTTATTCTATGAGGCCACTCACTTTTTCCTGATACTAAAGCTAGAAAAACACATCACAAGGAAAGAAAACCACTTACCAACATCTCTCATGAACAGAGATACAAAAATCCTTAACAAAATATTAGCAAACAAAATCCAGCAACATACGAAAAGGATGATACTGTGATCAACTGGAACTTATCCAGGAATGCAGGGTTGGTTTAACATCCACAGAGCAATCAATATACTACACCATATTAATAGGATAAAGGACATAAACCATATGATCATCTCAGTAGACATGGAAAAAGCATTTAATAAAATCCAACATCCATTCATGATAAAATCTCTCTGCAAACTAGGGATAGAAGGGAATTTCCTAAACCTGCTAAACAACATCTACAAAAAATCCATACTTAACAATATAATTGATGAAAGATGGGGAACAAGGCAAGGATGTCTGCTTTCATCACTTGAACCTCACCAGTGCAATAAGGAAAAGACAGACAGAAAGATGTGGGAAGGAAGGAAGGGAGAGGGGGAGGGAGGAAGAAAGGAAGGAAGGAAGGAATTCAACCCATACAGATGGAAAAGGAAAAAGTAAAATTTTCTTTATTAGCAGGTAATGTGATCCTTTATTTAGAAAATTCAAAAGAATTAACAAAAAAACAAAAACTAATAGAACAAATAAATCAATTTAACAAGATCACAAGATACAAAATCAATATACAAGAACCAGTTATATTTCTTTGTTCTAACAACAGACAATTCCCACAAGGAAATTAAGAAAATGATTTAAATGACAAAATCGTCAAAAAGAAGAAAATACTTAGGAATAAATTTAACAAAAGAAGTGTAAGCCTTGCACATTGAAAATTACAGAGCATTGCTGAAAGAAATTAAGGATAATATAAATAAAAAGAGAGACATTAAAATTTCATGGATTGGAAAACTCAATAGTGTAAGATAGTATTTCTCACCAAATTGATCTGTAAATTCAATTCAATTTCTATCAAAATCCCAGCAGGATTTTTTTTTTTTGTAGCCTAAAAGTTATATGAAAATGCAAAGGACCTAGAATAAATAAGGCAACTTTTAAAAAAGAAGAAAAAATGAAAAAAATTGGAGGATTTATGCTACCTGAGTTCAAAATTTACTATAAAGCCAAAGTAATAAAAACACTGTAATATTGGGGCAAGGAGAGGCATACCCATCAATGGAACAGAATTGAGAGTCCAGAAGTAAATCCTTACATTCATGATCAATTGATTTTTGACAAAGGTGCCTACACAGTTCAGTGGGGGAAAAGTAGTCTTTTCAACAAATTGTGCTGGGACAATTGGGTATCCATATACAAAACAATAAACAGACCCTTACTTCACATCATGTACAAAATTAACTCAAAATGAAGCATAGACGCAAATGTAAGAGCTAAAACTATCCAGTTTCTAGGAAAAAAAAATAGCAGACAATCTTTGTGACTTTGGGTTGGGAAAATAGTTCTTAGATATGACACTAAAATCACAATCAATAAAAGAAAATTGATAAATTCTACCTTAGCAAAATTCAAAACTTTTGTGCTTTAAAGACACCATTACAAAACTGAAATAATAAGCTACAGAGTAGGAGAAAATATTTGCAAATCATATATCATATAAAGGACTTGTCTCCGGAATATATAAATAACTGTTACAGTTCAATAGTAAGCCTATGAACCCAATTAAAAATGAGAGTCATATCATCCACTTCAAAGTGATTTACTGAGAGTTAAACAAGATAGCGCACTAAAGCTCTCTTTGGCACAATGTTTGGCATATAATAAATACTCAATAAATGGCAGTGATAGTTATGATCAGAAAAGTTATCACTATTTTGTAAATAAAGCAGCTGAGCTCCAGGGAAGGTAAAGACCTTGCCCAACGACACTCAGAGTATAAGTAGCAGCATGAACCAGGCTCCAGCTTGCAGTGTCCAAGGAGGGATTAGAAAGTTTCACAGTGAACTTCACATTGGCTGAGTGGAAGGTGCTGCTCTCGGCCACCCCATCGTTCAAGGTGACCAAGGATGGGGCCTCCTCCAGGGTCCCTGTCGCATCAAGTTCTGCTGTTAGAGGAGGTCGGAGGGGAGAGGAAGAGGGAGAAGCACCCTGCTTTTAGTGGGCAATTCTCACGGTCTCACAGTTCTCCCTGTCCCTCACTTGATTTTCATTCATTGTTTCAATGTTGTTATAGTTCATTGTCAATATTATTTTGAATAGAGAAAAATTGGAAACTACTTTGTCCAATTTTGGGGAAAATTGGAAATTGAGAAAATTGGAAATTAGAGAAAAATTGGAAACTACTTTTTCCAATTTTTGGCCAGGGACTGGCCAAATTAACTAGGCTTTATCCATAACAAATTTAATTACAAAGTTAATACATACTTATTATGAAAAAATTTTAGTTAGATATATGTATTGACGTGGAAAGATATTGATATATAGTTAAATGAAAAATGTAGTTTGTAAAACAGTATGCATATTATGGCCTCATTTTGGTTTGTGTATGTTTATTTAGGTATAGACAATATCCTGGAAGCATATATATCAAACCATTATCACAGTTACTTCTAGAGAGCAGAATTTTGGTTGGAGAGCCAAGGGGAGAATACATTTCTGTATTGTTAGAATTTTTTCACATATTTCTTTTGTAATTAAAAACCAAAGAAAAAGAAATATAACATTTTTAAATGTTTTTATTTAAAAATTCTTATTTACTTCCCATTAAAATAAAGAAACAAAGTGACTTAAAGTCACACAGCTAGTAAATAGCACACTCAGGATTTGAACTCAGATCTGTGTCTTCTCTACCATGCCATCCTCCTTTAGAAGGGACCTGGACGAGAAATTAGGAAGCCCTTCCTGAACATAAGGTTGTGAATCATTGATTTAACTATCAAAAGAGGTCCTGGACTCTCCTGTTTGGGAGATATTGAATAACAGATAGTGGTCTGAAATGGTTCAGGAAGGTGATGAGAGCCTTGTGAAGAAACAGAGGCATTGGTCAAGTGACTCCTGGAAGCCCCTTTCTTATTCTTCTGTGATTCAACAGAATAAGGAAATACCACTCTGTTGATAGTATCAAATTAGGTAGCAAACTTTCAAAGCATCGAGGGAAAAAGGGATCCTAGAAACGACCATCTAGTAATTCAATCCCTGCTAAAATAGTGGAACAAATATTAAGAGGAAAGAATACTATCTAGGATAATGGAATTATGAGCAATAAGCATTATGGGTTTTAAAAGAACAAATCATGCCAGACAAAGTTGATTGCTTTTTTGATTAGTAGACTGAGGGAATAGAGTAGATGTAATATATCTTGATTTTAGCAAAAGGTTTGATAGTGTCTCGTGAAATTTTACTCAGGAAATTAATTGAAAATGGCCTAGAGATGAGCACTGTTGCGTGAACTTCAGCGTGGTGGCAGGACAGCAGAAGAGAATGAGAAACGGCGATGTATCATAGCAGGGAGATGTGGGGCGGGGAGGTTCAGGTCAGAGGTCAGTTCTATTTAATTATTTCATTACTTCTCGGGAAGAAGAAGAGGCAGCTCTTACGTGAGTGAAATTTATAGTATATCTTATCTGTGTGCTTTAATGAAAAAATCCTTTGAAAGTTAGCAAGTCTACCTGGTTTTCAATCCCAGGTAGCCTCATTCTGGGTCCCGGAAGAAGCCCTGTGGATGCAAACAATATCATGTGGTCCCATATGAACTTCAACTCTAATTCTGAATAATATGGTCTTAGCCAAGAGCCTCCCTTATCCTTGTCACCATGCCCTTATCCTGCATGAGTTCCTTCTTAACTCCTAATACCTGGGAGCCCTCCGACACCTCGGATCCCAGCACTCAATCCTCTGATCAACTACTTAGTACCTACTATGTGTCAGGCCAATGGTAGATATAAATGATAAAGGACGTTGTAAATGCATAAGACGTAAAGAATAGTTCATGGTTTAGAGTAGGTGACAGACACATTAAACTGCTAGTGATCATTGCTGTACTCAAGTTTAAACAACATTCTATGGAAAAACAGGAAGCTGAGAGTAACATTAGATGGATGAAAAGGAGAGTTTGGGAGAGCCAGAGGTTGCTGAGGACAGCTTCAAAGAGGAAGTGATATTGACCAGGGGATTAAAGCAAAGGAAAAAATGTTATATAGGATGGGGAAAGGAAAGGACAATTCAGCCAGAGGATAGAAACAAGTTACTCAACCTCTGTAAATGATCTGTAAAACTCTAACAGTAATCATATCAGCCCTAAGTGTTGTTGGGAAGATGAAGTGAAGGGTTGTCAATATAGAACATAGCACTATGCAGAGCACAGAATAGAGGTTCAACAGTTAGAAGCCATTACGCTGCTGCTGATGATGAGTGGGAGCAAGTGTCAAGGTGGGGTGGGGTTGTGGTGGGACATGAGGATGGAAAGACAGGTTTAGAACCAACTTGTGAAGAAGGACCTTAAAATTCACATTAAGGAATCCAGACTTTACGAGGCAGACAATAGGAGGACATTAATGGGCTTATAAATAAAAGGATAACTTTGCCAGATCTTGTTTTGCCAAGATCGCTCTGAAACAAACCAGGGCAGTTGCATTGGGAGTAGGAAAAAGGCTGTGAATCTGAGGTCTATCTTGATAGCCAAAGAAAAGAGAATCAAAATTAACTTGATTGTATAGTTTGGGCAACTGGATATTTAGTAATGCCATTATCTAAGAAATGGAGCTCAGAAACAGAAACGGGATTACAAGTTTGATTTTTTATCATCCCACAAAAAGTTTCTCTGGACTTCTGCAAATCAAGGCTCTGAACTGTGATGGGAATGCCATTCTCATTATTACTACCTTCGTCTGTAGAAGTGAGATCTTAACAGGCTGACACTGAGCTGTCTCTCCTGGCTCTCAGAGACGTTGGCAATAGAAGCAGTGTTTGTAGGAGAAACATCTCTGGAGGTTTTACCTGGGGAAGAATTGGAATCGCTGTACTAACTGGGAAGAAGTAAATGAGGAACCAAGAAAACAAGGGAGTTCCCAAAGATACTACTCTCCTCTCTTTTCTCCCTCTTATTTTGTTGTTTCAACATAACAAGGAAACGTTTTCAGAAGTCCCTCTCAGGGTGTTTTCAGCATGGAGCCAAACATTTCATTATTTCTCTACTTGACATATAGGCAAACATTAGAGAGAAGCATTATAAATATCCTGACCTGAAATGTATCAGGTTACAGACTAGATCTATTTGCTATGATATTCCTGCATCACTACATGGAACCAAGTCTAAACTTTCACAAACCTCGATGTCCAAAGTTAGATTTTGTCCTATGCTTTCCTTTAACCATTAAACAAAAGAGAATGAAAAATAGTTCAAGATAATACCTGATTCATTGAAACCTGTTGTGAGAAGATACTCAATATACCTTAGACGCGTGACATAACTGTGAGTCACGCAAAACACAACCCAGTCCTCTTGAAATGGTCCTCATGAGGTTAAACTCAATAGAGGGAAATTGCTTCAGGATCTCACAGCTTTCGTCACTGCTTGTGCTCTTTCTTGGGTAAAAGTTGCTGAGAGAATGGGGGAGGGAATGAAGGAGGACAATGCGAAGGGGAAAGGGAGGGAGAGCAATCATTTTTGGACCAAGAATTTTCTTTTAGTCTCTTCCATTAAAGCTTTGACTGATTATGTTTACTTTGACTCACCTGGAGTGATTAATAAGAGCATGGCTTCATGAAAGAATTTTGTCAGCGTAATCAAGACGTTTTTACTTAAACTTTTTTCAATGTCCCAAGACATAATCACTAGGTCATTTTGGAATCATGTTTTATGGTTGCTCAGGAAGATGAATATTATGAGTTTCAATGGGGCAGTTAGGCCCACAGTTTAGTCTGCTCTGATTTATGAATTGCCCTTTATGGAAATATAGTGGTAGTTGAACATGGGTTTATGGAAAGTCAGTGTTGTTCTGAGAATGTGTTCAGCGGAGGGAGTATTATTCTAATAGACAAACTTCCTAAGAGTGGATGTACGAATATACAAATTTCTGGTTCCTTGTCAATCATCAAACAGCTCTTAAGCACCTAGTATCTACTGGGTACCTTCTAGGCCTGGTGGGAAATACTAGCAGTGTAAGATATGGTGCTTGTTCCAAGGAGCTTATACTTTCATCAAAATGATAAGTCATAACCACGTGGCAAGAGTTAAAAACTGTATTATAAAAACTGGCACACAAATTCCTCTGGAGAAGAAACTATCTTTATTTGGAAAAGTATCTTCATATGAATGGCTTGAGGGGTAGATAGCAGATCTGAAGTCATGATGTCCATACGTTCTAATAAAAATAAGGAGAGGACATATTTCCTGAAAGAACAAAGAAGGGAGAGAAGACCAATGAATGAAGTCATCTTTGATAATTTCTTAATGGAGGGGTGGTTGAAGACTGTAGGTACTAGCACGCCTAATGTTCATTTTGAGGTTGTTTGCGTTCCTCTGATGTAAATTCTTTCTCTGTATTTATTGTTGCCTCTCGCCACCACCACCAAATCTTGTTGTAAACACACAAATTGCCTTTTTGATGGAACTCAAGGGAGTGGTCAAGTTTCACTTTGGGGCCACCTTGTTATGAAACACACATGACATTGAGAAACAAATGAGACAATCCACGAGTTTGAAGCCAGAAATGGCTATGACCACCTAGGAATTTTGGAAATCTTAATGAGAATTTGAGAATTTTGGACTTCCAAAAGGCATGGAATTGGAAGTTTAAGCTCATCTTCTCTAGACCTCAAAGGGCGGAGAAGCAGGCCATATTTGACTTTTTGATGACATGTGCACTGAAAAGATATCGATAAATGACGCAGTATGAAACCTGCTAAATATGTTCAGCAAATAGGAGTATTTCTTACATTGTCCTCTGTTGAGTTGCAGTTTCCTGCTGTGTAGATTCTAAATGACGCAGACCAGCCTTTAAGTAAGTATATAAGTGAAGTACAGAGTGGTTACGAGGACCGTGGAGTCAGACTGCTTGAGATCAAATCTTGGCTCTATATTTATTAGCTGCATTATCCTGGGAAAATTACTTTATTTCTCATCTGCAAAGTGCATATAAAGAATCCTGCCTTATAGGATTATTGTGAGGATTAAATGATTAATACATAGCAAGGCCTTAGAACAGCACGTATAAAACCTAAACAATCATTATTCTTTCTCTTGTTAGAGTTCAAGGGGATTTCACACTTATGTGTCCTCACAACATTGCCATAAACTACTCTTATCTCAATCATAGAAGCGGACACATTTATTTATTCATTCAATTAAAATTTAATGAGCCAGACAATGTGGTGGGTCCTTGTATGGCCCAAATCACAGCATCAATGCAAAATTACTTTATCATCTATAAAATAGGAATAATAATAATACCTTTCTGTAGAGTTCTGATGAGATTTAAATGAGTCAATGTATATAAAATCCCTAGAACAGTGCTTAATACTCAATAAATGTTGGTCTCTTTCCTCTCTTTCCAACACTATGTTACCAGGAGCCAGAGAGGAGCAGAGGGTCAGTAAGTGCTTTTGACTGCACAGAAAGATGCCCAACATAAGGGCTTCATGGGAGAAGTCAACCAAATGAGAAGTAGGACGAGCACCACAGTTTCCATCAGGGCAACGTGTAGTCTAATTCTTCTGTGCCTTTATGGCTAAAGCAGTACTTCAAGGTGGGCATGGAGGACTGGTGGGGCTGGGGCTGTGTAATCACATTCAGATAGAGGCATGAAATATAGAAAATAATGGAAATGGAGAAGATTCCAAAGGGAAGAAATTAGTGCTCTTTGGTACAGTCGTATACACTCTTGACTAGAAGGAAAGTTCCAGCCTTCCCTGGCTTCCTACCTGCTGCCTCTACCCACCCTTCTTACCACCCTTTCATGCCCTCCTTCTCCCCTCTCACTTGGCCCTCTCTATTTCTCCTCTTTTTTTTCTTCCCAGTCTTCTCCTGGTTTCCTTCATCTCCCTTTTGCCCTCACTTCCTCCTGTGTATCTTTCCTTCTTTCCTTCCTCATCACACCCCATCTCTTGGAAAGGAAAGAAGGGACAGCATTAAGCGTTGGTCTGAGGTCGACAGAGCTGGGTGGCTGGCAACCAGGAGGTAGCCCTGCCTCCACAGGTGACTTCCAGATGAGAGTGCCTCTGGAGGGAGCAGCTGAGCCTGCCTTGGCCACTCTCCTTGGGCTATGTGTTCCCGACTCCTCTGAACAAATTGGGCACAGATGACTCAGGCTTTAGAATGTTCTTTGGTCTGTGTTCAGTCAGTCCATGTACCTTCCTTATTCAGCTGATACAGCATCTCCCAGACCAGAGTTTAATCACACAAGCAGTCAGCAAGCACGTCTAGGATCTGTGGATGCAAAGCCCTAGGTCCCAGAGGGACCATCCTGGGCAGACTCTCAATGTCTCCATTTTCCATGGCACATCAGGGACTCGCTTGCTAAGATCAAGGCTTCCTTCCAAAATTGTATATGTTAAAGGACTGTTTATTTTATGATGTCCTGGGATGGGAGTGTTAATCTTTTCGAAAGATATGTTCTAGCTAATAATACATAAAATGAGGAAATCTAAGAAGGGGCCATATTACGGTAAGGAAAAGGGAGACAGCACAGAATAGGAGAGAAGAGATGAGGCAAAGTGAGAGGTGGAAAAGAGTATAAAGAGCACAGCTAGGAAGAGAAAGGAGGGAGGAAGAGCATCTCTAAGAGATTGATTAAATTGCTTATATTAAATTTTTTAATGAAGATGAGGACCTCAAAATAAAAACAGATACATAAATACATTCATACACACATACATACATAAATTAAATTTTTAAAAACTAACATCCACACTCACTTTCCAAGTGAATATTGAGTTAGAGTGAATTGTCAGAAATGCCTGGCCCCTGAGGACAGGTATTGTAAATGTAAAGATGGATGGGTTTTTATTTTGAGATTTGTTTACCTGGTAGTCTGGTGGAGTTTGTTTGCTTTTTTAATATCTTGGGTCGAGTCTCAGCCCTGAGAGACTAGGTAATTTGCTTCATCTCTCTGAACTTTCAGTCTCCTCATGTATAACGCAGCAGTTAGAATGTCTCACCTTCCTTAAGGGGCTGCTCATAGAAAGTGTGTGGCAAGCTTTTGTGAGCAGTCCAGGTCCTATGCAGTGCCAAGTCACAGCGACACTCACAGTGGAGACCTGCTCCCATCTCCTCAGCTCACTTTCCCAAGGCAGAAGAGCCCCCTCTCGGATGCAATGATGTTAGTCATACACACTTGCCTACCTGGGACTCTCACCCACTGATTTGCTACAGGACGTGAAGTGCTGTCTATCAATGCAACTCTTATTTCATTAAGTAGCATTGTTCCTAGTGAGACTGCAAATCTCTCTATCAGCCACTAATTCTTTTGTTTGAATGGGTCTAGAGGATTCCAATCATTTCTGTTAACTACCTGCAGCAGGCTTGACGGTGAATGTGCTTGCGGGGGGAGGAGGGAGGAGAGGAAACCCACAGTTCTTGAGCACCTGGATAGGCATTAAAACTTGGGCTTTAACTTCATAGTCTCTTACTCAAGAGGAGGTGGAGGAAAGGCGATTCTGAAAGCCCAGTAAGATGTGGTGACTTGAGATAATGAGCCCCTCCCGAATGTGATTTTTTCTTCTTGCAGAAACTTTGTAATTTGGAATAAAATATAGGAGACTTAAAAACTACAGCTGCTGAACAGTGGCTTAAACTGGCTCAAACAGGGGAGTAAACTTATGGTCCCTGCTTCAGTGTAGTTTATGAGCCTCTTTATCTTTGTCTATTCTGGGGATGAGTATGTAATAAATATTATATATGTGTATTATATATTATGCAGCACACATAATTAAGAAAATTTGTATCACTTAATCCACCCTAGAAAGTAAATATACTAGCATGAATATGCATGCTAAACAAAACAGTGTTCATTGTACTTGCATATTACACGTCTTTAAAAAAAATGCTCGTATTTTCTGAGGCCAGGTCAACCTCTGTACAAATATGTGGGTGTTCTATTCGAGCACTGTCTTAGCCCTGGCTCTCCCATCTCTGAAGAGGGGCTATACCAGGCCACTGACGTCTTTCTGAAAGGGTGTTCAGTAGTATCTGAGAAATGCTTAACATTTCTGAGAAAAGATGTATTTATTAACTTAAATTTCCTAATGCTTGAAGAGATGCCAAATGAGCATCTTTCCTTGCAGGTGGGCAGTTCAGGTGAGCTAGGAGAAGCCTGGAGAAGTTAAGCAACCCTATCATGTCACCAGAGCTCTTCAATGGGAGAGGTGGGCCTGTAGTCTGGACTAGGACTTCTGCAGTCTGCTACAGTGTTCATTGCACTCTGCTTCTCATTTGACTGATGTACAGAGGCAGAAATAAGCTCATTCTAAGTACTTTTGTTTCCTTCGTGTCTCGTGGAATTACAATCCTTTGGCCTGGCTTGAGTGGATCCTGGGGAGAAAGGAGCAGGAAGAACGCTGGAAGCTCATGTTTTTTCGGCCTTGTAGTTGGCTCCACCTCCTACTCCCAGAACCAGGACATATGCATGGCCTGGAGACACGCCTGCCATCCTTCCAGCTGTTTAGTTGAGTGAGACAGATGCTCCGGCGGGCAAGTGACCCGAAGTGACTGGCAAAAATTAATTAACTTGCTGCAGAACTAATAATAAGCTGCTGGTTTGTTTTTTCTTTCCTTAACACCAGTTGCCAAAGTGTTTTTCATTAGGGGGCTGAATGCTTCCTTTGTAACCAGAATAACCTCACTAGTTACAATCCCATCGTGGCTGGAGAGTTAGACAACAAATCATTGTCTCCTCTTCAGCCACCATGACCTAACTTGTCATCTTTTATTTTCTTGCTGGGAGGAGTTTTCTCCACCCCCAACATTCTCCATCCCTTCTTGAAGGTCTCTTTCAGAAGCGACCTTCAAACATACCTACTTACAGTTTTTTTCCTGACAACGGAGCTATTTTGTGTTTGTTGACCTGGGCATTTGTTGGAAAGAGAGTACTTCTAGACACTGCATGTCCATATTCCCAACCTCCCTGGCCTCTTTGCCCAGCCACTTTTGGTTGGTGCTCTGCCGTTTTAATTCATATTTGCAGTGTGCTTTACAATGTGCACATCAGTTTCAAAGACATCTTTAGTCTTCACAACAATCCTACTGTGCTATCCCCATTTTACAGATGAGGTCATTGAGGCTCACGGAGGTAACATATCCAGAGTCATACCTCTATTGAAAGGTGCAACTGGTATGAAGACCAATACTTCTGACTCCAAGTCAAGTGCTCTTTCTAACCCACCACAGCTGCCTCTCTGTCCCTTGTTTTCCCATGTTATCTTTGCAGTCCAGATCTTGCAATCCCCTCTCCCCACTCTCTTTCACCTTAGCCCTATTGCTCCTTTCTTTAAGACTTTTGGGTTCACCATAAGTAAGTGGCAGGGCAGGGATACTGGGTTGCAAAGGATCCACCCAATTGGCTCATGTTCTTTGTAACTTCAGAAATCTTGCTTCAAGCTGGCAGCTTACCCAAACTGATGTCCTAAATCCTTGATGGAGACTTTGTTTGGGTGCTTAGTGAGGAGGAGAAAATGAGGAGGCAGATCAGGGAGACACACTGTGCTCCTTATCAAAATAGGAAAAATTTTCTAAGATTTCTTCTCTGAACAGTTTTATTCCATGCAAAAAGAGTGGGAGAATGAGGACCAAGGACAATGAAGTCTGTAGTGGGGACTCATGGACTCCAAAACTCCAGATCTACCTCTGCGTGGAGGACAGTTTTGTCCCTCCTCCCTCACTGGATGCTGAGTCTCCCTACAAAGACTGCAGACTCAGGGTCAGATGGCCCGGCTTGAAATCCTGGCTTCACTATTAACTTGCTGTTTGACTTCGAACAGGTCTCTATGTTTCAGATTCTTCACGTGTAAAGTCAAGACAATAATCTCAACTTCATAGGGCTGTTGTGTTAAGTAAATTAATATATGTATGTCATGTAGAAATGCTTGGCACACAGTAAATATTTAATAAATATTAGCTAGTACTATTACATTAGCTAAGAATTGTGATATTAACATTTTTTTCTTTCAATATGTTCCCCTGGGTATGGGAAGAAATGTGTGTACATTTGTTAGCCAGGTTTTAAAACATGCTTATGGTCATTTGTTCTTCCATTAGTGTTCTGCAGGATATTAATTTAAAGTACTTGATTTGGGATGGTTTAAATATAGTCACATAATATTAGAATTGGAAGAGACTCGATATATCTCTCTCTCTCTATATATATATATAAGAGACTCATATATCGTTTCAGTCAATCCCTCTACTATTCCAGTGAGTTCCAATGAGGACATGAAAGCCAGACTTAGAGACTTTTGTCTTTAAGAACTTTATATATATACACTATATAAATATGTATACTATACATATATATACTATATATATAAAGTTCATATATATGTGTGTGTGTGTTTACCTATGTATATATGGTTGGGTTTATCGAAGTATTTAATGTACAAATTTATATTTGTAAAATTAACCCTTTGTAGTGTACAGTCCCATGAGTTTCGATAAACACACACAACCATGAAACCACCACCACAATCAAGAAAAAATAATTTCTATAACCTCAAAAACTTCTGTCATGCCTCCTCTGTGCACTTGGATTTGTATATATACATATCCTTTTGACCTTCAAAGAGAACTATATATTCTTAGAGGAAGTCTATAGATATAGGTATAGATATAGATATAGCTATAGGTATGGCATTTAGCAGAATGGACTCAACTCCTTTGACCCAATCTTCAGCTATTGTATGATCATATGTCAATCAGTAGAGAAATGCAAGACGTATTGAGAAATTTGAGATTTAATCCAGCATCTTTCCAAGTTGTTTGAACTCAGTCCCTCAGAAAAGAGAAATGAATCTCTACATTTTTAATTTTTTTCTACAAAGAGTATCTAGACTAGTTTATAATTGTAACAAAAGCAATACATATTGATGAGCTTTTTTTAAAATTTTATTTTATTATTTTTGTTTGTTCATTGCGGTAACACTGGTTTATAACATTGTATAAATTTCAGGTGTACATCATTATACTTCTATTTCTGCGTGGATTACATCATGTTCACCACCTAAATACTAATTACAACCCATCACCACACACATGTGCCGAATTATCCCTTTTGCCCTCCTGCCTCCCCCCTTCCCCTCTGGTAACCACCAATCCAATCTCTGTCTATGTGTTTGTTTGTTGTTGTTATTATCTACTACTTAATGAGTGAGATCATACAGTGTTTGACCTTCTCCCTCTGACTTATTTCGCTTTGCATAATACCTTCAATGTGACAACATGGATGACCTTGTTTTTTAATGAACCTGACCTCTGAAACTAGTTGAGGCTTTACAAGACAAGGTGAGGGTGGTGGAGTCCAGAGATCATGGGCCTGGAACCCAAAGGACTATCTTCTTGCCCATGTGGTCATTACTGAGCCTTTCCAGGCCTCCCTGGACACAGCTCAGAATAAACAGAGGGAGGACTTGATGAGTTCCTCATGGAATCTTTTGTTAGTAAGATTTCAACGTTAGTGGATCTCCTAAGATACTACGTTCAGTATCTTTTCAAGCACCTAGGAGATTGGCTTGGAGAAACACCAGAGGGAGCTGGTATATATCATTTATTATTCGTTGGATAGTATCTTCATGTCTTTCCAAAATCATGAAGCTCACAATCATTCAGTTAGGTCCACAAAATACACAGTTCCCAGTTTCTCCAAATCTCTAGTTTATTAATGCTACCACATTCAGCACCTACCAGCATTTCTACAATATTCCAAAGTTGCCACTTTTCCACCTGCAGGAGCACCCTGAGATCACTTTTCTCTAATCCAGACACAGAAAACCTTCTTAGACTTTGAAGGTTGGTTAATCAGAGACAAACATGCCTTACTTTCTGGTTTTTGCACATTGCTGTTAGTATTTTTGAATGTTTCTCTGAATTCTATTTCTGGAAACCAATATCTGGTCGTTAGCAGTTCAGATCCATTAAGCTTCTTGAAGATGTCTCTAGTTGGTGGAACAAAAGAACTTGTTTTATTGGCCTACAGTAAGCTATCAATGACAGAAGCAGCCAGTTTATCATCTCTTCTTTATTAACAGATGTCAGAGTAATTGATGAGGGCTTTTTTTTTTTTTTCAACCTCTGGTATATTTTTTAAATGGATTGATTCTGGGGCATTTCAGTTCATTTACTGACAGTGTCTTAAGAAGTAGAATGTGACTGTAATCAATTTTCATTATCATTGTGTAGCTAATAGGGCTAAAAATAAGAACGCTTAATTTGCTATGGCATGATTGATTATCCAAGAAGAATATGGAATAACGTCTTTTAATATGCCTGGAGAGTTACATTAGACCTTTAAAATTTTTATCCTCAAAACACATCACTTCCTGTGATTTTCTATCCACTAATAAAACAACTCAGGACTCATGGCATGACTTTTCTCTGGCTTTTAATTTCAATGGGTGATCTCCAGTTGTAATTGTCATATTCAATTCTCTCCTGTACACAACCTCATGGCCCAAGCTTTCTTTTTCATTGATTCTCTCCATCCTTGTTTCTCTTGAAAAAATTGTTGGAAGCCCTGCTAGATTTAGAAGACCCAAAGCAGCTTCCTAGAATCCTGACTCTGCTTGTGTAAGTTTTCTCTAGACCAAAAGTGAGTCACCTGGAGGATGAGTTCATCACGGAGTCTTCAAGGTGGTATGGTAAAAATAGAAATTTGAAGGTCATATGGCCTTATGAACAAAGTACTGGGCTGGGAATAAGGAGACGTTGGGTCTAGTCCCAACTCTGTCCCATCATCTTGGCCAACTCCTAATCTTTGGGGCTTCAGCTTCCTCATCTGTGAAATGAATACTAATGCTCATTCTGTCTCACACGGTCATTGGGGTATGACAATGACACAAGGTGCATAAATTTGCTTTGTAACTATAAAATTCTGTATATTATTTTTACTACTCCTTCTCATATTCTTTCTCTCCCTATTTTGCATCTTCTGTCCTTCATATCTTACATCTTTCCCAATTCCTTTACTTTCCAATGAAACTTTGGTTACCCTTTGCTCCTGTCTAATATTAATTGAGCATCTACACATATCTAGTCCTTTGGGATATGTTGAAACATTTTATCTTCGCAATAACTCTGTGGAGTACATACTGCCACAGACAAGAGACTGATGTTCGAATTAAGTTAACTTAGGTAAGTAGGTGGCCTAGTCATGATTTGAACTAAAGACTGTCTTATTCTGGGGCACTGTTCCTCAATAGGGTGATTCTCAAGTCTAAAGAGGTTGTTATTTCCTGGCCTGCTCTAATTAAAAGACAAGATGTGATGCACTCAAAAGCAGAGCCAAAGCAATAGGAATGGGAGAAAGTCCCAAATGGGTGAATTGATGGCTTTCTTCTTCCTTAACATTGATGTTTCTTGTGGCCTTCAGACGATTCAGGAAACTTTCGTTATGGAAAACGGTGGCTCTCCATAGAATACCTTCACCACTCTTCCCTTTGATTTTAAATCAGTGTTATACAGAGAGAATTTCTTACCATTTTATTAACCAACCTCAATTATTTTTTATTCTAGTGTGGGCAGGAAACCCTAAGCCAGGGGTCCCAAACTCAGGACTATTATGCCTGGGGAGTTATGATAAGGAATCCCAAAATCTGTCTGTGGACTAAAAAGTTAAAATGCCTCACTCCTCTAGATGCTATTTTTCAAAAATATACAGTATCAATAGTGAATAACAAAATACAAATTCATTTAAGAGCATCACTGAATTCACAGGACAGTAGAAGCTCCCTTAATTAACCTCCACTTTACCAACTCACTGTATTAATCGCTCCCTCTGTAAAGCATCCTGATTGATGCCCACAGCAGCCTGAACACTCGAGGTCAACAGGCTAGTCTCTAGTATACCTGTACACTTCTGCTGCCGTTAGTTAAGATGTTACCGTCCCAGGAGTCTGCTGGATTCGTTCTCAAAGATATTTATGGTAATTACAAAATTCAGTTACAATGCAAAAAGAGAGCTATTGTTTCTATTGAAATTCAGTTGAATGCTTTGGAAGGACCCAGTAAAAGCAAGCCACTAAAAAAGAAGTTGCTGCTGAGTGAGGCAGAGCCACTGAGAAAGGCTCTATGAGTTGTCACCACACAGCTCTAAGGAGTGGTCTGGATGATGCCCCCTCGAGTTGTATAGGGCGGACCTGCAAAGCAGTGCACAGAGCCTTTGCATTGGGAGTAAGACGACTGTAAAAGTTTGGAAAGAAAAACATTAGTATCTTGAAGAAGTCTCTATTCAAAATCCTTCACAAATCTTTTTAGGTTCTTATCCCCCTTTACATGAAGCCAAATGGGAAATTATAGACAGTGCATTAAGGGTATGGTGAATGTAATAACGATGATTCACAAACTGAGGACCTGAGACCTTGACCTGGGCCCCACATCAAAAGATTGGTATATGAATATATGTAAGAAAATAGAATGTTTAAGATATCCTATTTTAGAATTCTCTGACTTAACTGGCTTTTTGGATTAACACATGAACTGCTTGTCCCTGAACTCTAGCCTTTGCTTGTTTTACATGTTCTCAACCAGCAGATACTCAAAGTACCACCACTGTTGTGTCATGAAGAGTGGTCTGTGAAAAGTTCTGAAGTTACAAAGGAGATTTGTCTTGGTGGCACTCAGCTAGCTCTTAACTGAGCACAAGGCTTAGTAATGCTGTCATTGTCAGACAGGGGAACTAGATTCCTGCAAACACCCATATCAGTTTCTGCGTGTGCTACACTCCCTGAATAGCCCACACCACTGTTGTTTCAAGAGCTCCAAGTCACTGTGAGGCGACTAGCAGACTCTGCATTCTCCGTAATTACACCCAATTTTCCAATTGAATTATCGCATGATTTAATTCGTTGGCTGCATCTGGAGAGCATCAGCATTGTGCAGCTGTTGCAGCTTCAAGAGCTAATTGTTGCTAAGCACATTAAAAGTAGCCCTTTTGCAATGCACTGGAGTCAGAGGGGTGGGGGTGTAAACTTTCACTTCCCATTTTCTCTTTGGTTGAATCATCACCCAAAGAGCCCGAGGGGTAGAAAACATTTAAGCCCTGTTAACTTGGAGACCTCATCGGGTATGGTTACTGTCACTGGATGAAAACCCTTAAGTGAGTCGGACATATCCAGATACCAAAATACACAGCGACCTGAGAACTTTATTTGGCATGTCTTAGAGAATCATGACAAATGAGATTAGGTTCGAAACTAAAGGCCCACCAAAAAAGTACAAGGAAGCCAGTTGTTGATGAGGCACCAAGATATGTAAAGACCCCTAAATCTTAGTTCCAGTAACAAGCTACCATATACCTGCCACTCTACCCATATGTTAAATTCACCTTGATATGTTTCCATAGAGCATCTACTATGTGCATACTCATTTGAAGACTTGGTTCAGTCTAAAATATTTCGTGATATTCATCTTCAGTCTCTTGTTATATAGTATCTTATAGTCAAGGATCTCTTAACTCTGAAAGACATGAATTGAGTACTTCCCATTCTTCCTTCCCTTCCTTGTGGTCCCAAGGATGTGGAGGTTGAGTCTCAGAGTCTCCTCCTCTGCCTAGATTTAGGGGTCTACATATAGGCTCTATATTCTATGAGAAAGATAAAAATTATGAGTTCATTAAAAAATATCAAGGATATTATGTCTGAACTGAAGGCTGACAGGGGAGGAAAGCAGGCCATGGGGGAGCCATATGTAAAGGCTGAAAGGTAGAAGTGGGTCAACTGAAGGAAAGAATAGAGGGACCCAAAATGGAATCTAAGGACAGAGTCCAGGAGACAGGCAGAGGTGAAAGCATGCATTTGCACCATACTAACACTAGGGGATTAAGAGAGAAGTCTGTATCTTGAATGGTGAGATTCCCTATTCTATTCCTCACTCCCTAGACTTCAGAAGAGTGGCAGTTAAGCTTATGCCCTCCTACCCAGGAAGGAAAGCAGAAGGTTCCTTCCTGAGGAGACTGGCAAGCCCAAGATAAAGATCTACTGATATTGACAAGAAGGACTATTTACACAATGGTTAGGTCCTGGCCCAATCACCCTCCTGTAAAGTTTACAAGGCAAGAGCTCTCATTCACGCACACTGAAATTCCAATAGGCTTTTAATTTATCCCAATCTTAAATAAGAAAGGACAACCCAAGACCACCAGACACTTCATGATAGAGTCCTAACAGAAAAAACAGAGACTAAAACCAAAATCAAGAAGCAAAACAAAGAGGAAAAGAGGGTTCTCAAAGTCAATGCAGGAAGCAGGAATTAACCTTAAACACACACACAGACACACATACACACGCACAAATGATATCCTCAGAGAGTTTCTAGCACAATTAATTCCAAAACATAAAAGGCATATATGATAGCACATAATTGTGAAATTTTGGAACACTACAAATAATAAGGAGAGATTGTACATCCTTCAGAAGAAAAAATATAGATCACATATAAATAATAGGGAATCAGAATAGCATGTGGCTTAACCACTGCAATTTTGGGATCTAGTAGTCAATTGATAAATGCCTTCAAAATCCCAAAGGAAAATAATTTCCAACCTAGAATTCCATACCTAGCCAAACTATCATTAAAGGTGAAGTTAAAACAAAGATACTTTCATAAACACAAAGTCTCCAAAAATTTACCTTTTATGCACTTTCTTTTTCTTTTTTTGAGGAAGATTGGTCCTAAGCTAACATCTGTTGCCAATCTTCCTCCTTTTTTCCTTTTTTCTCCCCAAAGCCCTGGTAGATAGTTGTATGTCATAGTTCTACATCCTTCTAGTTGCTTCATGTGGGACGCCGCCTCAGCATGGCTTGATAAGCAATGTGTAGGTCTGTGCCCAGGATCTGAACCAGTGAACCCTGGGCCACGGAAGCAGAGCGCTCAAACTTAACCGCTACACCACTGGGCTGGCCCTGCACCCTTTCTTAAAAAGATACTGGAGGATATGCCACCTGGAAATAAGGGAATAAAACAAAGAATAGGAAAACATGGGAACCAGGAAACAGAAGATCCATCCCAGAAGAGAGGCAAAGAGGATTCCCAGCGTAATGGTGAAAGGAAGTCCTGGGATGAATTGAAAGTGTTACATGCTACAACACGGATGAACCTCAAAGTCATTATGCAAAGCGAAATAAGCCAGTTACAAAAAAACAAATATTGCATGATCCCACTTATATGAGGTATCTGGAGTAGTCAAATACATAGAGACAGAAAGTAGAATCATGCCTGCCACCAGCTAGGAGGATGGGGAAATGGAGAGTTATTGTTTAATGGGTATGGAGTTTCAGTTTGGGAAGAATAAAAAAATTCTGGAGATGGATGGTAGTGATGGTTTCAGAACAATGTGAATGTATTTAACGCCACTGAACTCTATAGTTAAAAACGGTTAAAGTGCTAAATTTTATGCGCATACATTTTACTACAATTTTTTTAAAAAGAATTGAAAATGTTTGCTCTGGGGAGTGGGAATTAGGAGGGAGGGGCAACTTCTTTCTTTTGTAAGCCTAGAGTATTAATTGGCTTTTAAAACTATGCATGTGTAATACTTTAATAAAAAGAAATTTTTTAGGTAGAACTAAATTTTAATTGCAATAGGCATTCCAGGCTGAGGGCACTGCATGAACAGTCAGGGAGGCCTGAAACAGCATGGGGGGAAGCATAAGAAGTTCCATGTTCCTGGGGACCTTAAACAGGCTGTGGGAAGGAGCTGGGGCTTTTTTCTCTAGGACCGTGTTTCTCACAGTGTACTGTGCACTTGCAGATGTACCTGATGATCTTGGTCACTTAAATAGTTATATCTTTAATCTTAAGGTTACCTTCTATTCATAACAAATGACATTGGTTTTTAGTTTATGGTGGTGACAATAGTGATATAGATATTTTAAACTAAATTTTAGTTTATAAATGTGAGTTGATTTTAAGAAAAACACTATGTGAATAATAATATGAGAAGCACACAATTGTGGCAAAAAATCGTGATGGTGGTGCATGGATGACCAAGGTAGAGGAAACACTTTTCTGGACAATAGGGAGCCCTTGATGATTTGGGTGAGGTGGAGTGTCCAAGCTAAGTTTGAGTCCCATATTGATCCAGGGAATATGAACTGCCTTCAACAGCTCCCTGAGACCTGGAGACATCTTCAGAAACTGTCTTGAGGTGAGAGATGGAGATTCAGACGGAGATTCTCTGTTCTATGAGTCTGCCTATGAGTAAAAAGAAGTGGACACTAAAAAATAAAAGATTGTGGACCACTGAGACCATTCTGCTTGGGGGTGAATTAGGGCAGAAAGGCAGAAAACAGGGAGACGAAAGAGAAGCTGCTGCAAGTGACCCAACAGGAGACTATGGGGGCCTGGCCTGGGACAGTACGTAGGGAGAGGAGGAGAGAGATTAGAGACCTAGAGCTCCTGACTGCAAGCCTAGTGTTCTACGTGGTGGCAGCTCATCTGAACTACAAGTACAGCACTTATGAAGAAATAAACGGCTCTTAGAGAATAAGCTTAATAGACCCAAATAAAGAAGCGATGGCAGAAGTTCATTGCCATATTGATTCTCCAACGTTAGGTTACATTATTAGAAGCAGTGGTATTAGAAACTTTTTCCAAGCCCACAAGAATGTGAAACTAGAAGAGCAGCCATATGTTATAGTAGGAGACTGGACTTGGAGCCATTCATTCATTCACTCTTCATTCATTCATTCTTTCATTTATACCAGAACTATTTATTCAACACATGTGTGAGGAATTGTTCTGTACACTGGAAACCCATCAGTGAACAAAACTGACATCAATTCCTGCTTTCCCAGTGCTCATATTCTTGTACAAAGAGACAGGAAATAAATAAATATATAAAATATACACTGGATTAGAAGAGAACAAGTGCTATAAGGACTAATGAAGCCGGGAAGGCGGGAATGGTGGAGTATAGTTTTTTAAAAGGCAATCAGCTAAAGCCTTGTATGAGGGTTAACATTTGAGCAAAGACCTGAAGGAGGTTAGATAATGAGCCATGCAGAAATCTGGAGGAAGAGCATCCAGGCAGAGGGAGTAGCAAGTACAAAGGCCCTGAAGCCAGAGAATGCCTGGAATGTTCAGGAATAGCCACGAGGCCAATGTGGCTGGAGCAGAGCAAGCCAGGGGAAGAGCAGCAGGAGATGAGGTCAGGGAGGTTGCAGGGGGCAGGCTGTACAGGGTCTTGTAGACCATTGTAAAGACTTTGGCTTTTATTTGCTCTTAGAGAAATGGAAGACCTTTGTGGGGGTTGGATCAGAGGTGACATGCTCTAACTTAAATTTTAAAAGGATCCCTTCAGCTGAAATGTTGAGTCTAGACTATAGTGCAGCAAGGGCTAATGCAGGTAGATATGTAGAAGACATTTGCAAGAATCTAGGCAAAAAAAAATGTTAACTTGATTCAGATGCTAGCAGGAAAAGTAGTAAGAAGTGATCAGATTTTAAGTATATTTTGGAGGTAGAACCAAAGATTTGGATGTGGAATATGAGAGAAAGAAAGGAAACTAGAGTGACTTCAAAGGTTTGGGCCTGGAAGGATGGAGTTGCAATTAATTGTAGTTAGGAATGACTAGATAGATCAAGTTTGTGTAGGTGGATCATGAATTCAGTTTTTGACATGGAAAATTTGAAACATCTATTAAATGTTCAAGTGGAGGTCTTAAGAAGGCAGAGAGATAAATGGGCCTGGAATTCAGGGGAGTGGTTTGAGCTAAAGATTCTTCACTAGGGAGGTGAGATTAGCCAAGGGAATAAGTGTAACTAAAGAAGAACTGAGGTCCAAAGGCTGAGCTCCAGGGAACTCCAACATTAGCAAGTTGGGGAGATAAGGAGCAACCACAAAAGAAATTGAAGAGAGGATGGTAAAGTAGGAGGAAAACCAAGAAGGTCCTGTGTCCTGGAAGTCAAGTGAAGAAAGTGTGGGAGTGGGAGTGATCAGTTGGGAATAAATGCTGCTGATGGTCCAGGAAGAGCATCAGAGGGCTGAGGATTGACCACTGGATTTAGCTACATGGAGGTGACTGGTGATCTTGACAGGAGCAGCTTGGCGGAAGGTGGAGACAGAAGGCTGATTGGAGTCGTAATTGCTGGGCTCTGGTCCACACCACTAACGTGCTGGGTGACTTTGGATAAATCATGCAACTTCTCATTTGTCAAGTGTGGAGGTTTGAGCTAGAAGATCTCTAAAGCTCCTTATAGCTCCAAAATTTTAAGATTTTGTGATGATTCTAATGAAGCAGAAACTGATAGCCAAAAAATATTTGGAATCTGAAACTTGCGTGTGCGGCTTCTTTTTTCTCAGAGTGAGGAAAATGTGGGTGGAAATCAAAACATTCAGCAAACTGACCACTGGTTCTAAAGTGAAAAAGGCCAAGTTAGTTTGTAGTTTGTTTCAAGACAATTTGAAAAAACACGCGCGCGCGCACACTCACACACACACAAATTTTCTGACTTTTCCCATAAGAAAAGACACCTAATTTATATTTGTATTTTTGTTTTTGTTCTGTGTGTAATATTGATCCTATTTAATTAAGATTTCCAGACTCTCATTAAACAGTGTGTTTTGGTAATTTCCTGAAAGTGAGCCTTTACACGTTGATAACTCCACCTTTCCTGTGGATGCACCTATCTACTACCACCTGGTGGTAGCAAAAATATTACAAAACTGAGCAAAAGAGGAAAAGCAAAGAAAGGAGCCTTTTTTAGTTCACTGCTCCCAAGGGTTGGTCCTAGGTCTTTCCGGGGAATATTGACTGTGTGACGTCTCCAAGGCCTCCGAGGCTGCGGGATGCGCACGACCTCCAGGAGAACTGATGCCTGGGGCTTGGTATGTGGTCCTTATGTCCGAAGCCAATGAAATCCAGACACACCGAATATTTTCCAATATTCCTGGGGGAATAAACCAAGTAAGTGAGGGCCATGAAAATTAATCCTGATTTTCTGAAACCACTTGAACTCTCTGTTTAAGAAATTATCTATGCAAACATTGAAGTACTTCTAGAAAACTGTTTTTAGTAAAGGTTGAGTTTTTGTATTGTGAAGGTCTTCCATCTGTGTCAGAGACAAACTGTGAGCATATCTGGTTGCTAAGAGATATAAACTTCTTTAAATTATCAGCAAACATAATAGCTAACAACTGGATTCCTACATGAATGGAGAAGATTCTGCTATCCCTGGAGAGTAAAAAACAAGGCAAAACCAAGAAAAAGCCTTTCATTTGAAAAAAAATAGGTGCTGGGATTTATTCTGCCGATGCAAAGACACACCGACGTGACTATAATCTCTCTGTGTTTCTGAAACCACAGGGAAAGCTGGAAGCAGCTCTAAGCAAGGAATAATAACAGATAACAGGAAACTGCAAGACTTCTATCACTATAGCACCCCATCCCCTCTCCTCCCCGATCTTCCTGAGCCAGCTCAGAGAAGATGGTCTGAGTTACAAGGCAGAGAGAGCCACAGTTAAGAGTGACACTGAGCAGAAGGGAGATTTTCCTTAAAGAAGTCTGTATTGTTGTCCCGAACAACCCTAGGATTCAACAGCAGATCAAATGAGTGAGATAACGATATTGGAGTTTCTCTGTAATAAAGGAAGTGAGTAAATATCACGTGAATTTAAGATCACTTTAAAGGATTACTTTACCTGGATGTTTATTTCTTGCAATAGTTCTTTATAAATTATAAAAATTTAAAATTGTTCTACTTAATGTAGGAGTGGTGGTTTCACTAATTATGGTGGAAAAGGAGAGGAAATGGGTAGGACCTAACTAATGATGGAGATCTACACATGCTACAATCCAATTTTATAATTTGATATGAGAAGAAATGAGAAACCATTAGAAGCCTGAAATGATCTTAGTTGAAGCAGCAGGCAGGCCAAGTAAATTTGGTAGTAGAAGTGTCAAACGATCAGTGATCTGGCATTGGAAAGGAGAAAATATGGCATATTTGAGTGATGTCATAGAGAGTGAAATAGCTAGTCTTCATAATCTTCTTCATGTCAGAGTGGAAAGATACATAGAGTTAGACTGTGGATCTTCTGATCTACTCCTCTCCGCTTTAGATGCAAATTCAAGACCAGAGAAGTAGGATTATCTAGCCCAAGTCTCAAGGGAATTAGTGCAGCATCAAGACTAGAATCTGGGTCTCCCAGGCTAGTATTCTTCCCAGTATTTCAGTGACGTCTTTAAGCCCTCCATGAAGTGTAAGGCTTAAGGGGCATGTCTGAATGAAGAGCTTTGATAGAGATGGGTAGGGAAAGCCACTGTGAAGGATAGACGGGTGGTGGGGAGGGTAGGTAAATTAGAAAGAATCTTCAGCTCTGCCATATTGATTTTAGAACATCCAACTAAACACCCTTGGTGCTTTCCTCTCCCTTCTGTTTATCCTGTCTCATTTAACCCCATGGTCTCAACTCTCATGTCTAGATAGAGGATCCCCAAATCACTGTCTTCAATCTCTTCCAGTCTCCAATTATATATTTCCAATTGCCTGCCAGACATTCCCTCCTGGATTCCCACTGACATCTCAGACTGAAGATGCCCAAATTGAATTTACTGCCTTTACTTCAAAATGACCTTTTTGTTTTCCTAATTAGTACTATCATCCTCCCAGACATCCCAATTGAAACATTTAGCATTACTGTTACTTCTTTCTCTTCCTTGCAAATCCCCAGTGAACTGCAATCTAGTTAGATGCCAACTGTAGTCACTTTTCTCATCATTGCATCTCTCGCCCCTGCCCCCTGTTCTCGCCCTGCTCTTAGGTCACGCCCTCATTGCCCTGTCCCAAGCTTTTTATGATACCCTTTCTCTGGGCTTTCAGTGTCCAATATTCTTTTATCAGTATTTTCCTCCAAAATCTCAGACTCAGCTGTGTCACTCCTTCATTGAGAAAGCCTTCAGTGGCTCCTATTGTTTATAGAATAAAGTTCAAATTTCTTAGCCTAAAATTTAAAACCCCCACAATTTTTCTAACATATTTTTCCATTACTTATCTTCATGCAGGAGCCACTCAAGTCAACTTTGCTAGATTCAGTTGTCCACTAACCCTATATGTGGTAATCACCTAGCCTTTGCATATGCTGTTCTCATTGGTAATGATGTCTTTCTTTCCAGTGTGAACCCTGGATAATTTAATACCTACCCATATTATTTTCACTTTTCAATCCATATTTTAAATCCACTGTGACCCCTAAGAGACCTTTATTATTTTTCTCAAGCCAAAAGGATTCTCTCCTTTGGCTTTTTCCCAAACCATTTTCTTTCTTTCTCTTTTGAAATCTTCACTTTTCACTTTCTGTTAGGTATTATTATTCCTCAAGTTTAAATCCCTAATAAACGATGAGCTCCCAGAGGGTAAAGACAGGTTTAATTTAATCTCATTTGGTATGTTACTTGGGGTATCATACTAAGTAGGTGCTTAATAAATGTTAGTTGAATGAATGACTAAATGAATGTCCAATAAATTCCTGAAGACAGTAGGCAACTTGGGTTTGAATGCGAATAGAAAGGTAAGGATGGAAAGAGGTTTGGAATTTATCCATATACTACTGATGGAAAAAATTACAACTGGTTTTTGTTATTGCCACTTATTTTGTTTACCTTTTTTTTTTCTTTTAAGAGTAGCTGAAAAGGTGAGGGCCAGCTCTGAGACAAGGGAAACTGCAGAACTTAGCCCAGGATGAAAAGGACCCAGTGAGAAAGGAAGTTGAAAGGGAGAGGATATACAATACCCCAGAGGAGAAATTTATGCAGACCCAGATTTGAAGTTAACCTCTGATTATTTGCTATTTATATATTTTAAAGAAATATGCACAAGATTTGTGCTTCTTTTTTGTTTGTCTCCCAATATACGCATGAGCTAGCACAATTCAGGACTTGATTTACCTTTGCTGATTCAGCTTCTTTTCTCTGAGCTTATTTATGGCTGTGAGAGAGGCATTGTGTCCTTGCTGATAAAGGACAACCAAACTATATTCCAGGCTCAGCCACTGAGCTGCTGTGTGACTCCTAGAAAGTTGGTTTCTTCCCCAGCTGCCAAGTTTTCCTGACCTGTAGGAAATGAGGACCACATGTGAAAGGTAGAGTCCTAACCTAGAGTGTCTCAAATTTTAATGTGCATTCAATCTCCTGGGACTCTTGTTAACACAGTAGATTCTGTTTCAGCAGATCTAGAGCAGGGCCTGAAATTCTGCATGTCTAACAAGCTTCCAGATGGACTACACTGGATAGCAGGGTCCTAGACTTTTGAAGACAGAAGGAACCTTAGAGCTCAGCCAAGCCAGTGATTCACAGATCCAACTGGCCACTAGAATCACCTGGGGAGCATCTTAGAATACAGATACCCAGGCTCCACACCCAGAGTCTTGGATGGGGCCCAAACAGGTGAGTTTTTAATAAGCTCCCTAGCTCATTCTGATGTGCAGCTGGATTTGAGAACCACAAGTATCATCTGATCCCCGACTAGGGATGGCAGAACTGAGGCCCGGAGACTGCTTGAATTCCATGAAGAAAGATTCCATTCATATGGAAGTGGTTTTCCTGAAAAAATAACTCCTATGCATTTTGTTATTCTAAGTGAAAGTTCCCCTTTAGAGCCACAGAAATGACTGGATCCCGTATATAATTTATTTCTTAAAAGCTACTAACACAGAAAACCAATTTTTTCTGCCTCTTTTAGAATGATAAATACTCTAGATTATTTTAGTTTCATCCTAATGGTAGAGGAGGGTGGTGGTGGTGGTGGTAGGAATGGCTATTAAGCAATTATGTTATTCAAACACATCATTATTATTATTACCATGATGAGTGAACTCATTATAATTGAACAATAAAAGCATGAATGACTTTGCATTGTTATTAGTGTCTGTCTCAGGGCCCTTGCCTTTCCCAGGGGCTATTGCATTCGGAGGACGTGACTCAGATGTACCGTACTTGCAGTGCTAAACTTGCAAGTTACTGGATTGGTGTTCAGAATTCAATCTGGTCATATTTTCTTTCCTGATGCTGACCTATTGTTCATTCAAGACTCTTGCCCCTGCCTCCAAATAACATAATCTTAGGAAGACTATGGGCTACCTACCTCCACTCTTGTCTTCCCATCCTTTTTTTAACACGGCAGCTAGTGATCATCAGAATTGTGAACTGGCATTATAATTCCCTTGCTTAAAACCTGCCAATGGCTGCTTGTTTCTTTTAGGATAAAATAAAATCCTTGGCAAAGCTTCCCAGGCCCTTAAAAGCTGTGCCACTTCCTTCAGCAGCATCATTGCCAGCCATTTTTCCTCTCCCTCTAACCATACTGTTTTGGGCTTCTGGAATGTTCTAACATCTCTTGCCTAGGGACTTGGTACATGCTCTTCTCCTTGTTTATAAGATAATTTCCCCAGCTATTTCCTCCTCATTCTTCAGATCTCAGCTTAAATTTCTATTTGTCATGGAGCCTTCCCTGGCCATCAGACTAAATTAACACCCCAGTCAACCCCTTCCATAACATCTACTGCTTCTCCATTGGTAACAGTGACTATACCAGTAATTATTTGCTCTATATCTTTCTTCCTTCTCTCATGGTAAACCCCAAAAGGACATAGTGGTCCTTTCAAAGCTAATTTCCCATTGTCCAACACGTACCTGGCTTAATAGTTATTTGTTGGAGCAATGAGTGTAAGAATCCACAAGGCACCTGAACTGACCATGCAGAATCGTGGGATCTAAGGGGAACCAAAGGCACTGGGCCTCCCCCTGTCTAATCCCCAGAGTTAGGTGCTGACTTTCTTTTCCCAGTATCCATGTCTCCCCCTCTCTTTCCCCCAAATATTTTTTTAAAAACTTTTGGTGATTAAAGTATTTTATCCCTAAATTGAACATCAAAACCCAGCATAGTAGATCAATATTTCCTAGAACTGCTGCCACAGTGTTACTCTAGGAGGATGCATGGGTGAAGCTACACAGAGCCCAGAACTGTACTTTTGTGGAGACGTTGTTGCGGATGCTGTTTGCTATAGCACTCTGTGTCCCCTATGGAAAGGCCCACCCAAGAAATGGCTCTTTTAACTCATGCATCTCAACAACAAAAAAACTACCAACCCAATTAAAAAATGGGCAAAGGACCTGAACAGACATTTCTCCAAAGAAGATATACAGATGGCCAACAGACACATGAAAAGATGTTCAAAATCACTAACTATCAGGGAAATGCAAATCACAACTACAATGAGATATCACCTCACGCCCGTCAGAATGGCTATAATTAACAAGACAGGAAACAACATGTGTTGGAGAGGATGTGGAGAGAGGGGAACTCTCATACACTGCTGGTGGGAGTGAAAACTGGTGCAGCCACTATGGAAAACAGTATGGAGATTCCTCAAAAAATCAAGGATAGAACTACCATATGATCCAGCTATTCCACTGTTGGGTATTTATCCAAAGAACTTGAAAACACCAATTTGTAAAGGTACATTCACATCTGTGTTCATTGCAGCCTTATTCACAATAGCCAAGACTTGGAAGCAACCTAAGTGCCCAACAAGAGACGAATGGATAAAGAAGCTGTGGTATATATACACAATGGAATACTACTCAGCCATAAGAAACGATGAAATCCAGCCATTTGTGACAACATGGATGGACATTGAGGGTATAATGCAAAGTGAAATAAGTCAGAGGGAGAAGGTCAAATACCGTATGATTTCCTTCATTAAGTAGTAGATAATAACAACAATAAACAGACACATAGGGACAGAGATTGGATTGGTGGTTACCAGAGGGGAGGGTGGAGGGAGGAGGGTGAAAGGGATAATTCGGTACATGTGTGTGGTGATGGGTTGTAATTAGTATTTGGGTGGTGAACATGACGTAATCTATGCAGAAATAGAAGTACAATGATGTACACCTGAAATTAAAAAAAAAAAAAAATGGCTCTTTTAGATTTAAAAGTCAGGAAGAGCTCTACTTCCTTCAGAAACTGGTGAATATTTTCCTTGTGTCCACTGAATTTGTGTATCACATTTATCTCTCTCAGCTTTTGCTGCCAGGAAGCTCAGAGCCACACTGTCAGCCCAACTTTTGTAACTGTGGAAGCCTATGGCTCGCATACTTGCAATATAACTCTGCCCTGGTCTTGATTTTCTATTCTAAACATATTTTCTCTGCTCTTGATTTATTAAATTATTTATAGCTTTCTATTTCGGAGTATGAAGTCTTGTAAGCTTCCTCAAATCGTTAGTGGAATGAGGCAGGGAGATATATGAAAGAAAGAAATTCATGAGGCTCTGAGATACATTTCCTTTAAAGTGCAGAGGGTTCCTTTCTATGGGTGGTACTGGCAGGAGAGGTGAATAGAGAGAGTCCTGCTGGCAAGGGTGTTCGTTAACCGTGCAAAGACGTGGCAGGGCTTCTAGGAAAGCGAACTCTTTTGGAACAGTTTACTGAGGTGATTTTGTTTCTGATCCCTTGCCAAAGCTATCCTCAAGTGACCCACAAGTGTGAGTGACTCTGTCCTCTGAGTGAGGTCTGAATCCTTTTCTGGAGAGTGGCTAAATAGAGTGAGCCTTGTAATTTGTCCTGAAATTCTGTGTGAGAGCTAGATTTAGGTGTGAAAGCATAAGATCTTCTATTATAAGGTCAGAGTTAGAGTGCTTTTATAGGAAAGACTGTAATTTCAGCTACTTTCCAATTCTCCTTAAGTGTCCAACATTGCAGTGGAAACCCTACTTGCTTTAAGAAGCTGGCATTCATTTCTCTCTCTAAGGGAAGCGGGAATGAGCTCGTGTTCCACATGTACTGTACACTGGATGCTATGAATGTACCTCACGTGGGCTGATTTAACTTCCACACTCACCCTGTGAAGTAGGCTCCTTATCTGCATTTTATGTATAGGTAAAACAAGGCTCAGAGAGAGAGACTTGCCCAAGGTCACCTGGCTAATGAGAGGTGGTGCCAGGGTTATATCCAGATCTTCTGACCCCAGAGAGGCTGATCTTCTGCAGTCCACGGGAAGATTGTGTGAGAGCAGGGAAAACTGATAGGGTGAAAAACTACTCAATGGGTGAGATAAAGAGCAGTCACAGGTGGAGCTGGGAGAGGACTCAGAGACAGGCGGAAGAGAAAGGAAGAGACTCCCTTAAGGACCCAGCCTCCGTGCTTAGTGAAGATGCTCCCGCCCCAACCCACATCCATCTCTTTCCCCCATCCTGTCCTCTTTGGTATGCTCTTGTTGCCATAAACAAGTTCCCTGACACTCTAGGTTATCCTGGCTCTCATCATTCTTGCCTCTTGGAAATTAGATATAGATAAAGATCAGATAGATTAGATATAGATATAGACATAGATAAAGACATAGACATAGACATAGACATAGACATAGATATAGATATAGATATAGATAGAGATATAGACATATCCACAGCATCCTTCTGAGTGGGAGGTGCTTCCTGAAGGTGGATACTAATCACTGAATACTGATATTGGTAAAAGTTGCTATGTATTGAGATACTGTCATGTTCTGGATGCTTTAGAGACATGATTTCATTTAAACCTTGCAAAACCTAGCATGGTAGACATTATTATCTCTGCATTGCAGGTGAGAGAGTTGAGGCTTACAGAGGTTGCCCATGGTCATGCTGTTAGCAAGTACTTGTGCCCCACTTTCTTGCCTCTACTTTCCATCATTGCTGAGATGCCAGTCATGGTCAGGAGAGTCTCTAAGTGTTAAGTTTGCAGTGCCTGTTTAGGGAGAATGGAGTCAATAAAGAGTAAAGAATTTCACAGACCTCCATAAAGCTCTGATTTGAACACTAGTTCTCTCCATTCACTTCATTGACATGCACAATAATTTTTTTTCAAGTTTATTTCAAAATTCTTTGTTGGACTTAATTCCCAGCTTAAGTTTTAATAGGAACTATATATTTTTAATTAAACTTCTTATTTTGAGATAGTTATAGATTTACATGCAGTTGCAAGAAATAATATAGACGATTCCATTTACCCTTTACCCAATATTTCCACCAATGATAACATCTTGCAAAACTTAAGTATAACACACAACCAGGATATTGCAATTGATAGAAGTAAAATACAGAACAGTTCCACAACCACAAGGATCCCTCATATTGCCCTTTTATAGTCACACTCAGTTCCTTTCCATCCCCATCCCTTCCTTAACCCCTGGCAACCACTAATCTGTTATCCATTTCTATAACTTTATAATTTCCAGAATGCGATATAAATGGAATCATACAGTATGTAACCTTTTAGAATTGGCTTTTTTCACTCACCATGATTTGTCTGGAGATTCCTCCAAATTGTTGCCTATACCAATAGTTCTTTTCTTTTTATTGCTGAGTAGTATTCCATGGTATAAATGTACCACAATTTGTTTAACCATTCACTCATTGGAGAATATATGGGTTTCTAGTTTGTAGCTGTTATGAGTAAAGCTGCTCTAAACATTTAAGCTCAGATTTTGTGTGAACACATCTTCATTTCTCTGGGCTAAATTCCCAGGAATGCAATTGCTAGGTCATGTGATAATTGCATGTTTAGTTTTATAAGAAACTGCCAAATTGTTTTCCAGAGTGGCTGCACCATTTTACATTCCCACCAGCAATGTAGGAGTGCTGTAGTTTCTCTGCATCCTTCCCAGTATTTGGTGTTGTCACTTTTTAAAATTTTGGCCATTCTGATAGCTATGTAGTGATATCTCATTACGGTGTTAATTTGCATTTCCCTAATAGTGATGTTTAACATCTTTTATGTGCTTATTTGCTATCTATGTATCCTCTTTGGTGAAATATCTCTTCATTCTTCTGCCTATTTTCTAATTGGACTGTTTGTTTTTTACTATTGAGTTTTGAGGTTCTTTATATATTCTAGATACTAGTTTTTCTCAGATATGTGATTTGCAAATATTTTCTCCCATCTGTAGCTTGTATTTTCATCCTCTTAACAGGATCCTTTTCAGATCAAAAGTTTTTAATTTTGATGAAATCCAACATAAATTTTTCCTTTTATAGATAATGATTTTGATGTCAAGTCTAAGAACTCTTTACCGTGCCCCACCTCCCCAAAATTTTCTCCTACATTTCTTCTAAAAGTGTTATAGCTTTACATCTTCCATTTAAGTCCACGATCCATTCAGAGTTTATAGATATCCAGTTGCTCCAGGACCATTGGCAAAGGCTATCTTTCCTCCATTGGATTGACTTTGCACCTTTGTCAAGAATATGGGCATGCTTGCGTGGATCTATTTCTGTGTTCTCATTCTGTATCTGTCTCTCCACCAACACCACATGGTCTTGGTTACGACAGCTATATAGTATTTTGAAATCAGGTAGAGTGATTCTTCCCACTTTACTTTTCTTTTTCAAAAGTGTTTTGGTATTCTAGTTTCTTTTTATTTCTATATAAATTTTAGAATAATCTTGTTTATATCTACAAAAATCTTACAGGGATTTTGATAAGAATTGTGTTAAACCAGTTTCCTGTGGCTGCTGTAACAAATTATCACAAACTTGATGGAAAAAAAAGGCAACAGAAATGTATTCTCTCAGAGTTCTGGAGGCCAGAAATTCAAAATCAAGGTGTCAGTAGGGCCAGTCTCCCTCAGGAGGCTCTAAGAGGAGAATCCTTTCCTTGCTTCTTCCAGCTTCTGGTGGCTTCCAGCATTCCTAGGCTGTATCACTCCAATCTCTGCCTCTGTCGTTACACCACCTTCTCCTCTGTGTGTATAATTGCCCTCTGCCACTCTCTTATAAGGACACGTGATTGGATTTATCCAATCACCTGGATAATCTAGAATAATCTCCCTATACCCAAGAACCTTAATTTAATCACGTCTGCAAAGATCCTTTTTCCTTATAAGGTAGTAACTAATTTACAGAATCCAGGGATTAGAACCCGATATCTTTGGGTGGTTATTATTCATTCCTAGTATAAACCTGTATCTCAATTTGGGAAAATTGACATCTTTACTATGTTGAGACTTCTAATCCATGAAGTTGGTATGCCTCTCCATTTGTTTAGATTATCTTTGATTTCTTTCACCAGCATTTTGTAGTTTTCAGCACACAAGTACTGTAGAGGTTTTGTTAGATTTATACCCAAGTATTTAATTTTTTGAGCAATTGTAAATAGTATTGTATTTTTAATTTTCATGCCCATGTGTTCATTGCTGGTATATAGAAATACAATTGATTTTTATGTTTTGATCTTGTATCCTGCAACTTTGCTGAATTCACTTACTAGTTATATGAATTTTTTAATTAATTCCTTGGGATTTTCTATGTAGACAATCATGTCATCTGAAAATAAGGACAATTTTATGTCTTCCTTTCTGATACATATGTTTTTTATTTCCTTTTATTTACTTATTTGCCTTATTGTGCGGACTATAACTTCCAGTACTATATTGAATAGCAGTTCATAGAGTGGACATCATGCCTTGTTCTCAATCTTTGGGGAAAAGCATTCAGTGTTTTACCATTAAGTATGATGTTAGCTGTAGGGTATTTTTGTAGACTTCTTTATCAAGTTGAAGGAGTTCCCCTCTATTCTTAGTTTTCTGAGAGTTTTATTGTGAATGGGGGTTGAATTTGCCTATTGCTTTTTCTGCGTCAATTGATATGATCATTGATATGATTTTTCTTCTTTAGCCTGTCAATATGGTAGGTTATATTGATTGATTTTTGAGTATTGAATCAGCTTTGCATTCCTGGAATAAATCCCACTTGGTCATGGGGCATAATTATTTTTATATATTGCTGAATTTTATTTGCCAATGCTTTGTTAAGGACTTTTACATTTATATGCAGTGGGGCTATTGGTGTGTAGTTTTGTGTTTTTGTACTGTATCTAGTTTTGTTTTCAGGGTAATTCTAGTTTTATAAAATGAATTGGTAAGTATACCTCTTCTTCTGTTTTCTGGAAGAGATTGTGTAGAATTGGTATTAATTCTTCTTTAAATGTTTGGTAGAATTCTCCAATGAAACCATCTGGACCTGGAGATTACTTTTTTGGGAGTTTCAATGGTGAATTCAATTTCCTTAATAGTTATAGGCTGTTCAAATTATCTATTTCATATTGAGTGAGATGTGATAGTTTGTGTTTTCACGAATTGGTCCATTTTATCTACGTTGTTAAATTGATATGTGTAGAATTGCTTATAGTATTCTTTTATTACCGTTTTGATGGCTGTGGGATCTGTAGGGTCCTTTGTTTTAGTCTTCATATTGGTAATTTGCATCTTCTCTTTTTTTTTCTTTGTTATTCTTGCTGGAAGTTTGTCAATTTTATTGATCTTTCCAAAGAACCAGCTCTTTGTTTTATTGATTATTCTATTGTTTCTTCTGTTTTCAATTTCATTGATTTCTGCTCTTATACTTGTTATGCCCTTCCTTCTACTTGCTTTGGGTTTATTTTTCCCTTCTTTTTCTGGTTTCTTGAGTTGGGAGCATAGATTATTGATTTGAGAATTTTATTCTTTTCTAATGTAAGCATTTGGTGCTACAAAATTCCCTTTCAGCACTGCTTTAGCTATCTCCCACAAATTTTGACATGTTTTTTCATTTTCATTCAGTTCATTGTATTTTTAAATTTCCTTTGAGAATACCTCATTGACTCATAGGTGGTATTTGACATGGGTAAAGCTATCCCACACCTCCTGAACACATACACGAAGTGGAGCCTCTTTATGTTCTAAAGATCATTTTTGACATAATCATTGTTATAACTATGATGATTCTACCCTAGGAAGAAGTGAGAAGTGCAGCCCATTAAACCCATGAGATGGGTCATCATGGACTTAATTCACCCTCACGCCGAGGTGCAGTATGTGCCCCTGCTGTCTTAATCTTCTAGGGCTGCCATAACAGAATACCATAGACTAGATTAAACAACAGAAATTCATTTTCTCACAGTTCTGGAGGCTAGAAGCCCAAAGTCAGAGTGCCCACTTGCTTGGTTTTTGGTGACAGCTGTCTGGCTTGCTGATAGCTGCCTTTTCACTGTGTCCTCCCATGAGAGAGAGAGGTATCTATTTCTCTTATAAGGCCACCAATCCTATTGGGTTAGCAGCACACCCTTAATTACCTTTTTTAACGTTTTTTATTTAACCTTAATTTGATCTTATTTACCCTAACCTTAATTATTTAACATTAATTATCACCTCAATCACCTAAATTTGACCTTAATTATCTCCCAAATTTAACCTATTCACCTCCTAAATTACCTAAACTTAACATTAATTACCTCCTTAAAGCCATTTCTCCAAATAGTCACACTGAGGGGTCAGGGCTACAACACATAAATTTGGGGGGAGACAAAATTCAGTCCGTAGCACTGGCACTCCTACTAGCCCCACACCCAGAGAGGAGAACCTGCTCTTTCTCAGCTCTCACAGATTCAGTTTGGCACCACTCACTTTATTGACCTCATGCTCTGTGCAAAGCTCTGTGTCAAACAGCATAGAGGTGGAGAGGGAGCAGCCTCAGCCCTCTAGGGGTTTACCACCTACTCCAGGGAGAGACGCGCAGAAACTCTTTACAGGAGGCAGCACTAAGGAACAGATCTGTACTCACCTCCTGACTCCACCACTTACTAAGTGCATGGGACCTGGGCAATTCACTCATTTACACCCTTATCTACTAATTAGAGACAATCCCTACTCTGTCTGCCTCAAAGAGTTAAAATGCAACGTTGCCATATGGGAAAAAATGGTGATTTGATTCATGTTGCTGGAGCAGAAGGTACGTGGATCAATGGAGAGAAAACTGAGGCAGGGTACATAAAATGGAACTAGTTGGTGTAGGGCATTGAAGGCTATGTTGCGAGATCTAATCTTTATTCTTAAGACAGATTAACTGTGAAGTTCAATGCCTATCTCTTCTACAGCTTTCAAAAGACCTTGACGTCCATTTTCATTTGATACACAAACAGTCCGTTGAGTTGCACAGGGCAGGTACTATTTTCTCAGTTTTAGAGATTTCAAAAAAAAAAAAAAGGAAGCCCAGACAGGTTACCTAACTTGCCAAGATCACGCAGCTGGTAACTGGCAGAGCTGGGATTTCTAACTCCTACACTAGTCCTTTGTCTACTGCCCCATCCAGCTGCTATAGGAATGCACAACAAGTCCCTGGATGGGATCTAGAATTAAAGCCCCTTTTCATGCTCACAGATTCACACATATTAGCCGAGCCAGTATAGGTGCTCCTCCATATCAGCAAGATTTCCCTGATCTGAACTCTTTTGAATTTGGGAACAGCTTACAGCTCCTACCTGGAATGATGATAAAGACTAGGTTTCCTTTGATTTGTCAAAGTTTCAGACTTAATCTGCATCACTCTCATCATGGGATATGGCCCAAGTGCCAAAATCATCACTTGTTCATTGACATCTATTAACGAGAAATTTTCTTAAAGGAATTTTAATAAACAAAATTTATGATGTAGAGAATGCATAAATGCTTTCTAAATCTTAAAGCTCTGTATATAACTATAAGAGCTTGTTATTTACTTAAATTTTTATTTAGTTTTTGTATATTTTGGGCAATTTCACTTTGATCATTTTATCTACAGACCTGTGAATTGATTTTCTTATTTGCATATCTTGAAAATGTACATTTCTAGATCCTCACCTTTCACAAAGAACCTAAAGTACCATATACTACACAAATCACACCTAAATACGGCTATCAATAGAGGGATTAGTTATAGGTCCTTGATTAATGATGACTAGTATGATGATGGGGCTTGTAAAGTTATCCCACAAGAAAAAATAGGTATCAATAGATAACCAGGCTATGAGTCATGCAGTGTGAATGCCAAAGTTCCTCAAAGACATAGATAGCCAAATTTCAAAATATAACCTATGGTAACTATAGTATATATTTCTTGTGAAAATATGTCTTCGTTAAGATATCAAAGCATTAATCTAGGAGGATTACTAATACTTGATGGTTTGTATAACATTTTTTGGGACTCTTAAGAACGACACTTAAAATTGTATTAAAATTATAAATACCTAGTACTCTCAGACACTTAATATTTGCCAACCTTGATTCCATCTCTTCATTCTCTGCTTTCAATAAAACCTAAACATTTTCTTATTTATCATAGTTTGAGTGTCAATGTCTCTAAGCTACCATATAACTCCCTGGTGCTTGGAATTAGAGACCCTGTAGTTAGGCTTAATATTGCTTGCAAAAAAGTGAAATAAAATTCTGTATCCGTGATAGCTCTATTAATACTAGAAAATCCCTAAGGTCACCTTTCAGCTATTGTTTTACTTTCCTCCTTCTTTGCAAGGAGGAGGGACTTTTATTTTCTCCCTAGTACCTTTGGAAAAAGCCAGAAGAGGAGAAATATCCACAGTCCACTTTGGGTACCTTCCTGTGCATCCACCACTATTGTTCTCCAACCAAGTGTCCTTCCATCTCACCCTCTTCCAAGCCAGTTGCCAGCACTTTAAGGTACATGTGGTTATTAGCATTCAATCAAGTCTCTGTCTAGACTGTGAATTGTAGTTGTGCCTGAGGAAGACAACTGACATGAACTACCTATAAAAATAATGTTTTATTATTTATTATTAGAGCATTTTTGTGGACAATGGGGAGGAGTAGAATGAGAACGGCATTTGTTGGGTACACGACTGCCTCTATGGTAGGCTCGTCATTTTATAGGTCTGTGAGGCAACCTCATCAGAGACAGCTTGTTTCCAGTTAGCTTAATGGTTAAAACTGTGGCGGTGGAGTCAGGCCAACCTGCATTCAAGTCCTGACCCACCACCTGCCACAGCATGACTTACTGCTCTAACCCTTAATCTGTAAAATGGGAATAATAACAGTGCTCACCTCAGAGGGTTGTTATCAGGATTAACCAAAATCATGTATGCAAAGGACTTAGCATAGTGCCTGGCAACTCAATAATGTTAGATGTTGTTGATGTTGTTGTTGTTGTTGTTGTTGTTGTTATTGAAAGATGGTGGTTACTAAGTGGACAGCAATGCCTTGGATTGTGGTTTCTTGGAGTCTGTGCTTGGTGCAACAGAGAGAATTATGAGAGCAGTTTAAGATTACTCAATTTAAGATTCTTCTATAAACCTTAGCTTTAGAAACACTAAAAGAAAACTCTGAGTACTATGTGGGGAAATTCATTTCATTTCAAGAAAGATTCAAATAAATAAAGCTCCCGCTGTAGGCCATTGTATATCTATTCACTATCATGGATGTCTGCTTGAAAAAACACTTGTGGTTAGGAAACAATTTTCCATTTGCCCCATTCTTTCCCTAAACTCTTGAACTTTCTAGCACTTGTATACAGAGTTACTTTGTAAAATATAATAAAGGTTTACATATTTGATAAGACAAATTTGTTTAATCATAGTTAATAGGCAGTAGTCCTGTAGATTGGCTTTGAGTATGGGGCTTCTTAAGCACCCAGAAACATGTGTGAGGGGGGAATTCTTCCAGGATGCCCAGGCCTAGATCTAACTCCATTGCTTTAGCACACACATAACTAGACAGGGCACTATGTGCCCTCTTTAAATAACAACTTGCAGCTTATCATAGAAAGTGTATAACTTTGCCTTCTAAACATGTCCACGGCAGTCGTAAGCTCCATATTTATTTTGGTTCCTTACATCTTCTCTACTTTAGAAAGAATGACTTGTCCCTGTGCATGGGATCATTCTCTGTTTGGGAAGACACATCACAGAGTCTTGAACATATCAAGTCTGTATCATGTAACTCTTTTATTATGGTCTGTCTCTTTTTTTTTTTTTTTTTTACAAATTTTTCTGTGTTTGAATAGCTTCTCCTTTAAAGCTTCATTGATTTAAAAGTTACTTGCATTGAATAGCTTGGGATTGCACGTGAACCACTTTAGAAAGCAGGTTTTGCAGGCTCGTCTCGGCCAAAGCTTTGGTTTTGGTTCTTAAGGTAGCCAGACATATTTTTCTGACTCAAGCATTTTAAACAGAATTCCACTAAGTTTTAAAACAGAACTATATGCCAGTTTCTTTATAACACAACATGGTATTTGCTATGCAATAACGAATGAATACAGTATAACACTTGTGAAGTGGTACGACTGAATTCTGTCCAAGAAAACTCCACCATATGGTTCCTCCAGCTCGTAAGTTTGGCTGAAATCCTGAAGCATTCTCCTGATAACTGTGGCTGTTGTACACTTAAGTCCCATGAAGTCATGAAAAATTGCAGTAAAATGAAAATTAGCTATATAACTTTTTATAGTGGAGAATACATGTGATTCATCCGGAATGTGCTAAGATTATACAGAAAAGTGTAAGTTTTTCTTACAGTTTTGTGGGAGGATTTAATGCTCATAGATTGCATGTTGACAAAGTTAGAATGCTTGCAGTGAATCATAAGAGGCCTAAATGGTGCTTTTATTGTATTTGGGGATCTCAAAGACACATATCTCGGAAATCATAATGGAAGTCAAAGGGAAAATCATGTAGCTTAATACATGCTTTTTAACTTTACGCATAGCTGTTTGCAGACGGCCTGAGATGCATAAAGTAAGATCAAGCTTTACTGAATTTAGCAGTTTTTCATCTGAAGAATTCTTAAACCAAGCCCTGTTGATTTTTCAACTGAATGCTGAAAGAGAATTAATGATATTCCCCAAGCCAAATCAAGGTTTGATGCTCTAAAGATTATTTCACTCCTTTGCCCCTTTTCAGCACTTTCAACTTGGGCCCTTTGCAGTGCCATCTAAAATGAAACATGCTAAACTTTTCTGTCTTTAAACACACAAAATCTCTTCTTGCCTAAATGGTAATGAATAAATTACTTTCTGCCGCCTGACAGAAAGATGAATTGTTTAGCAGTTATTATTCAGCCATCTACTTTAAGCCCTGATTGCAGTTCAATTCACATTTGATTCCTAGAACTTGAAGTATTCATCATTCCACCCCCTTTCCCCCTTCGAAAGGTCCTGGGACATCTTCCTGTTGTGACAAATAAGACGTGACTCATGCCTTCTCATTCGTCTCTCCCGCTGGAGTCTTAGCAGTAAACCAGCTAGAGACCGTGCTCAAGAAATGAGACTTCAGTTGAATGGATCAAATGCTTCACAGTTCCCTGGCCCACTGCAGTTCACTCAACATAAATACAATAATCATCTTCATTTACTGAATTTGGGAATGGAAATGGGCTACCTGCCATCTAATGCAGAAATTTGCAGCATCAACAGTGAGCGGTGTTTTGAGGGAGAGAGAGTGGAGAGCAGGAAAATGTTCTTCCTTGCAAACAGCTCTGCCTTTAGAATACATGAAGTGATGTGTTGTCCTCTCTGGGCACTGTGTAGAGGGCAGCTGGGGCTGGAGAACAGAGGAGAATTTTCTGTTATAATTGGGCTAGAGAGAAATCTTTTATAAAACAGAGCCGTGGTGGTCTGGAAAAGGCTGCTGTTTGCCTTCCGGAGAGCGTCTTGCCCAGCCGAACCTTCTTGCGTCAGTCAGGCCTCAGAGCCACAGTGGCGCCTGGCATTAAGCATCATTAGGGGATGATGGGCATGATTACCTGACACTGGCATCTTTCTCTTTTGGAAACTGCAACCAGGCTCCTAGAAGCAGGTCTAATAACTGCACTGGATAGGTTGCAGGTGGTTTGGAGGAGCCCCTGGGTGCAGGGATGTTTGACAGCTGGAGAAAGAATAAGAGGAGCTTTCTTTTCACTGCAAGTCTCTCCTCCTCCTTTGGACATCCACCATAATCTCTGCAGAGATGGAGGCCTGTCTTGCTAGAAGGCAACCATGTCCGAAGCAGAAAACTAGAGTGGAAAAAGCATGCTGTCTTAGTCTTCTCAGGCTGCTGTAACAAACTACCATAGACAGGGTGGTTAAACAACAGACATTTATGTCTCACAGTTCTGGAGGCTGGGAAGTCCAAGGGTACCAGTACAGTCAGGTTTTTGGTGAGGGCCCTCCTCCTGGCTTCCAGATGGTTGCTTTCTTGCTGTATCTTCACATGGTGGAAAGAGAGAGCTCTGGTCTCTTCCTCTTCTTATAAGGATGCTAATCTCATCACCTCATCTAAACCTAATTGTTTCCCAGAGGCCTTCCTTCCTAATACCATCAAATTGGGAGTTAGGGCTTCAATATCACATGCATTTGAGGAGGACACAAATGTTCAATCCATAACACGTACTGTCAGCAGTTCCCCAGAGCCCTGTGCTGCTTCTCACTTGAGAGAATCAAATTAAACATCAGGAGGGGAAGAGCTTTGTAAATGGTAAAGTATCGTTTGACTCAAACCCTTTGGAAAGCTTTTTGGGAATATATACGTACATATACGCATATATGTACATATATACACACACACACATGTGTGGGTATTCTTCCTTCCTTCTACCTATGGATTTTGAAGTCAGTTAATTTTGAAGTCAAACTCCAGCCCCTTTCTAGCTATGTAATCTAATGATTAATTTTCTCGTTTGTAAAATCAAGAAAATAAATATAGAATGTTGGCGAGGATGGCATAATATATAGTAGTGAAATTGCTTAGCACAGTGCCTATAGACTCTCTCAATCTACAGTTGCTTGTCCTGGTACCCCACACATACCCCAAGCCACACTGACCTAGCACTCGTTGTGTCCATACTACCCATGTTGGCAACCATGAATCCCACACAGTATGGGACTATCAGTTACCTTTTCCCTGGGTGTTAATCGTATCTCCCCAATGAGTGTGTAGGCTTCTGGAGATGAGACACCCCCACCTCACCTAGCACAGGGGTCTGCCCACAGTGAACACCCTCCCAGTGAATACCAGTTGAACGAATGTTCTTGCTTATAGTCCCTTGGAGTGGGGACGGGGATGGAACACAGTAACAATGAATCTTAGCTATTGAGTAATGATGATGGCATCCTTGATGTTCCTTCTCACGCTGCTCTACAGGAATAGTTCCTCCAAACCAAGGTCTGCCCTTCTTTTCTGCAGGTATGAACACCAAAGTGAAAGAGGGGCTCTCCCTCCGACATTTCCTCTCTCTCACAACCTTCACACCCCTTAGGATTTCTCTCACTCATCCACAGACATTAAACCTCCCTTTGTTAACACTGAAACATTTTTGTGCGAGAGCTCAAGGAATTCTGGAGGGTTGGTTCTACCATTATAAAAGACCTCAAGTCAGATCAATTTGGAAGGAACTTAAGGATGCCATTCCTTGTGCCCCAGAAACAGGGATAACACTGGTCTCCCCTCACACAGCTCCACCTAAGCAGTCCCCTCAGGGACTTGGTTGGGGTTTGGGGTTCTTACTACCAGCTAGGGCAGGGCTAGTGTTTGAGCAGAGGGAGAATTCTTTCCCCTTCACACTCTCTCCCCACCCCCACCCTCCAACACTGAAGTGAGTATATTTTACAAACTGAAAGCAGGACACATGGTTTGACAAAGGATTTTTTCCTGACTAGTGAATTGATTTCTTTCTATGAAGAGTCTTGCTAGGATATAAACATCTAATCCCATATGTTACACATTACAGTGAGTATACTTTATCGAAAAGGAAAAAAAAATACATGAGCAGAAATACAATTTTAGCTTTATGTGTATCGGTATGTGCATCAGGTAACTTAGTATTTAAACATTTTAATTCAAGACAAACTCCAGAATATTTAACTCAGCAATTGAACAACTGTTGTAAACATTTTACTTGCTTTGCAAGTAGACATTTGAAGATTTCTATATTATGATTAATTTTTTAAATTTTTTATTAAAAATATTCTTCTGTTGTAAAGGTAGTATAAGCACATTATAGAAAATTTTAAATAGAGGGGAAAAAATTCATTTATATTTTCACAATCTTAAAAAAGCAATAGCATTTTGTTTACTTTCTTCTGAACTCTGGATGAATTTTATATCATAGTGATGAAGAGCATATTCTCTGGACACAGATTGGGTTCAAAATCAGGCTCTGTCACTTACCAGCTATATGATTTAGGGCAAGTTACTTAACCTCTCTGTACTTCTACCCCATCATCTATAAAATGGAAATGTTAAGAGCACTGAAAAAATTACTTATGACATTTGTTAAAGAACTGTAAGGCAGACTTTATTTAAGGGGGGCCTACTACAGTGAGTTTGTAGTAGAGGAGAGAGATTGGGCTCAACTCTAAATACAACAAGGAAAAGTGAGAATTTATAGCCAAGTAGCAAGGTAGGGGGTAAGTGGATGGAAAATTACTAAGAGGAAACATCGGGGGTCAGGGAGGATTCTGGCTAAACTGACATAGCAGGATTCTTCCTAAAACTGGACTCTGCAAAGAAGGACACAGGACCCCAAAGCTGGGCCTAGTCAAAAAGAGAGCTCAGAAGAACCTGCCTAGAGTTTGGTCAAGGAGAGACTCTAAGTCAGTATCTACCACATAGGGTTGTTTTGAGAATTAAAAGAGTTAATACACGTTATGTGTTAAAGTGAGACACCATATAGGCATTAGCTATGACTTTGATTTTACACAGTCGTAATCATCCTATGCATGCATTTTATATCTTTTTCATTTAATGTTTTATTATAATTCTTTTTCATATTTGACATAGTCTTTCATAACCATGATTTTTGATGGTTGCAAACATTGCATCAGATTGCAATTTAACCATTCTTCTGTTATTGGACATTTAAGTTCATTCCAGGTATTTTTCTATTTTAAATAACACTGCCCTGAACGTTATCATGGAGATCACTTTTTCATAGTTTATATTATCTCCTAAGAATAGAGTCCCCAGAAGAGGAGTATCAGGGTCAAAGGCTATAAAGTTGCTATTGCTCATGATACATCCTGACAGATGGCTTTCCAAGGGCCTTGATTCAATTTATGTTTCCACCACAAAGTAGAAGATGAGTGATTCAACTCACCCTCACCAGAATTGAGTCCTATTGTTTTTTTTTTCTTTTTTTTTTTGCTGAGGAAGACCGGCTCTGAGCTAACATCTATTGCCAATCCTCCTCCTTTTTTTTCCCCCAAAGCCCCAGTAGATAGTTGTATGTCATAGTTGCACATCCTTCTAGTTGCTGTATGTGGGACGCAGCCTCAGCATGGCCGGAGAAGTGGTGCATCAGTGCATGCCCGGGATCTGAACCCAGGCCGCCAGTAGCAGAGGGTACACACTTAACCGCTAAGCCACGGGGCCGGCCCCAGTCCTATTGTTTTTTAATCAGCAAATATAACATGTTAAAAAAAAATGGTTCATTCATAATATTCAAAATATTGTTCAGCACTTCCTTGGTGTTGGGGACTGGGTCTCACACTGGGGATGCTGAGATGGAGACCATTGGTTCTGCCTATGCTCTAGAGAAGAAACTGGAAACTAAACTAACAATTACAACCAGAGTGATAAGAGCCACAGGGTGCAGGACAGGGATCCTCACCCAGCCTGGGGAGTCAGGGAAGGCATCCTGGAAGGGCCAGGGTTGACTTTAGTCTTGAATGAGGAATAGTTGTTAGCCAGGTGGAAAGAGCTATGGAGTGTTGTTCCATACCCAGGGAACAGCGTGTGCACAGAGGGCTGACACATTTGGGAAACTACAAGAAATTGGATATAGGCATGTGTGAAGGAGTGTTTGAGAGACAAGGCTGGGGCCAGGTCATGCAGAGAGGCTGGGTTCTTTTAAAGTTATGATCTTTAAAGGTTGTTGTTTATTTGTTTGTTTTTGATAATAAAAGCAGCCTCAGTGGAACCCTGCAAGAGTTTCTGACTGCATATGATCAGATTTACCAACTGGGTCACAGTATTAAATGTGAAAGTAATTGATGCTTCACTAAATAAAGTTAACTTGTAAACTATTAGTATTGCTGCTTCACTAAGTGTGACGTTATGGGCTGTGTTATAGCCCATGAGGCAGAGCAGTGAGGCAGCAGAAATGATCTTCAACGTCTTCTCACCACCTCTCCTCTCCCCTTTTTTGTTCCTCTCTTCCTGCCTAGTTCCCACCACAGGTTTGGGGACCTGCCCTTCCCAGTTACTCTCTAAATAATCTCTCAATACCATGGAGAAGGATTGTTGGATTAAACTCTTTGACACTAAGATGCTGGTGACTGGTTAAGAGGTCCAGCCCTCTTGACCATTTCGATTTTAAAGGAGGTCACGTGGAGAGAGAAATTTTTGCAAGTCAAAAAAATCTCCAGTGGTTGAATTTCAGCCAGAAGGCCGGCCAGTGAAGGCACTACTTAAGGTTGGGGTGGGCAGGCAGTGCTTCTCAGACCCTTCCATCGTCCGGCATAGCAGACGGTCTTTGTGCAAGTCCAGCCTTGGATGTAGCCTTTTTTCCCACTGACAGGGTGGCTTCCACCTTGGCTTGCCTCCTCCATCATGGCTTCTGGATGGAGTAGGGGATCAGTGTCCTGGGATAGAATCAGGATCCTGGGGTAGAAGCTGGTCAGAATCAGACTGATGGCCAATGGCTGGCTGGGAGGTGAGGGCTTCTGTGAAGTGGCCACACTTCCATAACCTCAATCTAATCTACCTCCTTAGCCCTGGTAGAAAAATATTGATATCTTTTTTCCACTATCTTTTTTCGCTGTCTTCTAGATAGCAAAATAAATAAATAAAATCATCTAGGACAGTGCTTTTTTCCTCACCTCAGGAAAACATTGTAATTCCCTCCCAGAAGATTTCCTGGATCTTAAATATCAGCACAAACATTTATGCATGAAAAATTAGAGGCCATGAATGATACATGCGTTCTGGAAAGTCTGCTCGTAAATCTCCCCTCCCTCCTTTGGAAAGTCCCAGGATGGCAGCCAAAGCCTCATTTCCAACCCTATTGAAGCCACCTGAGATGAAATTTCCTATTTGTTTCCCACTTGCCTGGCCTTTGCGTATTCAGCCCTCTCTTGTGGCAGATGTCTGCTATTATCTTGTCTGAGATATTGTTCTTTTACTTGACCAGATTATAGCACAATTGTCTGTTTGCTCTTTAATAACACTACTTCACAGGGGATTTGTAAGTATTAATGAAGTAATGTTTGAAAACCACTTTGAATTTGTATGCACTCTTTCTATGGAGGCTCTGGGGTTATTATTTCTTAGGGTTTATACTGTATCTTCAGTGTAAGAAGTTTTAAATTCTTTGCAAACATTTGGATCCATTTCAGTTAAATGATGGAGCTATTGGCTGATAGAGCTGGAGGGGCCTTTGAGAGGATCTAGTCCTACCTTCATACTGAGGAGGTGAGGAAGAGCCTTAGGCCTAGAGAACTGATTTGATTTACCCAGTACCACACAGCTGCTTAGTGCTAGAGCTGGTTCTAGAATCCAGGTGCCCTGACTCCTTGTTCAGTTCTTCAAGTCTGTTGTGGATTGAATCGTGCCCCTCCAAAAATTCCTCTGTTGAAGTCCTAACTCCCTAGTGCCTCAGAATGTGATCTGATTTGGGTTGTTGCAGATGTCATTAGTTAAGATGAAGTCATTCTGGAAGACGATGGGCCCCTAATCCAATATGACTTGTGTCCTTATAAAAGGGAGAAACTTGGACACAGGCACAGATAGAGGGAGAGCACCTTGTGAACATGAAAATGGCCACCAGCAAAACAAGGAGAGAGGCCTGGAAGGGATCCCTGCCTCATAGCCCTCAGAAGGAACCATGCTACCAACACCTTGATTTTGGACTTCTAGCTTCCAGAATTGTGAGATAGTACATTTCTGCGGTTTAAGCCATGAGTTGGTGGTACTTCTTTACAGCAGCCCTTGCAAACTAACACAAAGTCTTTCCGACTCTTAACACTAATTATTGCCATTGAGAATATTAAGAGATTGAGACAGGAAGAAAGGGAGCCATTTGGTTCAATGCTGGAAAGCCAAGTAATGAACCCAGACACCCATCTTGTCTTCACTCACCCCAGGACTCCTCTTGGGGCTGCTTGATGTTTCTTGGAGGCCTTCACGGTAGGTATAGGCCCTTGATACAGCCCGTAATGATATACCAGTGCCCAAGGGCTGCTTCCTGGCATTCCTCCAATGTCCTTCACAACATCAGAAGGCAGCAGCAGAGCTGAGTGAGGGCAGCAGCCCGGAGACCCTCGCTGCATGCTGTTTGACAATCCAGGAGAGGTCTTCACCTATGAAAGAACGGAGATGGGTTCTAAAAGTCTTCTTGTAATGAGACATTGGGAGTTCAGAATTCAATCTCCTGGGATAAAGCATGCTGTACATTGGGGTGAGGGGGTGGTTCCCAAGGCTGTCCACAAAGCCCATGTAAGTTGTATTATTCTAGAAGCTACATTCTAGCAGTGCTGCTTGCTGTGTGGGAAATCACAGTGACATTGGAGAGGGCTCTTTCATTGGGGTCGTCAGGCTGGCAGGCAAATTGTGAGGCTTTTAAGGGAGAAAAGGGCTGAAGAATGCAATATTCTCAGAATCCACACGCTCAAAGGGAGGGAGAAAACTAGGAGAACTAGAACTTAGAGGTACAGCACCCCCAAGGAACAGTTTGGGGAAGGTTCCTTTTTACCACATTGGGAAAAACCCAAGCACGTTTGAAAATCAGGAAAGGAGCCAGCCCCATGAAATCACAAATAATCCTGGAGGAGGCCTAGAGAGGTTAAGGTATTTGCCTAAGGCCACACGACGAATGAGTGGCAGAGCGGTGACTCTTGGCTGCCAGCCCAGGGCTCTCTACTGTACAAAGATTGTCCAAACTTCAGCCCATTGTTTCCAAAGTTGCATATCACTCTTGCTATCATTTACTTGATATTATTATAAGTCAGTTAGCTTTTTCAAAAAAACTTAAATATGTTTAACCTCATCTAAAGCAATAATAGCCACGAAATTATGGGTTTGATGTGCCAGGTATGTAATTTTTTTTCCTAATACGTATTCAAATTAAATGCATAACTATTTTTACAGCGTTTTATTTTTTTAATCATCTTGCACATCACCGGTAGTAACCACTTATTCCATAGTTTGGGCAGCTCTGCACTGGGAGATGGCAGGTGATGGGGAGAGGAGAACTAGAGGCAGTGGCAGCGTCTTAGAATCATGGAGGGAGAGAGAGTGGACAGATTGGGAGCACAAGAGTGGGGTTAGCTCTGGAGAGGAGGAGGGACTCTCTTCCCCCAAAATGAGGGCCAGTGGGTTCAGGGACAGAGCAACATTGAAATAGAGGTGAAAGAAGATGGCAGAGCTCACGCTCACTGACCTTGATTTTTTCAAAAAAGTAGTATGACAAACTGATGACAACTTGAAAGGAGCACTGAGCTTTAGCTTTTAAATTAAAATTGTATTATAGTCCCCTGAGATTCAACCTTGTTTGTCAAAGGGCAGAGGCAAGTTGTTTCAGAAAAAAAAGTTGGACTTTGAACCTCAACTGTGGTTCTTAAAACACTACTGTAATTGCTTCTGGATTGGATTTTGAGGTTGACCTTTGATCAGAAACATTGGTTTCCTAAGACGAGGCCTCTCCCTGAATAAAGGCAGATTCGATTGCTCTGAACTGGGCTGAATGTGGGTCAGAGACTAGGAGCAGCTTCTAAAAGACTAGCCAAGCTCCTCCTTGGCAGTTCACCATATTGACCCTGAGGAGGGGTCTGAGGGATGTGCTGGTGTGGACTCTGTAACCCCCCTCCCATTTCACCCCAAAGCACCTACCTGTGGTCACCATCTAAGGGCAGGTTTTCCCAGACCAACTGTTATGCCAGGAAGGAAGAGTTATCACATGGCTGTAGAATTGCTGCCTTTTCAACCAGGAACTAGGTAGACAAATCCCACAATCTCTTGATCCCTGGAAGAAAAATAATGGCAATAATCTTTGGCATGTACTATTAAAGAGGAATGATTCTGACACTTGTTAAAAATGGTGAGGATGGGGCTGGCCCGGTGGCTCAAGCAGTTAAGTGCATGCCCTCCACTGCGGCAGCCTGGGGTTCACTGGTTCAGAACCCCGGGCACACACCGACACATCGCTTGTTAAGCCATGCTGTGGTGGTGTCCCATATAAAGTAGAGGAAGGTGGGCATGGATGTGAGCCCGGGCCAGTCTTCCTCAGCAAAAAAAAAAAAGGAGGAGGATTGGCATCGGATGTTAGCTCAGGGCTGGTCTTCCTCACAAAAAAAAAAATGGTGAGGAAGACTTTATTCAAGACTATTGCAATAGTCTTGCAATAGGTTGCAACCTATTGCAATAGGTTGAGTGATCAGGCTCAACTCTGAATACAAGAACGACATGTGGGGATCTATAGCCAAGGAGTAGGGTGAGGGGGTCAGTGGTGGAAAATTACTAAGACGAGACCTCAAAGGTAGGGGGATTCTTGCTAAACCGATTTAGCAGGATTCTTGCTAGAACTGGGCTAGGCAGGCCAAAGACAGGATGGGGGCCAATGCTGAGGCCTAGTTGAGAAGAGGGCTTAGTGGAGCCTGGCTAAAGTTTGGTCAAGGACAGTCTTTGTCAGTACTTAGTCCTCCACGGGTGCCAGGCACTGGGCTATAGCCTTTGAAATGCAATCATCACACCACCTTATGAAGTAGGAAGGCTTATTTCAACTTGATTAAAGAGGAAACTGGGGCTCACCCATTGCCCATGGCCTATAGCCAATCAAGTGTTAGATTTGGATTTGATTTCAGTGTCCTCTGATTCCCCAAGCCCAAAGTTTTCCTACCACATAGTGCTTCCTGACCCCATTGTGACCTTCTCCTTCCCCAGAGATGTTTGTAGAAAGAGAAGACACTTACCTGTCTAGAATGGTCAACACACACAGAAGAAGGAATCACCTGGTACCATTTACTCATAGCTTCTCCATACTGCTCCATTCCTGAATCTTAAGTCATCCTCCTTCTTGCCATTGTGAGCTCTATGAAAGTTCAAAAACCGAGCCTAAGTTTAATGCCTAGATGGAAACATAAGCAAAAATGTATGGCAGTCCCTCCTCTCTTCCTCCCCTCACTAGTCATTGCTGACGGTCCCTTCTCTTCTCTCTAGGCTGCCCTCTGCCCTAACTCCAAGAGTAGAAATTCTGCCCATCTTCAAATTCCAGCACACATGATGCTTCCTCCACAAATCCTCCCAGGAATTCCAAGTAGGAGCTGCTCTCTCCCCACTTGGAATCCCCATGTCCTTTCTAATGCTCTGAGAGCTGTGGCCATGCTCTGCCTTGTGACATAACATAGTTGTCTATGACTCCACCATAAAGATGTCAGCCCAACCAGGGCAGGTCCTGGATCTCTTCATCCCTGACTCAAAAAGTGTATTTGGGGGCCGGACCGGTGGTGTAGCGGTTAAGTTCATGCAATCCACTTCAGTGGCCTGGGGTACTCAGGTTTGGATCCTCAGCACGGACTGACGCATCGATTGTCAAGCCATGCTGTGGCGATGTCCCGTATAAAGTAGAGGAAGATGGGCACAGATGTTAGCCCAGGGTCAATCTTCCTCAGCAAAAAGGGAAGGATTGGCATCGGATGTTAGCTCAGGGCTAATCTTCCTCACACACACAAAAAAACTGTCTTTGAGTAGAAATCATTTAGGTGGGGCCCAAACCCTGGCCTCTGCATGGCAGATGTGGCCATATACCAAATGGGATTTGGAGGTTGGGCTCAAAAGAGTCTGCCTCATCCTCCTCAATATTAGGGTAATTTGACTTCCTGAGGTGAGATGCAAAAAGTATTCCTAGTGTTTCAAGTACTGCTTGAAGACCCCTATTAAAATGCAAATAGACTTATATATTTTGGATATTAACCCCTTATCGGATATATGGTTTGCAAATATTTTTTACCCATTCCATAGGTTGTCTTTCATTTTGTAGGTTGTTTTCTTTGCTGTGCAGAAGCTTTTTAGCTTGATGAATTCCCACTTGTTTATGTTTGCTTTTGTTGCCTGTGATTTTGGTGTCACATCCAAAAAAATTATTGCCAAGGCCGATATGTTCCAGCAATCCCACTTCTGGGTATGTATCTAAAGGATCTGAAATCAGGATCACAAAGAGATATCTGCACTCCCATGTTCATCACAGCATTATTCACAATAACCAAGTTATGGAAACAATCTAAATGTTCTTTGATGGATGAATTGATCAAGAAAATGTGGTGTATATATATACAATGGCATATTATTCAACCTTAAAAAAGATGGAAATTCTGCCCTTTGCGACACATGGATGGAGCTAGAAGACATTATGCTAAGTGAAATAAGCCAGACACAGAAAGGCAAATACTGCATGATGTCACTTATAAGTGGAATCTAAAATAGTCAAAATCATAGAAACAGAGAGTAGAATAGTGCCTAGCAGGAGAGGGAAACGGGGTGATGTTGGCCAAAGGGTACAAAGTTTCGGTTTTGTAAGATGAATGAGTTCTAGAGATATAATGTACAGCATGGTGACAATAATTAATAATACTGCTTTGTATACTTGAAATTGTGAAGAGGATAGATCTTAAATTAAATCTTCTCACCACACACACACACACACACACACACAGTAGTAACTATGTAGAGGTGATGGATATGTTAATTAGCTTGATTGTGGTAATCTTTTCACAACGTATATGTATATCAAAACATCAAGTTGTACACCTTCAATACACACAGTTTTTATATATCAAAGCTATCTCAATAGAGCTATTGAAAAAAATGCCAAGTAAACTGCCAGAGAGGTCATATGAAACCTTTAGCACCCATCAACACCTGCTGTGAATCCTTCATCAGACCTGTTGCTATCAGCATGGGGACCGAGTGCCTGTGAGCCAGGGTGATGTGAAGCTGGAGGAAGAGTGCAAGGATGAATGAGACCCAAACCCTGCTAGTAAGGAGCTTCTTGGTCTAGGATTGGGGGGTAGGGGCAGGGCAGATGGTATTGATAACAATGATAATTATAAAATGTGAGAAGAGCTCTCATAATAATAGTGGTAACATTTATTGAGCACTTACTATGAGACAGACACTTTATCTAGGCACTTAATAGAATTAATGCATTAGGACAACAACCCAGTATGGTAGGTAGTATTATTATCCTCGTTTTTTTTGATGAGGGAACTGAGGCACAGACAGGTTAAATAACTTGCTCAAGGTCAAAAATTAGAGAATGGTGGAATTTGACCCCAGGCTGGCTGGTGCCAGAGCCCTGCACTAGATAGGAGTTGGTGGTAGGGGGTGGGGGTTATCCAATGAAAATTTCACAGAGGAGGTGACATTATATCTTGAAAAGTGAATATTATTTAACCAAGTAAGAAAGAGGAGAACAGGGAACAGCATTCCTAAAAGTCACAAGCAAGAACACAGATGCTCAGGATCTTATCAAAGAAAAAAATTATCCATGACACTTGTTAAAGAATGATAAGGAAGATTTTATTCAAGACTATTGCAATAGGGATTTTACAATAAAGGAGAGATTGGGCTCAACCCGAATACAGCAAGGAAAAGTGGGAATTTATAGCCAACGAGTCAGGGGTGAGGGGGAATAGAAAATTACCAAGAGGAAACGTCAGGAATAAGGCGGGATTCTGGCTAAATGGACATAACAGGAGTCTTGCTGAAGGCAGGCCAAGTGATCAGATACCGAGGATGGGGGATTCTGGCTAAACTATCTTGACAGGATTCTTGCTAAGTTGGTTTCTTGGAGGATGTGGCCTTGTTGGGCTTAGAGGAGCCTGACTAAAGTTTGGTCAAGGAGAAAATATTTGTCAGTCTCTGAATCATTTGGAGTGGAGACGTGCTGTCAGTCTAGAGGGACCTAGAAGAAAAGAGACCAGCTAGGTGACTCTGCAGGGGAGGGGCTGGAGAATAGACAGGGAAGGGGACTTACTGTAACCGTGCCTTTACTGGTGGCCTAACATCATGCCAGGCACTTGCAATAAGTTAACATTTTTTTAAATAATTTTTTTCAGCTTTGTTGAAATATAATTGACACATAGCACTAAGTTTAATACATACAATGTGATGATTAAATATACTTACCTATTGCAAAATGTTCACCACCATAGTATTAGCTACAGCTTCCATCCTGTCACATAGTTACCATTTCTTTTTTGTGGCGAGAACATTTGAGATCTCCTCTCTTAACAGCATTCAAGTGTATGACACAGTATTATTAGCTATAATCACCATGCTGTACATTAGATCCCCAAACTTCTTAATCTTATAACTGGAAATCTGTACCCTCTGAGCAACATCTCCCCATTTCCCCCAGCCTCCAGCCCCTGGCAACCACCACTCTGCTCTCAGTTTCTCTGAGTTTGTCTATTTTAGAATCCACATATAAGTGATATCATACAGTATTTGTCTGTCTCAGTCTGACTTATTTCACTTAGCATAATGCCCTCAAGGTCCATCCATGTTGTGGCAAATGGCAGGATTTCCTTTCTCATGGCTGAATAATATTCCATTGTATGTATATAAACCACATCTTCTTTATCCATCATCCATTGATGGACACTTAGGTTGTTTCCATATGTTGGCTATTGTGAATAATTCTGCAATAAACATGGGAGTGCAGATGTCTTTTTGATATCTTGCTTTCGTTTTGAAATAGGTTAAAATTTAATCATGTGGTGCGGAGTCTTCTCCCTGTTGAGCAAACCGAACTTGCAAGAGGTCAAGTGATACAGAGCTGGCAAGTGGCAGAGCTGGGATTAGAAACCAGGTCCCACTGATGCCAGCACCCTTGGCACCTGCTGCAGGGGTTGCTGTCAAGGCAGGGGCTGGGAGGCAGACGACCATGATCAGTGCGTGTCTAAGGACCCAGGGACCTGAGAAAAGTGGGGCACTGGTTTAGGAAAGGAACCACAGGAAAGGCAGAGGGAAAGTAACCACCCCCAGCTCCTCCCCACTTTTCCTGAGCCCTGGCATCCCTGGTGAGTGTCCTCCAGCCTGGGCTGCCTGGGCCGGGTCAATACTGGCTGGAAGCAAGATGATGGAGTTAGACAGCCAACACTTGCTTCTGCTTTATTGCCCAACGGTCCCTGCTTTAGAGCTTACCTTCTCCCTGGCTCGCTAGAAGTCGATCAGTCTCTCCTTAGCCAGAGGGAAAAGCAAGTCCAGCTGAATTCACCAAAGCTAAGTAACCAGGTTACCGCAGGGCAGGAGTAAATCCATCTTGATAATCACATTTGGCACTATTCGAAGCCATTTTGGTTGGACAGTGCAAATTCATTTTATGGTATAAAATGCTGTTTATTTGTTGTGGAAAAACACTGCACTCAGGCCCATATCCTGTGTTCAAAATCTCCATTCCATGGAAAACAGAGTTTTATTTTCTTAGTGAAGGAGATACAGATGTGTAAGGCGCTTGTGTACCCATGTGACACAGGCCCCGGTAAAGATCAAATGCCAACTGAGGTCCACAACAGGGAAGAACAGTGCCCAAGCCAATGGACTGTGTTTCCATTTAGACTTGTGGTTCCAAAGCTGGTTTTTTACAGGAAGAGCTTATTCCTTGAAAGGACGTGTCAACATCTGAAAATATTAGCTAATTTGACTTCTTGAGGAACAATTCAAAAGGGATTGAAGTGGTTTATTATGTTAAATCTCAAATAAACCTTGACAATTAAAAATGGAAAGGGAGCCAAAACTAATTAAAAGGAGAAGAGAATGAGAAATGCCAGGCTTCTGGAATAAATCTATGATTGCTGTTGAACACTAAATTTAGCTCTAGGCTTCCTTTTGGCACAGGCATTCAAAAAATAATTTGGGTTAATAAAGTTTTTTAGGTTCATTTACAGAAAGCTACTGATGACCACAATCATGGCAGAACACTTATGACTAAACAATTAGCTTGGGAATGGAGATATAAATAGGACTAGAATTCATGAATTTGCTGTCAATGTTTTTCCTTTCTGATGAAGCTCAGATCTGATATTATGCCTTAACATCTATACCCCGACCACCTCTTGTGTGTGCACACCAAGAGTGAGAGGAGTTCATGCTCCCTAAGTTTTATATTGGTTTGATTCCTTTCTTCCCAGACTGGTCTGGAGTTGTTCTGAGGGACATGTGCAGTACGGGACTCTACAATTCCAGAGGTATTTGTGGAAGTGTCAAAGAGAACCAGAGGTGATAGTGGTTACAGTGGTGAAAACAGATTTTCCTCAGAAACAATTGCAATAGGAGAAAAGAGACCTCAGTATAGAACTGGGCTCAATTCCAAATACGACAAGGTAAAGTGGGGATTTATGGCCAAAGAGCAGTTGGTGAATGGAAAATTACTGAGAGAGTAGGGTAATTCTTGTTACACTGACCTAACAGTCATTTAGCCTTGCTGAAGGCAGGCTGGAGTAATCAGATATTACCTGGGGATTGTAGGGGTTGAATAATTTGGTCAGATATTAGGGGTGGAGGAGTCTGGCTAAACAGACTTGACAGGAGTCATACTAAAATTGGGCTATGCAGACCCAACAGGGGTGGAAACTGAAGGTCAAGGCCTAGCAGGCTTAGAGGAGCCTGACTAGAGTTAGGGCAAGGTGAAAGTGTTTAGCAAAAGACAAAGGGGAAGACAGCAAAACTGCCTGTTCCCAGATTCACCTCCTCGTTAACATTAACAGCCCAACCCCTCAGTGAGCATCGAGCGACTCTCCCATTCCCACTCTCCCCCTCTTCGTGAGCTAAACCACCTGGAGAAGTTGCCATCCTGGACTCCTCCATAGCAGGGCGAGCCTTCAGCGCTTGGGGCCAGGGGAAAAGAAAGAGGAGGTCGGAAGAGCAGTGGCTGGAAAGAGAATGACCGCAAGGGAGAACTCTCCTCTGGACAAAGATGATTCTTCCTCAGCTGGCTCAGCGCTGGTTGATTTCATAATAACTTTGGGAACTGGAGAGCAATTGTCCATGTTGCAAGTAGAATCCATCTACATTTGTCTTCAGTGTGGAACTCTGCAGTGTGGACATGACTGCCGGGAATGAGTGAGACCAAGAAAGCAGAGCGAAATGAAACTTATCAGGGACTTTAATGATCATCCTGATAAAGATTTAAAAAAAAAAAGTTGCAACTAAAATGAAGGGGGCGGATACAAATTATATTTGTAAAGGCTTAATTTTTTTATATCTTTACATTTAAAATCAGAGACACTGTTAGAACGCTACTGAGATGGTGACTGCAAAGGCATCTTATAAGCACAAAGGCATTAGACAGATCATTAAGAAGGAAGGCGGTGGGTGCGGCAGGAGGGGGAAGCATGGGTTCTGGGCAGTCCTGGTGTCCAGTCCCAATTCTGCCACTTCTGGGCTGTGCGATCTTGGGCGAGTTGTCCTGCCCCCGTAAGGCTCTGCTCCCGTAAGGAGGTACTGGCATTGCTACTATGAGGAAGAAGCTATTCGTCTGTCTGCTGTTCATTTATTTAGCCAAGCTCCACCTTCCTCCTGGTGAGATTTCAGGTGGCTGACGTAACCATTTAATCGAACTACTAACAGCAAACAAACAAGCAAAGACAAACAGGACATTAAAAGTCCACCTATCTCACAGGGTTATGGTGAGGGTTAAATGAAGTACTGTGACCATTTTTGGATGGTCACATCACAGATACTCAGTAAATGTTTGTTGAATCTGAGCCCAAGGAGGTGAAGCGTTGTGGGTTCTGCCCACAACACCCCAAGGAGAGCTAGAGAAAATCTCTTCCGTAGCCTCCCTTGCTGGTGCATCATCTCATAGCTTCCATGCCCTCAAGGGTTCCACCTCTGAGGGTGGTGCTGTTTGCCACCGTTCCTCTGCAGCCTGTCTCTCCCTGGAGCTCTCAGGGGATGGGCAGAATTTCCCCAGCCGTCCCTCTCCCACGTCTGCCATTCTTAGGGACCCAGGTCACATGGAGGAAGCTTCAGTTCTTCCTTAGGAGCTGAGCCTGAGAAATGAGCTCCAACAGAGATCTGGGAGAATCATTTAAAGGTCCCAGACATCTTGAATAAATTTTTCAGTGGGGTCCTGGAGAAAGTACAGTGTCAGCAACTCCAGACTGATTTCGGTAGAAGTGAAATGTATTCAAGTAAGAGAATTCACAAGCAGACCTAGAGTGTGATTTTACGCAGTCATTTTTTTAATTATTGTTGACAGGCAGAATCTAGTTGCAGAGAAATGATTTGATGCCGATGCCCAGACTCTAGCTGTAAAATGAGATACAGGGTAACATTTGCCCCATGACCTTTTCCTGCCACAGGACAATGAATGGATCTTATTTTTGTAGAGCTATGATCTTGTCAGTTTAAATCTGGCTTGCTGACCAAACTGGAGAGAAATGTTTGTCTCCAGCAGACCCAGAGCTCCTGTCTGCTGCTGCGTAGAGTCGAGTTTGCTGGCTGGTGTGTGTGGAATTTTGGCTTAATCAGGCCAGCAGTGAAGCAGAAATAATAAACATGGAATTCGAATGAAGGGAAAGCAGAAAGTAGAACTCATCTAAGAAGAATGAAACCCTTTAAATGAAAGTGCATCTTTCTCAATAATAGGAATTCTAATGTGCTTGGAGTCGTTATTATAATAGCTTTCTCTGGAGGATGCAGTACATTAGGGGATCCAAGTCGGAGCAAAGGACGAGCAGCTCTGAATCATTTGTCCACTGAGCCAACAGTGAGTCATCTGCTGTCCATATGCCTTGGTTTCGCCATCCACACTCTGGTAATGGCAGTGCTTTACACTCCTGTGGCTGCCTGTGGGTAAATAGAAGGATTTACTAACCTATATTTGCTTTAATAGCCAACAGAGTTATACTTATATCTAGGGCCAACACAAATGGAATGGATGCTTTTTCTATGCTCATAGGCCTATCTGAAGACCTGACAGATAAGGGAAAGGTGAGATTTACATGGGGCTAGGTCTCAAGGAAAAAACCAAGACCAGTGTTCAGAGGCTTTAGGGAGGCTGGTTCTGACTCAACCTAAGGAAATTTGTGTGAGAGTGAATGTATTTTATTGGTAAAACGGCTCAAGTGAAGATGACCTACATGTCACAAATATTTCAGGGATCACTGCATTGCTGCAAAATGGCGGGACAAATGACCTTTGAGATCCCATCCAAACCTAAGATTTTGGGTCAAAGATTTTGTTTACTTTGAATGTGTAGGTGACTGAGGGAAGACCTCTGAAACAATGGTTCTTAACATTTCTCTTCTTTGGGCCACCATGATGGGATAAAGATCTCACAGAGCCCCTGCCCCTCTCTGCTTGCCACTGTGTAGACAGACTTGCAATGCATTGGACTAGTACTGGTGAGGGTGAACAAAATTAAAACTGTTTACCCAGATAAGATATGGGCATTAAAAACTGGAAATGCAGACATGAGAGACCAGCCAGTAGATACTGGGACACCTCTCAAACCACACAAGATACCTACCACTTGTTAATAGTCATAGTTTAGAGAGCTGAGGAAGTTGCCTTGAACGTGAGGTGTAAATTCATTTTCTGTTGTAGAATCCTCTAAGATTTACACCACAGGAAGGAGTAACAGCTGTTTAAGCACAAATGTCCTCTTGGCCTCAATGGGTCGTTATGATGGTGGTAACAAGAGGCCATAGAAATAGCCTGGCCTAGAGGTTAAGGGGCAGGTTGCCACTGTCTGTTCAAAGTCAGTCTTCACTGAAAAGCTCCACGAGAGCAGAAAAGGAACCTGTGTCTCCTCTGTCCATCACAGTGCCTGGCACTTAATAGAGACTCAATAAATGACCAGCTTTCTAATATTATCTCTGCCACTAACAAGTTACATGATTTGAGGCAAAAAGAGCTAAACTTAGCTCCCCTACCTGTGAAATCATGTTGAACCCTAGAATCCCAAGACAGACAATTCACACTTCTATTTATCCACCCTAAAATATTTACTAAGTGCCTACTATGTGCCTTCCAGAGTTCTAGGCCCCAGGATTATAGCAGAAAACAAAATAGTTCCTGCCTTCATGAAGCTTATGTTCTAATGAGGGGAGACAAACAACTAGTAAATACCTAAGCAGTTATAGAGGATATCAGATGGTAATAAGTCCTAAGAAGGAAAAAAAAGCATGGTAAGGGAGCTCTGGCAGGCAAGGGTGAGGGGTGAAGGTGTTATTTATACATATATTTATAGAGAGTGGTCAGGGAGGACCTTACTGATAATGTGATATTTTAGCAGAAACGTGAAAGAAGTGAGCCAGGCAAATTTCTGGGGAAAGAACATTCCAGATTGAGGATGGAGATAGAAATGTGGGAATAAATGGTATTTAAAGTCATGAGATAGGGTGAGATCACCTAGAGAAAGTGTAGATAGAGAAAAGCATTGCAGTGAGGGGCCTTGAGACATTCCAGCAGCTGGAGGTCAGGGAGATGAGGGTGACCCATGGAGTAGCTGAGAAGGAGGAGCCGGTGCAGTAGGAGGGGAGTCAAAGGAGAGTGGGATCCCGGAAGCCAAGAGAAGGAAGTGTTTTGGGGAGGAGGGTCATCATCTGTGTAGAATTTTGCAGATATTTTGAGTACGATGACTGAGGCTTGACCGTTGGATTTAGCCACATGGAGGTCCTGTGACCTTGACAAGAGCCATTTCAGGGGAGTCATCGGGGAGAAAGCCTGACTACAGTGGGTTCAGAGAGAATAGGAAGAGAAGATTGGGAGAAATGAGTATAGACATTTTATGTCTATAGTAATTTAGAACTCCTCATTTAGAAGAATTCTGCTGTAAATGTCAGCAGAGAAATGGGTGGTGGTTGCATGCGGATGGGGTTCAAGAAGGGTTTGGGTTTTTTTTTTTTTATAAGAAAGATATTTTGTTCTTTGCTCATAGGAATGATCCAATAAAGAGGGAAAATACGATCACATTGGAGGGGGAATCCTCTGGCTCACTGAGGGTTCTCCCCAATTTCTGATGTTACCATCTCCCTGGGGAGAGAGGCACAACTCCCCTGTACTGCTCTGGCCTAAGGGGAACACCACAGCCCTCCCCTCACATCTCATCAGCATAACTGTCACTAGACTGGAAAATCTAAGCAAGGCTCGTCTACAGGCTTAGAAAAAAGATAGATAGAAAATCAATTCAAAGAATAGTCATAAGCTATAAGACTGGTGCTTCACTGAGTGTGCTCCTTATGCCCCACGGAGTGTGGATAGGGTCAAGTGAGTGAGGAATGCTGAGTCAAACAGAGTTAAACAGACGTGTGTGCTGCAGGACTTCTTGGAGCCTTTAAAAGACTAGTTGCACCTCAAATTTCCAAGAGGGGCATCTGGTGTGAAGAATTTCCCCAATGTATTTGGGGGAATATCACAGAGGATTACAGGCATACAATACAAGAAATAGTGAACAAGGTCAGGGGTTGGCAGACTTTTTCTGCAAAGGGCTAGATAGTATATATTTTAGGCTTTGTGAGCCATAGTTTCTGTTGCAACTACTCAACTCTGCTGTTGCAGCACAAAAGCAACCAAAGACAATAGATAAATTGATGGGTGTAATTAATAAAAAACGAAATTTTATTTACAAAAAACAGGCAACAGCAGGATTTGACCTGAGTGCCATAGTAGTTTGCCAACCATGAATCAGATAATCTGCCTCAAGAGATGAGCTCATTCTCCTTCAGTCCAACTGCCCATAGGGATACCCAGTTTCCAGCTACCTCTATGTGGCAGGGGCTATTGTTTATTTACTTTTCACTTAGGGACACTCTCAAATACACTTAAATTCTTTGAAGTTCAGCACAGAGGCCCAAGACCTAGAATGTCCCATCTAGATTCCCATTTCTTTTCTGGGGTCCTGCCCCTTTTCCCTATGATTGACAACGGGAGTATCCACTCTATGCCATTTCCACAAGGCAACTGTTTGGGTCCAAATTGAAAGCAACTCTTAATGATGTAGATTGTGGCTTATCGAGTAGGCCTTTTATTTACTTGCATCCCCTCATTTCCTCATTCCTGGGAGGAAGATAGGGAAGGGAAATGAAGTGAGCATCCACCACATTGGCTGATTATTGTCTCTGTTGAAAGCTTTAGTGGAAAAATGAGATGTGGAACCATACCATATGAAGAATGGTTAGAGAATATTAGTTTGGTAGGTCTGAAAAAAGAAGACTGGTAAGGTTATGAGGAGGTGGCAATGGGGGTGGGAGGTGGGGACAGGTGGGATGTAGGGGTTGGGGACAGGCTGTTTCATGAAAGGGAAATTTTTCCTTTGGAATCCAAGGAATGGAACCAAGACCACCAGGTTGGACTTACAGGGAGCAAATTTCAGCTGATGATCAGGAGTCATTTGATTTTGTCAGAGGGGTCGAGAGATGGCATCATGAGCATTCAAGCAGAGGCTGTGGAGAAGATACTCAAAATTCAGGTGTGTGGATGGGCTGGTGTCTTAGTTCAGGTCACTATAACAAAATACCATAGACTGGGGGGCTTTAACAGTAAACATTTATTTTTCACAGTTGGAAGCTGAGAAGTCCAAGATCAAGGTGATGGCAGATTAGGCTCCAGGTGAGAGCCCTCCTTTTGGCTTGCAGAGGGCCACCTTCTCTTTAGCTACATCCTCATATGGTGGAGAGAGAGAGAGCTTTGGTATCTCTTCCTCTTCTTATAAGGACACTAATCCCACCATGGGGGCCCCACCCTCATGACCTCATCTAAACCTAATTACTTCCCAAAGCCGCCACCTCCTAATACCATCAAATTGGGTGTTAAGACGTCAACATATGAATTTTAGGACACAAAATACTCAGTCTGCAACAGTTGGACTTTAAGGCCTCTTCCAATCCTGAGAGTTTATGAGATTGAAGCCATCAAGTCAAACATGGTTTTCCCTGGGCCGTAGATTATTGTCTATCCCATAGCTTCCTCCAACTACTACCTTGGTCCCCTTTGTCATTAAACATCACCTATATTATTAGTTGGAGTGAAATATGCCAGAATATCCCAACAGCAATGATTGAGGAGCGGATTCACCAACTTTCAAGAGACTTGCATTGACATCAGTGTCACCACCTTTATATAGCTCTAGCTTGAGCAGAGTTATCTGAAGCAAAGCTCACTGTAATCCAGGGACATTTGTCTGCACAGGCCTGTGGCTTTGCTCCCATGTCAGAGATGTGAGCAGGCACAAAAGGAAGATCTGAAAGCAGAGCAGTGTGGCATCAGAACACGAAACTCCTAGGGTTGTTGCATTTTGTAATAGAATGGAAACCAGCCTCAACTTCAGCACAAACAGAACACATCAGGCCTTTTTTCACCAGAGATGCTTTTATCCCTTTAAGTGTCTTTTCTCAGGGGGCTGTTCAAAGTGGCTTTTAACAAAGCACCTTTTATCCCAGGTCCTTGGGGACATACGCCTATCACGGATATCTAGAAAACCTGCTGAGCTGGGCCAGGTTAGCTTCTGGGCCATGGTTTTTGCAGTCCTTGTTGCCAGTTGGGAGAAATTCACTAAGTGGAGTTTGAAAGGTCTGAGTTTAATCCCTGACACGTCTGAACTTCAGCATGGCCCTTCTCTGCATTTTCTCTCTGTCGTAACAACTCAAGTCTCCATTGTAACATGAAAGCGGCCATTGTGAATACGTAAACAACGGCATGGCTGTGTTCCAATAAAAATTTATTTATGGACACTAAAATTTGAATTTCATATAATTTTCATGTCATGATATATTATTCTTCTTTTGATTTTTTTCCAGCTATTTAAAAATGTAAAAACGATTTTCACCTCTTGGGTCACCAAAAACAGGAAGTGGGCCAGATCTGGCCCAGGGGCTATAGTTTGCCAACCTCTGTGCTAGACCTTGGGTATAGAGAGGTGAAGATGATGGATGTGGTCCTAGCCTCATGGCACTTACTGTTGATGGAAGAAATGGATGTTAAACAATAATTTGAATAGTTTTTATGTAATTACTAATTGCATAGGAAGGAAAATAAATGGTATAATTAGGAATTATAACAGGAAAATACCATTTAAATTGGGAAATCAGCAAGTGAAATGAGAACAAAGACCTAAGGATGAGTGATATTTAGCCAAGAAAGAGTAGATAAAAAGGGAAGTGTTCCAGGCAGAAGGGAATTATAGCTCAAACTGATAAACTGAGTGGTGGTTTTTATCCTTCTTTGCAGTCATAGCAGGTAAGGAAATGCTCCAGGAAGTTTTCAGAGAGAATGTGGTGTCCCCGCGTGTGGGAGAAGTGTGAGGGAACAACCTCGTCTCCAAATGGGACACAGGAAAGGAAGTTCCCTGTACCTTCCTTACTGTTATCCTGTGTTTTCACAGAGATTCAGGCCTCTTCATCTTTCTCTTTATCACCATTATTCCTCCTTTGGGGGACAGGTGAGGGGTAGTGACATTATGAAGCAAAACAAGAACTCCATACAGCTGGGAGTCGGGCACCCTGGGCCCTGGATTTCGTTCTGCCACCACCTTGTCATGTGGTCCCGGGCACATCCCTTAACCTTTCCTAAACTGAAAGACAAAGGAAGGGCTTTTGTACATCAAGAGTCTCCAGGCAGGTGACCTAAGAATGACTGAGTGGTGGAACTCTAGGCTCCTTCAGAGCAGCCCCATTTGCATCTGTTGTATATGAAGGAGTTTATTTAAAAATAGAGTTTCATAGAAAGCTTACTGGATTCGATGACTGCTAGGCCCTTCCTGGGCCGGGACCTCTGTGATTCTGTGATAAATCTCTTCTCCGAGCCTGTCCATGTTGGATCCAGACCCAGGAGGGAACCCAGGTCTGGGCGCTCCCTGGGCAAATTGGCCGTGGGAGTGCCCATCCAAGCTTTCTGTGATGAGACACAAGGAAAATCCAGCTGTTTTCTTCAGGAAAATGATAAACCCCATCTTTGGAAAAATATCAGGAAAAAACAAAAATACATGGTTCATATCAAGGTTGTTCAGCATTCTATTACCTCAGTGACACTATAGGCAATTAGTGACGTAAATTAGGTGGCAGGCCTTTAATTTCCCAGTAAATCAATATCCTACCATGAGGGGCTCACACCCCAGAGAGCACTGAACCAGGCTGAGTCCCCGGCCCCCTCCCACCTTCAGGTGTTGCTGGAGGCAGCCTTGGGGCCTCTGCCCAGCACCTTCCAGCTTCCTTCCATGCCACCTTGAACATGCTTCCATCAGAGCTTCTGTCTCCCCATCAGTCCTGATGAACCGATGAGCTTTGCCTCTGAATCTGGTAAAGGCCATCCAGACAAAGAATGCTAGGACAAGCTTCTGGACCCTGTTTGTTGAAATCTGCCCAAACCCTGTTCTGAGTCACCCAGACCCAGCATCGGTCCCCCAGACGTGCGCTGCAGGCTCATTCGTATGACTTTCCTGCCGGCCATTTCTTTTCTTCAGAGAATTTCTTTCCGGCTCTCCTTCACTCTACAGCACACTGAGAAGCTGAGCGAGCACCATAATTCTGTCCTGTCCTCTCCACACAGTCATCACACTGAGAAAAAACCTCCAGTACTCTTGACATTTCCCACTGAAACTAATGGAGTCGTTAGAATCCAAGCCTTCGGTGGACCTCTTTCCCCTGGGGTACATGACCCCACCGACTCTACCCTGGTTTCACATCACAGTTAACAAAGTCTTTTGATTCATAGCCTTGCAATGGATATTCTGGATAACCCTAATAGCTAGACAGAAGAGGCATGATTATCCCCTATGACACATGGGGAAACTGAGGCACCAGGATCAAGTCATTAAATAGGGATAGAGCTAGAACTGGTGCCCAAGATCTTGATTAAGTATGAAATTAATATTTGTAAAGTGCTTAGAACCAGTCTGGGGGACTTGTTGCAACACCAGACTCCCACTCTCAGGTTCCCCCTGATATTTCTGTATTGCTCACAAAGGCCATTTGCCAAGCTCTGAGTTGCCTAGCTTGAAACTGCTTTTAGAAGGGACATCAGACAGAACAAAGTTCTCTGCATATAGGCAGAGCTATGTGCAAATGCAATTCTGGTTATTTTGAGCTATTTTACAGTGAATTTGAGCTCCAGAAACGAGTGCTTTTTTGAGTTATAAAATAGGTTACAAACCTAATACTGAAACCTTTAACCAAATATAGTCAGTGACCCAAGCAGCCCTCTCCCTTTCCACCTACGTGGATGTTCCTGTGGGCTTGCCTGTTAAGGAATTTGCTGTTAAGCTTCAGTGGAGACACTTAGCCCTTTCTTAGTTCTCAAAGCTAAGCTACCTGTTTCCAAATATATGACCTGAATTCCTTCCTACCCCGTGCATCCACCCACCCACCATGCCCCTCTGCTCTATTCATTTCTATCTCATAGTTTATTTGCTACCCTAGCTCTTAAAGTGCCCCAGCCCCTCCCTTTGAATCATCTCACCCTACAATCCAGATCCTACCAAGTTTAGCACTGCCTGAATCCTCTGAGCTCTCAGGGCTACCCCATCGTGAAACCAAACCGCTCACAAGCAGTGCCTTGCACAGGGGCAGCTCCAAGGTCTCGGTCTGGACCAATAGCCTTGTCACCAACACGTTTCAAAGTCTGCTTCCCTTGTCCCATCATCCCATCTGCTTCTCCTCTAATGCCAGGAGCTATGTCTTCAGCCTCAGCATTTTGTTTCCCACGTAAATGATAATTTAATTTCTTCTTCACATTTATAGCCTTCATTTCCAAAATTTCCATGGATTTTCTTTTTTGGAACCACCTCTTCTTGTTTCATATCTTCTGTTCTTTTCTATGGATGTTATTGCCTTCTTTATCTCTTTGAGTTTCTTAAAGATACTTAAAAGCTCACTTAAGGTTATTCCATCTCTAATTCCTCATGTAAGTTCTTCTATTTGTTGTCTGCATTTCCTGGTGTTATTCTCCCACAAAGGCTTGAGGATTTTTGCTTTGTGAGCTCATCTTCCACCAGAGATTTCACCTCTGACTATTGTGGGTGATATCCCAGGGAAACAGTCTTGCAGAGCCTCAGCGCCTGGCTTGAAGGGAAGTGGCTCCCAGCCAGGCCTGTGCTGGCCACTGGTTTGACCCCCTCCTGGACGGGTGGGGTGGTTCTAAGTACTGCCCTTACTGGTGAGACCTGGCTCTGGGTCCTGATCTCCTGTGACTGAAGCTTTCCTAACCTAGACACAGGTGAGCAGTTTTACATCCCCCCCACACAACCTTGGGAAGATGGCAGGGATGGGGGATGACACAGCTTAGTTCTGCAAGACCAATGAGCATCACAGCCCAGCCCCCTGCCTCATGAAGGTGGTCTTGGACTCACCATAGGCAAAAAACGTTGGCCCTATTGCCCATGATGGGTTTCCTTTTTTCTCTTCCTTTTTGAGATTTAAGGAATCCCTATTTTGGTCTAGTGAGAAGTCTCTTGCTTGTTTTTGAGAATGGATATATATTTGTTAACTCTTATTACTCAGATATTCTCCTGTCTTTTTCTGTGTGTGATGTGGAAAACGAAGTGTCAGCTTATGCTCAATTTGCTATCTTGAACAGAAAGTTCAAGTTCAAATTTTAGCTTTCCGATCCAGGCAGGTTCCTGAGAACCTGCATTTTCCTGCAGGCTCTGCAGACAAAACCCTAGTCACATTCTTGTTCCCCGAGAACAGACTCATTCAACAGCTTAATCGAAAAGCCCCCTTGGTACTTCACGATTGCAGCTTCCAGCTTCCTTAAGGAAAACTCTTCATCCCCTGCTAAGGAATTTTTCAGCTTAAAAACGTGTTATCAAGTGAGAGAGCACCACCCTACTCCTGGCAGTCAGTCCCTCATTGACTTTCAAACATTAAAAAGTACTTAAGAGCTCACATTTTTATTTTATCACATTTGGGATTGTCCCTTATACTAAGGATGTTCTTGTTATACCACAGGCTTTTCAATTACATTGCACTCCTTTAGGACAGAGGGTAATATTTTTTTGCAGAGTCAGATATTTAAGTGAATTTTATTGTCAAGTTTTCTTTGTAGTCATTTTAAAGCCAGCCACTGTTTCTTAAGCTACCTCTGAGGGTAACTTATCTATTGATGACACAGCTATATCTTTTTACAGTGTTACAGCTTTTCACACCATACAGCTTAAGTACCTTGACATCGTTATTTTAAAGGAGAGAATATGTTTTTTGGTCTGTGATTTTCTATATGTCCTTTTATATGTAGTTTTAGGTGTCCATTTATTTTGTGTTAGGGAACAGAAGTCATGGCTTAAGGTGCCTTGTCATTTAAATCATAGTATTTATTCGTATAATATAATTTATATGTTTATAATATTTTTCTGTAAAAGCAATTCATGTCCATTATAGAGTATCTATCAAATACACAAATGAATAAAATAAGAAAATAAAAATCATTCATACTTCCATCATCCAGAGGCTATTATTCACTATTAATTTTTGGAGCATTTCCCTCCAGTCTTTTTTCAATGCATTTAAATGTGCATCTACATCTTATATTCCATAATAGGAATCAGTATGTACATAGATTTCTTGGCTCACTATTTTCACTTAGTGTCATGTAATTTTAAATCCAGAGCCAGATGCCCTTTGCTCTCTAGACGGGTTACAGCTCCTTTCCTTCTTTATAAGATGGTGAAGCCATGAGCTTTCATGATGTCCCTAATAAAAGGTGTTAGGATGAGAACGATTTGCTTTAGGATCACGCAGTGCCTTAGTGTCACCCCTAGTTTCCTCTACTGGATCCTGGTACACTAGTCCATGTGCAAAACGATGAGTCTTCTCTTTTTAAAAGTACTCTCTGAACCTCAGTTTTCTCCTACATAATGTGAGGAGGTAAGAGTAGGTGATAAAACTTTGGCCTCCCTTGGTGAGCTCTGACTTTGGCACCACCACTCTTCTCATGCATGTGGTGCTCAGCCCCTCTCTTCTCCACCACTCCTCAGCTATGTGCCTCCTACCTGCCCTGTGTCCTCTTCGTCCCCTGGAGCTCTTCTGCATCTCCTCCTCTGGTGAAGAAAAGAGAGCTCTCCAGGAGCTTTCAAGGTTTTAATTAAACATGACGCCAGCCAAGCAGCAGTACATATTAAAACTTTTATTAGAAACACTGCTAAGGTTCCATGTTAATCAGGAAGCCACATCTTCCCTTAATGGACAGAATTACTCATTACATCACTAGAATCAGTTGAGACCTCTCCGCTGTCAGATTTTTTTTTTCCCTGATGCAAAATCTGTATGAGTCACTCTCATGTTAGGGATTAACAAATTTATTATTATTTGATTGGTTATGTAATTATGTAAGAAAAGGGAACCTGGTTTTGTTGAGGAATTTCTGACGACTCTATGGCAAATGGAACGACTCAACACCAAATTAGCAGCATCGATTCACATTCTTATTTGATTTATCATCTTTCACATGCTCTGAAGCACAACAGATATGATGGCTCTGGGAGTGAGCACTAAATCTCCTCTCCCTCACCACTCTGTTGACAGTAGTTACTTAAGTAGAGTCTGATTTGTGATGCCGGCCAGGCTTGCTGTCCACTATCTCTGTCACCGCCAGTCAGGGGATTAGATTTCCACAAGACTGTCCCTTTCTTTCCAATTTCCTTTACCTAACTTTTAATAATAATCTCATATATCCCAGGCACTTTTCCGTGGCCTTAAAGAATTTCATTGACTTTGTCTTATTCCCTTGGAGTCTTGGAGTAAGTGGTATTTTCAGGTCCATTTTGAACTTGGGGGTGCGAAGAGATATAGCCCATAGTTACACAAATTAAAGACTCAATGGCCTAGAGTAGAATATTCCCTCTGGGGAGGAATTCAGTAGCAGGCAAGGCCCCTTCGGACCCCATCACAGAGGGTAATGATGAAAGACCTCATGGACTACTTTATGAGGTCTGACCTCATTCAAGATGTAGTATTCAGTTTGTACTTCAAAAGCATTCCTGGGAGGTTCCCCACATGCTCTCAATGCTCCCTATTAGGAGTCAGGACTTGTTCCGGTGAGCCTGGAGAGTTCTAGAGTGGCCAGAGTCCTTGCCACCATTTCAACACTCTTCTAGAGTCTATTTTCTCAAGGACTTTTTTGTCTACAGCTAGCCCCTTACTGTTAGACTTCCCCACTGGGTTTCATGAGCAAGTCGTAAATCTATAACATGGCTCATGGCCCTCAGAATCTGACCATGCTCACCTCTCCAGGCTCCCCTTTCCCCTCCCTGTCTCCCAGCCATGCTGAATTTCTATCATTTCTTTAGATGCCCATGCCCTCCTCTTGCCTCCAGTCTCCAGATATTTAGCTCCCTCTGCCTGGAACACTTTCAGGTAAGGAAAGAAGGTTTGGGGAAAGAGATGGTGAGTTGTTTTGGACATGTTAAATGAAGGTGACAACAAAACACTCAAGATGTCTATAGGCTACTAAAAATATAGGACATGGGAAATGCAAGAGATTAACACATAAACTAAGAGTAATTTTTAGAGACAGGATGATTGAAGCCATCAATGGCAATATACGGAGAAATGTATAGAACCCAGAACAGAGCCTTTATTGGGGTTTGGGGAAAGAAAAATCTAGCGAAAGGATGGGGTAGAAACAGAGATAAGAGGAAAATCACTGCAGAGTATGTTTGGGAGTAAGAGAGGGGAGCTAACATTTGTTGAGTGTCCAGTACGTGCCAACACTGTATTAGGTGATTTATATACATGGAGCTGAAATTCAAACCTAAAGCTCATGCTCTCTCCAACATATCATCCCAGAGATGAATCTAGTGCCAAATATTACAGAGAGATCAATAGGATGAAGATTGAGAACAATCATTGACTCTAGCTAAGGAAATCATTGATATTTACCAACAAATGAGACACTATTGAAATGAGGTCTAGTTTTTATTAAAATATATCATCTTTAGGATGTAGTAGAAGAAGCACTGGACAAGAAATATAAAGGTTCTATTCTTAACTCTTCAATTAACTATGTAAGTCACTAATGTGTTTGATCTCAGTTTCCACAACTGTGAAATGAAGGTACATTGTTAAAGGGATTTGGTCCTCCGGCTCTTACTGGAATCTGTAATCCTAATTTAGTGAATTTTGCTAGAAATGTATGTACCTGACATACTGCAGCGTGAGGCGGAAACATTGCCTGTTTTGTTCACTATTGTGTCCACAGAACCTAGAACAGTGCTTAGAACACAGTAGACATTCAATATATGTCTGTTACATAAATAAATAAACTCAAAACATTTTTATTAATCTAGACCAAAAGTATAGGCATTATCATGTTGGAAACCTGGATAGTTTAAGACAGTATATTAAAAATTAAACTGTAAGAATAACAGGTAAAAAATACTGGTCAGTCTGAAATACTTAAAGTGAATACTAAGATATGTTTTCATCATAGTTAGGAAAGAATGTGAAACTGGTCTCGGTGTAAGAATCACTGGTCTAAATTGCTCTGCCTTTGAAGTAAGAAAATCAGAAAGATGTAAGTCAATCTGAGTCTTTGCTATATAGCTGAAATATCAATAGTCAGACAGGGCATCCATGCAATTGAGAGAAAAACCCAGATCGCAACAAGGACGGGTCAGTGCTGTGTTTTTGGCTGACCATTTTGGATTATACTACAACCAAGAAAGATACAGACCACTTCTATATATTTACTTCTGTTCATTCTGTCTTTTTAGAAACAACTTTTTTTTTTCTGGTTATGAATTAGCCCCTGTTCATGATAGAACATTTCGAAAATACAGAACTACAGAAGGAATAAAATAAAAACTCCCTGTAACCCTAGCTAGTAGCAATGCCCTGTTTTACTATTTTGGAATGCTCCTTCCAGTCTTTTTTCTAGGATACTAATTTTTAGTGCAGCCCCTCAAGCAGAGGCTGACTTGGCCATTAGTGGTAGACCGACAACTGGGAGGCCCAGCGATAACTGGTGAGCTCTCCACACCCACCTCCACCTTCTGGAAAACAAGGATGGGCTCAATTGTCTGGGCTCCCAGGGTCTAGTGGACTCTCTTTTACTCACACCTCTCTAAACACAGTCCTAGCCCCACTATTTCCAGCCAGCTTGCAGCTCCTGGTGCACAACATGCCTGATCTCAGACCACAGCTCACTTCTGTCAGTGTCCAGGGCTCTCCTGTGTTCTCCCCTCAGCTCCAGAACTCTTTCAGCCTCAGAGGACCTTTTTCCTGTGCTTCACTCTCTCAGCCACTGCTTCATGTCATCAGGCTTGTGTCATTCATGTATTCAGTTTTAAAATTTATAAAATTCTTCTTTTACTTGAAAATGTTTTCTCTATCTTCCTTTTCCTCCCCACCCCCTTCCCCCATGTTTTCTTATGGAGAGAGACTCTTTAAGTCTGTTACCACATCACAGAACAATCTCAAATTCTACCCAAGATAAGTAAGGAGATCTGGGTAAGGTAGCCACAGGCTGGTGCCCTGGCTTCCAACATGGTTTCTCAAGTAGAAACCAAGTTCTACTTTAGCGAAAGAGAAATTGCTTTCAAATATCTGAACAGCAAGAAGGGGGAAAATCATCTTAATATTTCCTAATATTGAGATATTATGCTTCAAGTAACCTAAATATTCAAATATTCATCTACTTGGCATCACAAAGAAAAGACATCTGAGTGAAGGATTGATTTTTCATTTTTCATCCAAATGCTTTGCTAGTGTAAAAAGATAGATTTAGATGCATGACTTCCTTTCCATTTAAAATTATTTATTGTAAACACCCTATTTTTTCCATTCCTTTCTTTTGCATTTTTATTGGGGACTTCATTTTTCCAGTCTCCTTGGCCCCCTCTCTGTTTTTGTTTATAAATAGATGTCTCCACTTCACTGTGTTATTTTGGGAGAAGTAAAAAAAGAGAAAATCCTGTCAGACAACCTGTACCTACATGTCCAGTGGTGTGCTAGTGAATATTTAACAACTGGCTCTCCAAAAGAGAGGGGAGATCTCATTTGTAGTGCTTGCCTATTTCCATGGTGCAAATCCTCCCACCATGGTCAATTTTAAGCTACTGACATGATTTTACCGAATGTGGTGTTGGGAAGAGATGCACAGTTCACACCATTATATAGTGTTTCCGCCATACAGACACAATACGTATATAAATATATACCCTCAAAAACATAAATACTAGAAAATAATTAGGAAGTGGTGAATTTTGATGTATTAATTACCTTTATATTTAATTTAATTTATTTAATTCAGAATTTCTCAACCTTGAGAAATTGGCATTTTGGGCTGGATAATTCTTTGTTCTGGGGTCTGCGCCTGTGATTGTAGGATCTTTATCAGCATCCCTGGCCTCTACTCAGAAGAGACGAGTAGCACTCCCCACTTGTGACAACCAAAAAAAACCTCTCCAGACATTGACACATGTCTCCTGCGGTGAAAAATCACCTCCGGTGAGAAACACTGATTTAATTGTAAGTTTGTATACTGCAGTTTTATTAAGGCTGTATTTAACAACCTTCTCTCAAAATTCCTGAAAATTTAATAGACAGCTCTCTCTCACTCACCACTACATCTCCCACAGAGAGGCTTTTCCCCAGAATATAATGGTTTGCCAGGGTCACGTAGTATATGAGAGGAAATAAAAAAAGGAGAGTTCAACTACACTGACTTTTTCTGTTTGTACATTTAACCACTGGGTTTATCCCATCCCTATATATAGAGCACATCTTTCTTTCATCGTGTTTTTGGTTTTCTTTGAATTAAAGAGTGTCTTAGCTGACTGCCTAATTTTCTTCCAAAGTGGCCTTTGTTTCGTGCACAGCCCTAGAGTTCCCTCTAAGGTGAATGTGATTTTCTGCTCAGCCAAACTTAGGAGCCTCCCCTAGGTCCTTATGTGCTTTCCAAGGAAGGCAGCTTTGGAGTGGGAGGTGAGGGGCAAAGAATGAAGGGGGAAGGGACCTCTAAGGCAGTGTTAGGCAATGATCTGGGTGAAGAAAGGCCAAATCTCCCATTCTCGGGAGAGACTATGTGCTGGAACAAGAAACTCTAGCCTGTCCCCATCTCTCTACTGCAGGGGAAAGGGAGCTGGAATGAAAAAGTGTGACCTGAGAGCTCTGCCAAGCCATGGGGGTCAGGGTGGGGGACACTTCCTGTCTCATCTATAGGCAGTGAGATTAGCCTTTGCAGATATTTGAGATCATCTCCAACCATTTCCCTTTCTGGGCCTTTCCTGACCTCTTGATGCCCTCATCCTTTGCTCCCACCAAATGCCCTACAGCCTTCATAGACCAAAATAACCTCTGGCTTCAGCTGCAACTCCACTCCACATGCCAACTAGGCACAGGGGTACTGTAACCTATGGACTAATTCATCCCAACTTGTGATGGCCAATTCATAACCCCACCATCCTTTGTGTGTCAACAGAATTTATTCCATTATTGGTAGAATTTGCCTAGGGGAATATATTAGTTTCCTAGGGCTGCCACAACAAATTGCCAAAAACTAGGTGGATTGAAACAACAGAAATTTATTCTCCCGTACGTCTGTAGGCCAAAAGTCTGAAATCAGGGTGTTCACGAGGCCACATTCCCTCTGAAGACTCTAGGAGAGAATCCTTCCTTGTCTCTTACAGCTTCTGGTGGCTCCTGGTGTTCCTTGGCTTACGTCAGCACAATTTAAATCTCTGCCTCTGTCTTCATCTGTCTTACTTCCCTGTGTCTCAAATTTTCCTGTCTTGTCTCTTATAAAGACACCAGTCATTGGATTCAGAGTTCATCTGAACTTAATTCATCTGCAAACCATATTTCCAGATAAGGTCACCTTCACAGGTACTAGAATTTAGGACTAAGACATATCTTTTTGATGGACACTGTTTAACCCACTGCAGGGGGATTAGGAGTGAGGGTTATTTCTCCTGCTTCAAAAATTACTCAACTTGTCTGGCCACCCAACACTAAAACTAGCCAGGAAGTGAGCAGAAGGAGACTGTGGCCTCCAGCTCTCCCTCTCTCCAGGTGTAGGGAGGGATTAAACACGCTTGCACTTTCTCCTTCTATGTTGGGGAGATAGTCCTGACACCTCAGTCAAAAGGGACCCTTTTCAACTTCAAGTAGCCTGTTTAAGCCCGAGCAGGTTAAGGAAGAGAAAGGTCTCGTAGGGTTGGCTCAGGCCTGATCTGAGAGTAGCAGGGAGCCAGATCCCAGGGTACACACAGTTTCACAACCAAGTGCCCAGAGCAGCAAAGAGACAGAGTGATGTGGCCAAGGCTGGGGCTGGGGTAGGCCTGTGATACTGCAGGAACAGTGGGAATTAGGAGGGATATGAAGGTGAGGATGAGACCCAGAAGGAGCAACAGGTGCTCTGGGATCCCTCTGAATACCCAAGGAGCCTTCAGCTGTTGGTGACTTGTGGGGTTTCAGCTCCTCCCCCACTCTCATTCCACTCCCTCAAGCCCATCTCTGAGGGTTTGTCATCTGCCTTTTCTTGGAGCTGGTTCTCCAGTGACAGTTTCCTCAGCCTTAAATGTTGGTAGCCTTGACTTTGTCTTTGAGATAGAGAGGGATTTTGCAAAGATTGGCAAAAAGGGATCTTAAGCCAAAAAGGATAAAGACAGACCCACGAGAAAGACAGCAGGAAGAATAAAACCCAGAATGAATTCAGGTCCTGGAAAATGCTAGCAAAGGCCCGAAAGTTTGTTTTAGCTCTGATAACAGCAAAAATGACAGGGCACAGGCTGCCACCACTCGGAGAGGACAATGTAATATACATAACTAAGATTCTGGGAATTGATTATTTTTGAAAAAAACATTCTTTTTCTGTTCCTTCTCCTACCAAGTCCCCTCCTTTCTCTCTCTTCACCTCTCTCTCTTTCTCTTTCTCTCTCTGTCTCTGCTGCTCTCCTTTCTTGCCTCCCTCTTCTCTCTGACCTTTAGTAAGAAAAATCCAAAACACAGTCTCGAAGGGGCTGCTTTTATTTCTGTCTCTTTAAATTCTGGCAGAGTCCAGCCTCCGCCTGTGTTCCTCTGGTGTACGATATTCTCCTGTCTGTCTAGCCATCAACACTAATGTTTCACGGCTTAGCAGTGTCACTGAGGAGGTGGCCCTTCCCACTGCCCAACTCAAGCCCTCCTGCTGCTCTGTCGTGCTTTCTCTGCTTGCCTTGTTTCCCATGCTGGCTGTAGCTGGCTAGATGCTTTGATAAGCCAAACATTCACTGACATCCCAAATTTAAGAGGAGCTTTACATCTTTGAATTTCTTTCTAGTCACTAAAAGGAATGAGAGAAGAATTTAGCTGGTCAGAATGAGGAATTCCAAAGGACCCGATAAATGAAATTGGTTTGAGTGGCATCGGTGTTTTGTTTTAATATGGGAGTACTGAACATATACGTGAGTTTGGATGTAAAACATTCTACCTTTAAAAATGAACAACTGAAAACAAACTCCAGAACCATGCATGATTTGGGTATTACACTGTAGACTAATTAATGCAATACAAATTAGTGACCAATTTTCAAGGAATTAAAATATAACAAAACTACCAATAACGTTGTGTGTAGAATAATTAAATTGTTTCATGATTAAGGATGCATGCGTTCTTCCTAGAGTGCCTGTAGTCATAATTATCCACATGGGTTATCATTGCCCTGTAGATGTAGGCACGTATTGTCTGATGAAGAAGTCCTTTCCATGACAAGCCAGACAAGCTAGCTTTGACTGTGGCTGGATGGCATTCCAGAGGCAACTCTTCCCTAATGTGCTCAATGTCTTATTCCCTGGCACACAGAGAATTTGACTTGATCACCCCCCGAGTTCTTCCAGACTGGCAATTTGACAAGCATACTACCAGGTTCTTGGCTATTTACTTTCCATTCTGCCAAAGAGCTTCCACCTGGCACAGAGATAACTGCTCCCTGGCCACCGATTCTGTCTTTATAGAAGTACTTTATGCCAGTTCTCTGAATATTAATTGGACCCTTTTGATCTAAGTCACGTTCTGAAAATAGCTTACTCATCCATAAAATGGGGATAGAGCAACTTCCCGTGCTAGTATCATGGATGAGAAAGCCTCAACTCTGTACAATAATGGTAGAGTTGCCCAGTGCCTTGGGATATTGTTATCATAGTGACAGCAGGCTTCTCTGACACCTGTGATACTAAATACTGCGTGGTGTAGCAAAACCCACAAATTTCAGGACTCCAAAAACCTCCGTTAGAGTTCCACTTTATAAGCTGTGCAAACTGAAGCAAGTTGCTCAGTCTCTGCCCCTTGGTTTGCTCAATGTGAAAACTCAGGACCACTACATCTTTCCTGAATCTTCCTGGTACAGGGCTTTCCCATCTGAAAAAGGATAAAGATGGACTTGGTCAGAGGTTCTTCACCTTCTCCGGTCACACAGCTCTGGGACGTCCATGACAGTTCATCCTACATGCAAACTTCACCTGTCATTCATGTCGTGGCAGACCCCTTCTCTCTACCCTAAGGAAGCAGATCAGAATGCAAGTGAGAAAGAACAGCATTATTATAGTGAAAGCGTCGAATCTGCTTTAATTTATAAACAGGCATAAATCACTTGCAGGCTTTGGTAGTTTATTATCAGTAGCAAATTACTAAAGATACACCTCACTTACCACTGCTCCATGGTTGAAAACTGCAGAGATGATAAGATTTCTTCCACCTCTAAAGATCTCAAGCAAGCCCTGTGCTTGTGTTCAGGCTATATAAATGTAAATATTGGCAAGGATGTTACCAAACGTATACACAGAGAACAGATCCAACAGAGCCCCTCCCAGAGGAGAGTGGAGGGCTTATCTGCCAGCACCCAGGTGTGTTCACATAGGTGAGAGAATAGCACAGGCATTAGCTGTGACCTGTTAGCCAAATCAGGCTCATGAATTAAGAATGGCTTTTACATTTCAAATGGTTGAAAAAAATCAAAAGAAGAAAACTATTTTGTGACACGTCAAGATTATATGAAATTCAGATTTCCATGTCCATAAATAAAGTTTTGTTGGAACACAGCCAAGCTCATTTGTTTACATATTGTCTACGGCCACTTTCTCTATAATAGCCAAGTTGAGTAGTTGCAACAGAGACTGCCTGGCCCACATAGCCTAAAATATTTACTATCTGATCCTTTATAGAAAATGTTGGCCTACTCCTAGAATAGAATGTGACTCACTTTACCTCAATCCCTAAATCTAGAGAGAAAAAAAAGACAGTTTAATGTCTACTTCATTTCTTTCTCCACAAATAATTAGGGTAACTGTATAATTTATTATCCAAACTGAGACCTTTTTGAGAATATCTTAGTCCATTCAGGTTGCTATAACAACATACCACAGATTGGTAGCTTATAAACAATAGAAATTTTCTTCTTACAGTTCTAGAGGCTGGAAGTCTGGGATCAGGGTACCAGGATGGTTGAGTGAGGGCTCTCTTGGTGGTCCGAGACTCCTCATTGTATCCTTACATGGTAGAAGGGGCTAGGAAGTTCTGTGGGGTCTCTTTTATAGGGGCACTAATCCCATTTATGAAGGCTCCACCCTTGTGACTTAAGCAGCTCTCAAAGGCCCACCTCCTAATACCATCACATGGGGCATTAGGATTTCAACATGTGAGTTTTGGAGGGACACAAATATTGAGACCATAGCACAGAGTGAAGAAGATATATGCATAAACTGAGACAGAATTGGGTAAGCTGGAACACACGTCCACCCTACTTAAAATCCTTGGTGTGAGCAAACTAAAGTAAATTTGTCCACGGTGGGGACAGAAGACTCTGTTGGCCCAAACTCTAACAGATTCATTCTCTGGTTTCCTGAACTAGAAGAGGCATCTCTGCACAAGAATGGAGAGAAGGGCTAGATCTGGGACAGCTGACCTCCCTTTGCTCTATAGAGCTCGCTCTGCCTGCCCACCACTTTCCCCATCCCATGCCCTTATTTTTTAGGCAATATTTCAAATATTTCAATATTTTTATATGTTCTTGCTTTTGGGGGGATAAGCTACTTTTTCAAAATTTTTATTTTTAACACATAAGAGAATATTGAGCACAACATAAACACAGAATCTCACCTTTATTTGTTTTGGAAGTCTTCTAAAAATATATCCATTACTCAGCCTCAAGTTTTTTGTATGGGGATCAGGAATGAAAGAAGTCAAAAGAAGAAGTGTGAAGCTGCTGACAGTTATGCATTTTCAGGAAAACCAAAGGAAAAATGCTAAGTATTTGCCCCAGGGCAGCGAATTGACACATTAGCATGTGGTTGAACTGAAAAGGAAAGTGGTTTTTAGAGGCTGGGACCTCTGTATCCTCCAACTAGTTCATCTCAGGAAAAAAAAAATAACCTGGTTGCCTCTGGTAGGGGCGGAAGGAAAAGTGATCTCTTAGAAAAGTCAAGGCCATATCACCCTGGGCTTTATATTTCATTGTGAAATCAATGCTTTCAGTTGTGCTTAAAAATAAGCTCACAGCCTAACCCAGTTATGAAAGGCAGATGTAACACACATCAAGCAACAACCAGGGATCACAGGTCTGCTGTAGCAGGAGACCAGGGACCGTGTCTATGCCCAGGTCTGAAACTTGGGAACATCCTGCCCCTCCTCCACGTACAGAAGAAAAATATTACTGTCCCTCCAGTTGTCCTGGGGTATTGCCTACTCACCAGCCTTGGAGAAAGGCCCTCTGTGGGAGGGAGACACTCAGGCTAGGGGAGGCAGGAATAGGAAGATGCAAATGCAAAGCTATGATCCAGCCCCCACCCCCACAGGCAGGTTAGGCTGTGCGCAATCCAGCCTCATGGATCTCTCATCCCAGTGCTCCTCCATCCCGGATTTTGTGCCGTTGAGTCTGGGACTCTTAGCTAAAAGTCCTGGAAAATAATCACTCCTAACTCTGGGAACCAACTCAAGGATTTTACTTCCTTGGCTTTTGGTTTTTGTTTGTTCGTTGTAATCTAGTAGAAGGAAAAGGAATACATGTATAATGGTGAAATTTGGGTGCTGTCTGTAGATGCTAACAGTGCTGTGTATTTTTTGGTCTGTAGCAATGGGGGATAGATCTTCCTGATTCACTTCTAATCACACCACATAAGTTGTTACCGGCATTACTTTCTCCAAAGAGGCGAGCCTAAATAAATGCCAAGTTTTCTTATTTCCCAGATTGGATAGCAGAACCACTGGCCCAGAGGATCTTGGAGAGAGCTGATGCATTCCCATGGGCTCAGACCTTGAGCCTTCAACAGAAGCCCAAAATATACCAAACTAAATTCTGGATTTTAGCCAAATTTAGTTAAATTTAAAAGACCCAAGCATTTTTTCAAACTTAAAGAGAATATATGTGGATAGTTATTTCATCCTTGAATGTAGATAAGAATTAAAAGAAATTGAACAAACCTGTTGAGATGATTATCTAAGAATTAAAATCCTGCAATCAAAAAATTATAAACAAAATGGAAACACAAACATATTTTCCAAAAATACATAAGAAAGTAGTTGATGTATTTAATATATATAAAAAGCCTTATATAAATAAAAAAGAAAAGCATTTATACCCCTAAGAGAAATATGGGCAACTGATATGAAGCAACAATTCAAAGAAAAATACATGAAAAAGATAAAGAGATCAAAAATGATTGAGATTCTAGTAAGCAAAAATGCAAATTAAATTTTGTAATAACGTTTGGTGATGGATGTTAAAAAATTTTTTTTTCTTTTTTTTTTTTTTTGGTGAGGAAGATTGGCCCTGAGCTAACATCTGTTGCCAATCTTCCTCTTTTTGCTTGAGGAAGATGGTCCCAGAGCTAACACCTGTGCCAATCTTCCTCTGTTTTGTACGTGGAACACTGCCACAGCAAGGATTGATGAGCGGTGTGTAGGTCCACGCCCGGGATCCAAACCTGTGAACCCTGGGCCACCAAAGCAGAGAGTGCAAACTTAACCACTACACCACCAGGCTGGCCCTTAAAAAAATTTTTTTAAATGCAAAATAGAAAAATAAATTGTTTTTAACTACAAAATTAGCAAAGGTTTTTAATGGTAATAACAGAATAATACCAGTGAAATCATGATGAAATAGGCATGCCCCTAAGCTGCAAGCAGGAATGTGGCTGATGTGATATTTTTGGAAAGCGGTTGTACAATATTTATCAAAACATTTAAAATGTTTGTGTCCTCTAAACTACTAATTCTCATAGGAATCTATCCTAAAATAATGATTAAAAACTCAAACAAAAAGTATTCTAGAAAGATCTTAATACAATATTATTTATAAGATGAAAAAACAAAACAAAACCCTGAAAACATGCTAAAAGCCCTCAAATAAGAAATTACTAAGTATAGAGAATATTTAAGGTAACAGAAAAATGCTCATGATACTATAAGTGGAAAAAGCAAGATACAAATTGTATATGGGGTATGATTCTAATTTTGTAAAAATGATTGACAGAAAATACATCAAAATATTGGCAGTGCATAAGTTTCTCTAGGTGTTGGGATTACAGTTGATTTTCACTTTCTTTGCATCATCACTTAAATTAAACACTTAAAAACTTTTAATTATGCATTTATACCTTGCCTTATTCCAAAAAGAACTTAGGGTTTAAAAATATGAATAATTGAGACAGATAAAATACATTAAAATAATTAAGATATTAAGATGAAGGAGAAAACGTGGATAAGAAAGTTACTATGGATCTCAGAATGTCCTTAGTACAAAAAACCATGCCATGTATTATAATATACTGATAGAGGAAACCACAGATTCGGCTGTGGGCTTCTTAGCAGCCCACACGAAGCATGAAATGGTTTCAGTTACAAGATTCACAGTGTATTTAAACTAAAATCAAACCAATTGCTTAATAAAAGAATATGTGTAGTCTGAAACTACGACCAGAGAAAAATCTTTTAGATGGGCTGTTAGAGAGAGACCAACACTCTACATCATCTGAATAATCATAGCAATGCATTTTAGGCAGCATTGTTTACAATGACCTTTAAATAGGGGCTGATGTAAGGTGTAAATCAGAAAAGCAACTCTGTTCATTTGGCTACACCCAGAGGTAGATTCTAAGGCCCCTAAACCAGCCATTCCAGAATGAGTTCTGCAGATCCTTGATCGGCGGCGAGTTTCTTCATGAGAAAAGGAAGCTATGGCCGCAGGGATGTGAGGACGCCTGTATACTCCATGTGCCTCTCCTCTCCGAGAGACCCAGTGCATAATTACCAAATCAAACTCTGCTTAATTCAGGTTTGCCTGAATTAAGTGCATTTATTTGACTAATTACTGTGCAAAATTTCTGTTAAGATCCAAATGAATCAGCCATTAGTCTTTCTCAGATTTTACTTTGGGAAAAATTCCCAAGGAACATTTATTGCTTTTAAAAGCAGAGGAATACCATTTAACAAATAATAAAAGAGGAAGCTCCCTGTATTATGGAGTGACTGTACATGCAGTTTCTTATGGATTTATGACATCCTTGCCCTTGCGTTAAATCCTACTAGATTCGACTCCCAAGATGGTTTCTAGAAACCCCACTCAGATCTGGTGGTTCTTCGGAGGTTTTGGGGGGGGGGTTGAGGAGCTCTGATTTTGAACTTCCTTCCCTCTCAACTCATACTATTTGGCTTTGCCTTTAGCAGTTGGCTCCCTGCTGCTTCAGGGCCAAGATCCAAGAAAGATAGAGCTAATTTTTACTGTTACATGCCATGGCTTAGAGTGGCTGGGATGCAGAGCTGGAGAAAATGCTAAGACCTTGATAGACACGGAGTAAATAAATCAGCCCTCTAATTAAATTTCCATGATAAATAAATAGGTTGTCTCATTTATTTAGTAAACAAATTTAGGCAGATAATGAGATTGTGACTGGAGGCCGTACAATGCCCCAGAGGCATATGCCAGCTATCACCCTGTTAACATTCCACATTTTCTGTAGAAGGGTTTAACTGGCTCATCAGGTGGTTGTGTCTGCAAAAGAAGAGACAAGTGACAAACAGCAAGAAAGAGGTGTCCCTGATACATACATGGGTCTGTCCTTCCATTTGTGGTCTCAGAAGAAATCAGAGAATAGCACCCAAGAAAGGGTTTTTTAGGGAAGAAAGGAGGTTTCTCATGGTAATTGGAAAAAAGGAAGAGAACAGATGGAGCATTTTTATCTCGGTGTTAAAAATCAGGAAACTGAAGTCAAGAGAGGTTGGACTTATAATCAAGATGTGTCTGACTGTGTTCTCCGTGCAGGGCTCTGCTGTGACTGGAGATCTAGCTGAGAGCCAGGGCATTTGGTTGCATGGCAGAAGCTTTCTTGAATTAACAGAGACAGGCTGCAGGATTTCCCACTGGCCAGTGGCATGGCCTTGAGCAAATCATCCCATGTCTGTGGGACTTAATTTCCTCCTCTCTAAGTAGAGACTAATAATGGGGAAAGGATCACCAAAGGATTGTGAGACTCGGAATGCTTTGCAAATTGTAAAGCATGATGCAAATATTTAATTTTATTATAATATTATGTAAATAACAGCAGGAAGCAAAGTGTAGTGGAAAGAACAGTTTCTATGGATTATGAGGAATGCTGGGCTTGAATTCTGACTTTCTGTTCTTTTCCCTATGTGAGGATGACATTGGAAAAATTCTGCCTCTCTGACTCAGTGTGTCTGTCTTGGTATCCATGTCTTATACTCCGTCTCTCTCTATTTCTGTCTCTGAAACAAATGTGACCCCTTCTTGAAAGGGAATCTTGATGCCAGACTTGGGAGAATCCTGTTCATCAGAATGGCTGTGCAGGTGAACATTCTTTAGAGCATCAGTACAGAAACTAACAAAAGGAGATGGCATCGCAATGTCCCTTTAATCTGCAAGCCTCGTAGCCCTGCTAAAGCCCAGCAGACACAGGACAGGCGAGAATGCCCAGGACAGGCCATCTGTACAATCTGACACGCCCATGGCCCCCGCTCAGACCCAAGGCCCCAGTTTTAGGTCCTAGTTATCACGCTAGTCCTATGAGCTCTTGCCTCAAGCTCCTCCTCCAGGCCCTGTAATAAAATACAGGACCCAATCCATTCTGCATTTAGGGAAAAAGAAAAAAAAAAAAACACATAGAAGGAAAGTGAGATTCCCATTCTTCCAGGATTGGGGGTGGAGTTTCTAGGGCCTACTCAAACACCCCCCTCCTCCATGAGCCCTTCAGGATTGCCTCAGCAAGAAGGCCATTCCCCTCTGCTGCATCTGCATGGTGTTTTGTTTCCAACACTCTTAGGCACTCATCCCATTCTCTCCTCCAGGTACGGTTCTGTCTATGCAGATCTTCTCTCTAAAAAGTGCAAACAATGTGAGGTCAGGACTACATGGGACATATTTCTATGTCTTTGCTGCACTGGACCCATGCCTTGCAAACAGACAGGGACTAATAAATACTTGTTGAGTGAATGTTCGACTTGAGTCTGCGCTCAAGGATGGGGAGGGATAGAATTGCACAATGACCATCGCGCTGCGGTCCACTCTGCAGAGGTATCACATATTCACCCACGCCCGCGCTTCTCTTATCCTGGCCTTTCACACCTTTTTCTCTGCCTAAGACACGAGGAATTGAGGCCGGATGGGCATTTTAGCCATCAATGGGCAAAATCTTGGCAGAGCCAAATGCCAGCCTTCTCAGAAATTATTTCATTTTGGAAAGCAAGAACGAGAGAAGAAAGAGACTCCTTCCTGATTTGGGAGTCCAGGGGCTGGGTTCTTGCTTCACCTTCATTGCCCTGGTCATCTATGATGGGCATCATTTCTGAGAGCTCTGACTCTTGGTCCAAGTGATTCCCATCTCTAACCTTGACCTGCAACCTCTAGACCTCAAGGTACCCCCAGGCCACATTTCACCTTCCCGGCCTCTCCTCCTCTAGTGCCCTGACAGCAGGGAGTAGTGAGCAGAGCCTGGTGGGAAGTGGACACAGCAAAGTGGTCCTAGCAGGTGTTCCCTTGGCTCTGGGGCTACGGGTGGATTCTACCAGTAAGACCTTTCCTCCCAGCTGTTGCTGTGTACAGGCTCCGCCCCGTGCAGTTCTTGGTGGAACCACACGGTAAGGCCTCAGAGCTGTGTGGAACACCTTGACCTTGGGAAAAGAGGCACCATATGTTCACATACTGATTCATCCCTTAGTCCTGGCCTTGACACTTCTTTCCCTGCCTGAGGCATGAGCAAACTAAGCTAGAAAGGGCATTTAAGCCATCACTCAGCAGAACACAATGGAGCTGACCACTGCTGAGCCCGTGGCGTGAGCCTGCCATTCAGCCTCTTTGACTTGTCGCCACTGGGCAGCAGGACGGCATAAACAGCCCCAAACCACGTCAGGGCCTGTCTTTGTTCAAGCTGAACTAAACTGTCATATGGATGGCAACTTTCCCCTCCACATCTGTTTAGAGTAATTTAAAAATCACAGCTCTTGCACCTACACGATCGGCACCACATGTTGTTCATCTTCCCTATTATCCCAAATTAAAGCGCTGCCTGGTGTCTGGATTTTCTGCATTGCCCGTAATAATGGAGCTCTCATCTGACTCCCAATCAAACTTTGGGAGAAAGCGTATTGAATCCGAGGGGAGTTATGTAAACCTGATTTCTACATGGCCGCAGGAAAGGAGACCTCCCCAGTGGCTGGGCCTGAAATCCCAGGCTTTGGTTATAATGACGTTCAGATGCCAGCGCTCGCCTTGCGGTTTGGCTCCTGTGCGTGACAGAGAGGAGAGCAAGAGAGGACACTGAAGCGAGTGCATCTGGGCTTCATTAGTTGCAATGTAATTTACAAAAGGCAGCTTTTCAGATGTTGGGATAATCAGCAGGCTGTTATTGAGGTAGCGCACGGTAATCACGGGTTGACATGAGCAATCCATGCGCAGTGAGATAAATGGGTTTGACTGGCAGGGCAGCGGTTGGACTTTAATAAAAAACAAATTGAATTTTTTTTCCCTGTGGCTTAATATAAGAATCATCTGGACATATGCATAAAACTCACACAGCAGCAAAACCCCTGGCAGAAAGAAAATGCCACAGCGCTGGGTCTCAGAGCCAATTTCTGTGTTATAAATTCTGTGGATGTTTGGGCAGTGGTTGAAGTGGGGGTGGGTGGGGTGAGGAGGAGAAAGCAATGCAGGGACCTCGCAGCCCAATCCCAGCATAAATCACATAATAATGGACAAGTAATTTAATACCGTTCTGAAGACTCAGAGTGAATCATTGCTTTTTCCTACAATGACTCGGGGCTCTGGTGGGTGAAGAACTTGAAGGTGTTGACTCCTAGAATTATGCCCTCTTTGGGGGCGATATATCCATGTGCCTAGCTTGGTCAAGATTGAAGTCTTCACTGAGGGGTCTGTTAACCTTTCCTTTACATATCTAGTATCCAAAGCACATGGACCTGCCTTCAGTCTGCTATACACACCGTCTCCACACCCCTAAGAGCTCCACAGGGGTCCTCCCATCCTTGGAGCAGCTGTTTCTCAGTCTGAGTAGCTGGCTGTATGCACGGTTTTTTAAGTCCGGCGCATAACAGATGCTCTTGGATAAGCCTTGGGATGGCTCACATGTGCTAAGTTAGTTTGTGTCACCTGCAGGAAAAGAGTCAAGTATCAGCAAGGAGCGCAGAGGACATCTCCGAGGATGTGTAGGGAGGCTGCTGGAGCTTTCTTTGCATATAACAACACAGGTAATCATCAAAGCTGGGCTGAACATTTTTTATCATGTCATGCCCATGTGGACTAGAATGTCACCTTTTTGAAGGTCAGATTAAATAAGCCATGGGAATCTTTAAGGCACTTGAAGCTTGTGAATATAGAAAGGAGAAGAGATGTATTTTTCATGGCAAGTTGATTTAAAATACAGGCATTGGTGTAAGGATGAGGTCATCGTTAAAGATCAGAGAAAGCCTAGAATTCTAAAGCTGGAAGAATCTTAGAAATCATCCATCGCTTGATGAGGAGACTCAAAGACAAAATTGCTTACCCAGGGTCACACAGCAAATTGGCTGCAGAGACAGGGCTAGAACCCTAGGCTCTTTGGTGCTGCTTCATGTCCTGTGGAGTCCCAGACCCATTCAGCAGGTGCTGAAGAAAGGGCCTGGCAAACGAAGATCTCCCCCAAACATCGCACTGCAGGTGGCTGCAGCTCCTTCAAGACTGTTCAGTTCCAGGTCGACACTGCTTAGACTCCCTTCCACTCCCCACATCATCTGTCCATGACTACACTTCCTGGCATCGCCAGCCAAGAAAGCACCGAGATAGCACCCAGATTGCTTGAAGGGCCGTCAGGGGAAGAGCTTGACTAACCACTGGGATCTGTACTGCCCAGCTGGGTGACCTTGGACAAGTCTCCTCAATTCTCTGGACTTCAGGCTCCTTTGATTCTAAAACGTGTACATGAAATAAACCATCTCTGGGGCTTTTGTGGCAGTTTATTGTGTTTTTTTGTTTTGTTTTTGCTGCAGCGGAACCCTTTTATTCCAGGTGACCCTTCACTGGCCACACAGCCCAGCACTAAGAAAGAGAGGGAGTGGGGTGGCTCTGGTGGAAGGCAGGGAGGAATATGTGCCTTCTTCCTCCCCTCTGCACCCTTCTCAAGCTCAGGGCTCTGCAGCGCATGGTTAGAAAAACACTGGGATACGCTGTCTCAAAGGCCCTTTCAGCTGCAGCATTTTATGATTCTATTAATAGCCTGGACTCAGATGTCTGGACAGAGACTGTATTAATACATAGCATGATGTTCTGTGACCCCTTCCTGAGCTATTGCAGGTCAAGATCCTCTCTTGCTCCTCTTTGCCCAGTGCAGGTAGGGGCACCACCCTGGGCCTACCCACCCCCAGTACCTCTCTCTCAGCTTTCCCCTAATCCAAGCAAAAGCATGGTTTCAAGGATTGAGGACCCTACTCTGAAAGAAGAGAGGCCTTGGGGGTGTTGAGAATTAGGTTAGACTGTTTAGGTTGCTAGAAAAGACTCATCACCTGCCAATTCATGTGAGAACCGGGGCAGAGATTCATCAAGCACGATTTGCTCTCGGATCAGTGTTTTAGGCCATCTGGGAAACAAGGAGGTTGTTAGGAGCGCTCCTGTATTTGCAGAGCTGGGGTGGAGTTGGGAGGAGGGGCAGCAATTAGGATTGCACGTGCTAGAATGATGGACAGCGATACACGGAGCTGTAGCATCTCCCCAGACCCGACCCTCGTCTCCTTTCTCTACCTTTATTAATCCTTCACCTGTTAGCCCCAGATCTCCTCCGTATGGACGTAGAAATCTCCCTTGCATCCATATATTATTATCAATGTTATGTAAGACAATTAGACACACCCCCAATACTGGACTACTCACTAAATCCCTTCTTGCCTTTTTTCACACCTCAGGAAATGCAGTATGATTTATTCAGTGACTGCTGGGTGCCAGCACAGAGCATATAGGAACCACTACAAAAGTCATCTGCCTTAAGCTCATCTGAAGTGGATATCTTTATTTATTTCCAAGTGAGGAAACTGAGGCTCAGAGGGGTAAAATGACTCAAAGAGAAGAAAGGGTGGGCCCAAGATTTGAACTCAAACACACCAGAGTTTATTGTATGAACTTCCGATGCCACTTCACGTAAGAACCTGGATAAAGTCGGGCTCTCCCGAGAAGCGTCAGGGGGCTGACAGGCAGCTGGGAAGTCCCCCTAGGGACTCGGTAGGGCTGTCAGGGGCATCTGCAATCAGCAGGTAGTTTTCCCAAAGGCACTGGGTGGACAAAGAAAGGATCTGAACTAGGACGGAGCAAGAGCTGCGGCCACTTCCTGGGCAAACGTTGACAGAGCATCTACTGGGGACGCGCACCCCTCCCTCACCAAGCTGGCGTTGACAGTTGGGAGGGGAAACCACCAGGCTAGCCTGCAGACAGAGGAAGATGTGCAGGACGTTCAGAAGGAAGCTGAGGGAAGAAAATGAAGAGCCCTGCCCAGACTGGGGCCTGCAGCCTCAGCCCTAGTCAAGGCAGGAAAGAGGGGCTTGGAGTTTTTGCTCCTGGTCTCTGAGAGCTTAAAGGGCAGATGAGTTCGGGGCAAGGCACACGTGTAAACCGGGCCATTTCTGAATGTACGGTGATTATTTGGGGATATATAGGCAACCTCTACTTTTTTTCAGTACATCATATTTCTCTGTTTCATTCGTTTCACAGTCTCTAAAACACGTTTCTGTTTTGAGCAGCGAATCGGTCAGCCTCAGATTCAGCCTGTGCATCTACCATCTAATAGAAAAGGGAGTCACTGCAGGATCTCTGCTACAGGCTGCTGCCTGAGCTCCTCATTCCATCTTCAGCAGTGAGACAGGCAGGAGATTGTTAGCCATCTTGAGTGGGGAGGCTGAAAACGTGCACAATGTGTTTTCAAATAAAAACATTTCCCCTGTGACATTGTCTAGTTTTTGGGGTACGCCTTACAGGAGAACAGCAACAATGCCCCTGGGCGAAGCCCCCAGGACTCCGTTCTGGTTGCGTGTTTGGCGAGCCTGGCGCTAGGCAGACTTGGCCAACAGAAACACCATTCTGGGGCCACAGCACTGCAAAAGAGCAATCTTCTGCCCAGAAACCTTCCAGAGGGCTGGGAATTCACTTATCTGCCGGCAAAATTGCCAACTTGGGGTTTCAGCGCTGCTTCTCTGCAAAACCAGGCGCTGAATTACCCCTGCACTTAACAAATGGTTGCCCTGCTCTCCTAAAGCTGCCAACACAAATTGAATTGTATTTTTTCATTGGTGTATACAGTGGGTGTGCTCTAGAGCCAGCACTAATTTCCCCCAAGCAAGATAAATGCACAGACCTGAGCCTTCCTGCTTACGTTCTGCCTCATTCTAGCAAATTAAAATGTCACAGAGCTACAGCAATCCTTTAGGAGACCCAGTCAGATGGGGGTGGTGCAGTGGGGGTGGGGAGCCTATCATTTGATTTCACATCTCAGCTGCCACTTAGATAACTAAGGAGAATGAAAACTGGTTAAAACACTCACAGCTTGCCATAAAATAAGAGTCTGTAGAAGGCTGTGTCGATGGACTCTTGCAAGAAGCAAAAAGCTATTATTTTGGCAGTTTTCTTAAGAGATATTTTTACATCACGTATCCTCTCGTGGATCCCCGCCTCCCTGCCCCAGTTCACTCTTACAACCAACCACAATCGATTTGGTTTAATTGAGTTCCAAGAAAATTTCCACCTAGAGTGACTATTTTGTGAATCAAAGTTCATCAGCAAACAAAGTTCACACGATCAGAAATGGAGTTTGATTTCGAGAGGCTCTCGGAGGAGAATTGCAGTAGGAAACGGAATTGTGTTTGCAGCTGGAATGCCACTGGTTGTGGCTGCCTGAATTCTCTGAAGTTACCGAAGAATGAGTATTAATAATGTAATGCTGGTTTTCGTATGCTCCTCTTCTCCCAGGCATCTCCCAGGCATCAAAGGGCACTGCAGAGCTCACTCTCATCCTCAAGGCATCCTTTTAGGAAAGGGGGTGTGTGGGTCTGTGCCCAGCCACTTGCCAGAGCAGAAGGCACAGGCCCTTAAGAGGCTCCTGAGGACCTGAGCAGGAGCTGAGAGAGGAATCCAGGGACGTCTCCTCACGGGCGAAATGGGAGAAGCACTGGCCTCAGAGCAATTCTAGAGAACTTTTACCTTTTCCTGCCCCCACGCCCAGAGGTCCAACTTTTCTCACCAAATCTTCACTAACAAGGGTCCGCAAAGGGGCGCTTCGTGTGAGAAGCAGTCAGGAGGTGTAGTTTGGAGGCTGAAATATGAGATTTTCTGGGACATTTCCATGGTTTACAGGGCCAGTGGGACCAAACATATGAAATCAAAGCTGTCCCAGAAAATTCAAGATAAATGGTAGCCAACCCATGGGGGCTTACAATCAAAAGCAGAGAACACCAACAAAGGCAGGAGGCAGAAGCCCATCAGAATGATACTTAACCCCCTAGTGCACGTTTCAGTTTAGAAAGAGACTTCGTATTCGTGATCTCACTCAGCACGCTGGGGGCAGACTGGGGAGAGGTGTCATGGCCCTGTTTTATGGGCAAGGAGGCCAAGGCTCAGGGAGATGGATTGGCAAGAGCAAATCTCTGAGCACAGGTGGGACCCAAACCCAGCTCTCCTGATGTGCAGCTGTGTTCTAACCACAGCACCACCCTCCCTCTCCGTACAAGAAAAGACTCAGTGGAGCTTGCTCTCCCTGCTCCAGCATCAATGAGTACTACAGGGAAAGTTTTCAAATGGAAGGTTCTAGCCAAGGCCTCTCTTCCTTTGAGGCCTTTGTCTTTGGTGCTCCGCACTGGCTGAAATTCTCTCCCCCGTATATCCAAGTCTCTCTCCTTACATCCCTCAGGTCTCTGCTCAAATGCCAGCTCACTAGTGAGATCTTTTCTTACCACCTACCATGCCTATCAAATTTATCCTCCTTACTCTCTTAAATTTTTCTCCATAGCATTTCTCATTTTTTATTTGTCAATGGGCTGTCTCCTTCCTCTGAGTCTAGTCATGAGAGCTGAGACATTGTCGTGCTTGTTGCTCTATCCCAGTGTCTAGATTAGGAGTTGGCTGTTTCTATAAAGGGCTGGATAGTAAATAGTTTAGGCTTTGGGGGGGCCATGCATTCTCTGTTGCAACTATTCAACTCTGCCACTGTAGTGTGAAAGCAGCCATAGACAGTATGTGTATGAATGGGCATGGCTGTGTGCCAATAAAATTTTATTTTTGGACACTGAAATTTGAATTTCATATAATTTTTACATGTCATAAAATATTCTTCTTTCTCTTTTCCCCAAACATTTAAAATGTAAAAACTATTCTTACCTGTGGGCCATACAAAACAGGTGTGGCTTGGATTTGGCCTTCAGGCCATAGTTTGCTGAGCTCTGGTCTAGATCCCTGGCTGGCGTAGAGGAGGCACACAAGACAGAATTGTGGAGTGAGGGACTAAACAAATACGTAACACAACTATATCACACAGTTGCAGCACGAAACAGATAACCAGCCATCAGGTGTTTATGGAGCAGTTAGGTGCCCTGAGGAATGGTCTGGAAGTCAGACACAGCTGTAGGCTCTGGGAGCCCACAGTCTTGTTTTATATGTAGGGGAGGGGGGGCAGGGAGAGAGCTCTTTGTCAGGACAAGAGAAAGCCAGGGAGTTATCTCATCTTCCCTGAAGCTTACCTGGAGAGTGGGTCCCCTTAATAAAAACGTTTTTGGACCTATGGAGAGACAGGATGATGAGCTCAGAAACCAGGGCCTAAGAGGAACAAAGTCATCTTGGGGGCCTTGTTCTCTAGAGAGATGCTGCAGAACACTTGCCCTCAGATGTGCATAGACAACTCCAGTGCTGTGTGTCTAGGGCTGGGTGAAGAAATGCACTGGGCATTGTGGGAAGGCAGGGGAAGAGGCCCCTCCCACAGCCTGGGGAAGCAGCGTGGATCAGAGGTACTCTCTCAGCAGGAAATATTTGAGAGAAGCCTTCATTCATACACTCAACTGCCATGTGTTGAGAGACACTGGGATAGGAGCTGAAGATAAAGACAGGCATGAAGATAAAGATAGGTGTGTCTTTGCCTTTGAAGAACTCCCAGTTGCAAGGGGTTGATAGACATTAACCATTATTTCATTAAATTAGTGGTAGGTGCTATGGAGAAGAAATAGAAGGTGCTATGAGAATATAATAGGCACCCAGACTAGGTGCCAAGAAGGGTATGGGTTGGTCTGGGAGACGGTGAGGAGGGGCATGCCAGGCACATAAGGCATGTGCAAAGGCCCAGTGGCATGAAGGAGCCATCAGTATGGCCTGACTGTGTGATGTGTGCTGGGGATTGGGGGTAAAGACCCTCCCATGAGGGAGTGGCCAGCTCTCCTAGGACCTTGTGTGCTATGCTGAGGAGTTTGGGTCCAAATCCTGAAGTCTAAAATTTTTCATTTGAATGGTGGCCAACCACATCTCTGGATGCCTAAAATTTTGAGTTCTCCATCAACGATTGAAGACTTCTAATCAAATCTTTCTCGCAGGGCAGTTTCCAAGAAAAGAAATCCCTATCTACACTTAGGGTGGAACAAACCCGAAACTGCTTTAAGTGAGACCAGCTGAGATATTCTAAACAAAGCACCACAATTTGGAAATGATCCTCTGAACACATGCCTGTTTTTCTTCAAAATGAGATGTAATTCTACCCACTTTGCAGAATAAAAAGTTCAGCGTTGTCTCCAGTGATAGTGAGGATGGGATGTTCTGCCTCACAGTGGTTCTTAATCTTTCTCACTCATTCTGGTAAGGGCCAGCACATTCTTCAGCTGTTTGCAGGTATTCTTGTTTATAACCCATCCCTGTGTGTGGCTGACCCCTGTGTGTCCCTGGGTGCCTCTGAGTGTGTGGCTCTGCACAGCTCTCCCTTGGTCTCCTTAGGTCCCTCTGCAGAGTAGTCCTTTTAATCTGCGCCCTGGCGGGGGACAGGAAGCAAGTGATGCCACCTCCTCCTCCCTCTAGGCCTGTAGGCTCCTGTGTTCCTCTGTTTCCATTTTTCTCTCTTCTGACTGTCTCTTTCCTCTTCCTCTCTCCCTGAGTCTCTGCTCCGTAATTATCCATAATGTAAACAGAAGATTTTATTATTTTGTTATAATCATATAAAAAGATTTTATGTTTCCTGCTTCTAGTTTAAAAGTCTGATGTGAGAACAGTATTACATTCCTCTCTCAGAAACAGGTAAATACAAGTTTTTCTTTGCTGATGAGCCCTCATGGGATAAAACGTTTGCCATCTGCTCTCTGCACTAGGATGCCCTATCCCAGGGAGCTCTGTTCTCACCAAAATCGCAGCCAGCTTTCCTATTGAGAGAGAAAAGTCTAAAAGATAAGCTGTGCTTGTCAGAGGCTTTGAAGATCCCTACCCTGGTGTTGGAGTGACCAGTTCTGAGAAAGAGATTTCTCCAAGGGCTCAGCCTTAAATCCCGCTCCCTCTGAGACTGTTTCCATCTCTGTGTGAGACCCTGTGGACTGGGACTGGATGACCCTAACGAGCCCTTTCAACCCATAGCACTTTCACAAACACAAACACTATCTGTTCAAATGTTTCCCTTTTTGCACACAACACTCCCAGAATTTTCACATTCTTGAGCACCATCAATCCTACCTGAGCAAACTCACCAAGCTCCCTGGGAGAAGAGATCCTAAAAAACAAGCCAATTTCGTATGCATAGATGACTTCATAAGCATATATCAACCTTTTCCTTAACGTCATCTTCCGGGTCTAGTGTCTCTGTAATATCTTGAGAATGATCTTAGTTGTTTATCTTCTCTTTCTTTTTAGAAATCCGTTAGAATCCTAGGATTTAATAGTTGTTTCCTTGATGTAGGGAGTTTAATTGTGTAGCTCTTAGCATGCCCTAGAGAGTCTAATGAGAAATAAATAATCCTAAGTAGCCTCCCTTAGGGACGAAGGATAAACTCTTTACCCAGAGGATCTTGTTAAGGAGATTTGCTAATTGTTTCTACAGTGGTAGGCTACTCCCCAATTAAGTAGGAGGGTCCTTCAGGGCTGGGATCATCTCTTATCTTAAGAAGGTATTCCCTTAAGTCCTTAGCACAGGCCCCAGGCAGAGAGGATTCTGTACTGCCCCCAGGAGCCCTTAATTGTTTGAGCAATGGCTAAGAGTTTTCTTATTGTTTCCATGTCGTCATCTGTAAAAGAAGACACCATCTCTCAACCTCCTTTGGGGGAAGAAAAGGGAAAGGAAGTCACATTTATTGAGCATGGCTGACATCTGTGCTAGGTACTTTCCCGTCTGTTATTACCCCCTCATCTCTACAAGGCACATTTTAGTATCCATCCCATTTTACAGACAAGGAAACTGAGACTCAGTAAGTGAGGCTAAGTGATTTACCCAAGTAATATAGTTATTACATGACAGAGATGGGATTAAGTGACTTCCTCCAGGTAAGGAACTAGAATGGCAGTGATAAGTTCTCAGGAGGTGGTAACCTCCTTTGCTGCCACTGCTGTGGTTACAAAGCCAGACTATTTGATTTCCAAGCTTAGGCTCCAAGAGTGAATAAGAGGAAACATGCAAAATTTGTTGAGAAGGATGAGGAACCTCACACGCTGGATGAAATTCAAGTAGTTTAAGCCAAAATACAGGTGCAAATTAACAGCCAGTGTCCAAAGGGCTTGCCAGTGAAGCCCTGCGGCTGGAAGTCCTCTGGGCATTCAGCCTCTGGCCTCCTCCCCTGGGTGGACAGAGGGGAACTGCAGAGGGCCCAGGCTGCGGTCTCTAAAGAAAGACTCTTCCCCACACCCCCACGCCCCGGCCAGAAGTGGAGAGACCCAGCATAACTTTGGAGAGTGCTCTGTTGGTCTCTCCTGCTGACTGCAAATGAGAGCCAGGTTGACGAGATGTCATCGCCCATGGCCACACCAGTGCCAAGCAATTACTTTTCCCACCCAGCCCTGCTGAGAAAACATTGGCAACACACACCAATTTTAGGACCCAGAAGGGAAGAAGGGCTTCCCTCCAATTCAAGTTAGTTCTTTCCCCTCTCTATACCATCTCTGCCAACCAGGACCCAGCCCACATTTTCTCTTTCTTCCTTCACTTCAGAAACTGTGGGATGAGCGAGCACGTAGATCAGGGGAGGTAAGCAGACACTTGGCACCCAGGTTCTAGCGGCTGTGCTATCTCCAGGGACCACTAGGAACCTCAACTTGAAAGGCCTGCCCTACACTTTGAGTCACCCACCTGAAAAGCACAATACACATTCAGAATTACTGACTGAAATCAGTTCTCCTTTTGATTTTCTTTGCCCTTTCTTTTTCTCCTGGCTGGACTTAGGCAATGACACTTATCACGGCTACAAAATGTGGCGGTGGAAAAAAAATGTCTCTGTGCTGTTGACAAAAGAAGGAACGCATTCTGTTCAATCGACTGTGGGAGAGGCTGAATTATTTATACTGCCTTTGTCAGTCACTGGGAAAGGTAATTTCATTGCTGAATTTTAAGTTTTTCATTAATTAACCACTTTTTCAGTTCAGTGCTCCGCAGCCAGGCATAAACCCACGGGAGAGCCGTTTCAGAGGCGGGCTGGGGGGAGGGGGCTTGGCTTTGGCCCCGCTGCTCCCAGTGACATATGGATGTTTTTGTGTTTTTGTTTTTCTGTGGTTTCTTCGGCTGTGTGCTGGCGCAGATATTGGATGTTTCATTTAAGACTCAGTCTCACCCAAACTGCCTGCAATTTAATATGTCACAATATATACGTGGGTAAATCATCTCTGTGTCATCTTTCTCAACGTTCTGTTATTAAAGCCCATTTTTCACGGTAAAATATTCCTCCAAGAGACGGCACGAGGTGCACACCTCCCTGTTGCTAGTATTTAACGCTAATAGGCTGAGCCTTCTCTCTGAAACTAAACTAGGAATTGAGAAACTGTAGCAGAATGAATCAGGAAAATGATTTCTTGGAAATAGAATGAGATTAGACTAGAAAGGAGCTTCAGGAGAAAGCTGACATTTTACCTGAACTCTCCAGATAATTGGTTCATCTTTTCCACTTCGCTCGGAGAGTAGAAACCTGGCTAGACTTGCCAGGGGAGAGCGAGGGACTTGTTTCAGGGAGTCTGTGCAGTGGTACTCCGTAAGGAAGGCACGTGCATAATTTTCAGAACTTTTTCAAGTGTAGTAGTAAGTTGATGATATTCTGTGATTGTGAAACTTCTGTCTGAAGATATGTTTTTGGCTAAGATCCTTTGAAATGTCACTCTTCCCAGAAACAGAGCAGATAAAAGCTTTGTGGATCCAAAGGAGATACGTGAGTGCCTACTGTGTGCCAGGCATGGGACAGGTCCTGAGCACGTGGAGAAGAACGTGGGCTTCTGCCTGTTCATGAGTGACTGTGCTGGGATGGACAACGTCAGCAGGTCCTGTTTGTTGGCTCTTGGCAAGGCCAGTATTTCTGGGCCCTGTTCACATGATCCCACTGTATCAATAAGCCATAGGTAATCAATCTGTCAGCAAGGATGTATCAAGTATCTAGTGAGTCCTTCATGTCATGAGAACACAGAAGGCAGTAAGACAAACAAGTGTATTATCTGTTTTTGTTACCCTTGGTCACAGAGCAGCCGTCTTTTCTTAAAGGCTCCCCCTGCACTATGACTTCTTCATTTACATAAAGCATCACCCAAAGTTCCTTGCATCTTAAAAAACAAATCACTTTTATAATTTATTTTGATTAAAATAACATGTTCATGGGGCCGGCCCGGGGTGGTATAGCAGTTAAGATCAGGCGCCCCGCTTTGGTGTCCCAGGGTTCTCAGGTTCGGGTCCCAGACGTGGACTGACGCATCGCTTGTCAGGCCATGCTGTGGGGCATGCCATATAAAGTGGAGGAAGATGGGCACAGATGTTAGCCCAGGGCTGATCTTCCTCAGTAAAAAGAGGAGGATTGGTAGCAGATGTTAGCTCAGAGCTAATCTTCCTGACAAAAATAAATAAATAAAAAACATATTCACTGTGAAAAATTGAGCAAATAAAGATAAGCACAGAAATACAGGAAGATTACTCTTAACTTTATGACTCAAAGTTTACCACGTTTAACATTTTGGTACATATCCTCCCAGTCTCTTTTTTTTCTATTCATATATTTACATACATAGTTCATATAACATACTACAATTCTGTTTTGTGACTTTTTTCTTATTACATAGAAATATATTATGGTCATCTTCCAGGTCATTAATTGTTCTCCTCCAACCTTATCTCCTATTCCCATTGTGTCATGAATTACTTCACTTAACCGTTCTCCTTTTTAGGCTGTTTCTATCTTTTTTTTTTTTTTGATATTATAATCAATATTTCTTAGAATATTCTGGATACTAAACTTTTACTCACCTCCATATCATTTCCATTAAACAAATTTTAAGTTTTGAACTGCTGGGGCTAAGGTTTTTGCCAAATTTTAAGGTTCTTGACAAATTTTCCACCAGAAATCTTCAACCAGTTTACTTTCCTACTAGCAATGTGTGCGACAACTTGTTTCTCCAACTTCTCCCATTGGTTTCTTGCAAGGGTTGACTTCTTAACAACATGTGAGTGTTTGGGGGATACCCTGCCCCCAAATGTCATCAAACTTCCATGCAGATGCAAGTCAGTACAGCTGGAGCATCTTATTTCTTGTATTGGGGTACAGCAAGTTGATTTTGCTACTGTTACTGGTTTCTTAAATATAAGAGGAAAGCTAGCAGTGCTTCCTTGATGCTCTAGTAAGTTCTGCTTACACCCAAGATGTCCAGACCAAGCATGATGTGGCCACTCAAATCACTTGGACCCTAATGACTGATTAGGATTCAGCCGTGGTGAGTGGCCACCAGCAACAGGCTGGAATAAGTTGGATGGGTCATAAAGCGGCCCAGGCAGGGTGGCTCTGGCTCCAGCCTTCACCTGTTTTCCTGACCTAGCTTTCCTCCTGCAAGCTTGTAGCTCAAGCAAGAGACACCAGGTTCGACTCGCCATAAAGGGCAGCTCCAGGAGACCCTCTATGACTAGCCCCACTGGAAGAGTCTCTCACGGCAGTGAAAGCTGACTTGGTGCTGATACACAAAGTTTTGAGTGTTAACAGTGGTCCTCACATCTGCCCATAGATTTTCCTCTTTCTTCTCTCTTCTTTTCTTTTTCCTTCCTTTCTTCTTCTTCTTGTTTTGTTTAACTGCTCTAATTCAATCTCACCAAGTATTGAACTCATATGTGAAAGGTAATAAAATCCTTTTAGGACTAAAACAGAGTTTATGTTCGGAATAACAATCTATCAGTTTTGCAAGGTGCTGTGAAGCTGCTGCTGTGCGATAGTGACCCAGCGAGGGGAGGCTGGCTGCCTTTGTCTTGTCCTGCTTTTCCATATGATAAACCAAGCCCAGGGAGAAGTGGCCGCTGCCAATTAGGAGAGCTGGGCCACCGCCTTGGGGATTCTCCACTGAATAATCTGACTGAGAAGTGGATCCCCAGGGCTCCTCTCATTTGTTTAGGCTCTGCTGTTGCTTATTCAGTAGCTATCAAATATTATTTTTCCATAATCCACTTGCTTGATGGCTGGTTCCTAACAGTCCACTGTTTTTCTTTGCCTCTCTTTGCTTTTGCTACCCTTCCTTCGCTAACACTTCCCTTACACTTGCTGAACAGTTAAACAGGGTCTTGAGATATCTATATCTATGTCTATATCTATACGCATTTCAATATCCATCTATCTATCTATCTATCTATCTATCTATCTATCTATCTATCTATCTACCTATCTATCTATCTATCTTCCTGCACTTCTGCGCCCTTCATGCTCGCCATTAGAAAGCTACATGCTAGTAAGACCTAGGTTTAAATCTTAGCTCTACCATTTAGTGTCGTTTTGTTTAGACTTGAACCTTCTTTGCCTCAGTTTTGTCATCTGCAAAAGTAGGTATAATAATCTTCTCTCCCAGGGATTTATGTAAGGATTAAATGAGACTATATTAAATCATCCTACCATGCAGGGCCACAACAGCACACTATCCCAGAGGGCACAGTTCACATTGTCAGCTAGATTTGTGCCATGTAATCATCCCTTCTCCAGCTCCATGCCTGGCACAGGGTAGGTAATTAGTATATGGAATATAATTATTGTTGTTATTATTATTTTCTACTTCTTTCTGAAAACAGCCTCAAGTCGTTAGGCCAGACTGTTATCCCCACAGAGTATTCTGGTAAATGCCCCTGGTTATATGTGGCCTGCAAGCCTGAGGTCCCAGTGAGTGGTTACTGTCCTACCTTTCTGGAAAGATCCATGAATTGTAGACCTGAAGGCAGACAAAGTCTTCTCCTTCCCAAGGAAGAAAGAAAGTGCCTTTGAGAGTTCGTCACATGTCCATTATTTAGGCAGAGCAGTCTTGTGGAAATGTTACTTGTACCTGCGAAAATGAAACTGATTACTTTGCCTGAGCCGCCCTAAAATCCCCGTCAGCAGATCACTGAGATTCGCCTGGAGCCCTTCTGTCAGATGTCGTGGTCAGAGCTTGGAACAGATCTAACTATCAAACTGTGTGATTCCTAGATCTCTTCTAGAAACAATGCTTTCTAACAATTCATGCCAGGGGTTCCCAAATTTATTTGCACATTAGAATTTCCTGGAAATTTTTTAAACTTGTCAAAGCCCAGGTCCCACCCAGACCAATTAGTCACAATCTTCAGGATGAAACACAGACATTATTGTTTTTTTAAGCCACCAGATGATTCCCATGATGGATCAGTTTGGGGAGCACTGGTTTAGCCTAAGGAGGAAAGAAGGTCAAGGCTTGCAGTGGCTCAGAGCCCAGCACAATCCTCGCCTGCCATTATCTGGCTCACCATAGTGCTCCCCCGAGTAGCATTGCTGGGAAATTTGCTATAGGGTTTGTTTCATTCCACTGATCATGATGCCATGGTGTCTTTTTCTAAGGCCACCTTGCCACATGCATCATGTGCACAGCATCTAATCTGTATCTTCCTGGGGAGAACTCAGAGGATGCTGTGCAAATACCATAGTCTGAGCCTTAAGAGAAAGTAAACCAGAGTAAAAGTTTTCAAACACTCTGCCCTCAGCAGGCAGGACTCCCTTCTCTGGTTTCTCTGTAATAAAGAAAGAAGGCACAGGGTCCTCTCAGATCAAACCCTGAAAGAACCATGGAAAAATCAAGTTGTAGCAGCACAAACACAACAAAAAATAAAGCAACAACCCAAAGATGACAAGAGTGGCTCAACTTGTCTCTGACTCAGAGCGGAGCTTTAGATGGCACCTCCCGTCTTAGGGCCTCTGATTCCTCACTCATGATGATCTCAATGGGTCCGCTGAACTCTGCAAATATGGGTGTTTTTATTATTTTCATTATTTCTTAAGAGAGAAATAGAGAAAGAAGAGAAGTAGATGGGAGGATAGGCTGACCAGCCCAGTGTGAGGCATCTTCTCAGGGTGACCGCGGTAGTGACAGGAAATCATGGAGAAGATGAGCATCTTGCCACATGGTCTCAATAGAGCTGAGAAGCAGTGGTCTGTCCCCCTTTATGAGAGATGGGGAGTGGTAGTAGAGTTCCTCCATGCCAGGCACAAGGCCAGGTGTTCTATGCTCACTCATTTTTGTTGGAACACCCATTTGACAGTGTCTGTTCCTCTGTTGATTTGATTTTGTTTTGATTTTGATAGTTAAATAGACAAGATACATAAGAGAAAGTGCCTGTCACCCCTTGAGATTGGCCTTTGAGAGTCCAAGTTGGAATGGTCTGTTCCCAGGGTTCAGAAGGATTATCCCATGGGAGGGTGTATTATCTGGGGGGCGGGGGGGGAGGGGCGTTCGGGGGCAAGGCGGCTCCCCATATCAGAAAGAGGCTATTGGTTTGCATGTTACAAAATCATCAATTGCCCTCCCTCCCTTTCAGCCTCTGCCGTGTCTGTCTGTAGAATTTTGCTCATTTCCAGGGGGAAAGGAGCCATGATCCATATGAGCAATGTCACTGTGGAAGGGGATGTGATAGGTTTTAAAAATGGTCCTAATCTATGAATAGTCTCAAGATTAGGCAGGAAGACTAGATATTCCTGAGCTTTTCTGATACTTCCCTGGATCTTCTCCCAACTCCAACACCGACCCTCTATCCCCTTGGAGTCCAGTGATCTTGTCTGAATAGCAATTGATATCTCCCTTCCATTCCACAATTCAAGTTACCCCATTGCAAAAAATTGAAAATGTTTATATAATAAACCATATGTAAAGGCCCCGCACCTAGATATCTAGCACAAAGTGGGTATTTGATATATATAAATTGAATTTGAAATGAATTGTCTTTGGAGAGAGATGTGGGTAATTAAGCCAGCTAGAAAGTAAACAACTTCTACCATGTTCTGGGCCCTGTGCCAGCACAGAGGAGTCGAATGTGACCACTGCTCTTTGGGAGGCCATGTTTTTGTGAGCAAAGCAATGTAAGGCCCAGCTTCAATTCATGGCATGGAATTTAATTGGCTTCTCCAGGCAGGGGATGTGGTTTGCATTTGATCTGGTCTTATCTTTGGGAACCAAGTCATATCCCCAAATAGAATGTACCCTACCCAGGATGAGCCCAGCCCTTTCAGATCTGCTAAGCACTTTGCTAAGTATTGTCATTTTGCCTATGTCCCTAAACTTTGGTCACTGAAGCACTTGATGGAAGGCTAATAGTTAAGAAATATGCTAAAACAATGAGAATTCCTTTCTCTGCTCACAATCCCTTTATTCTCGTAAATTGGGTTCCCACTCATTCAGATGAGTATTTTGTGAAGTGCCATACTCAAAAGTTAAAATTTTACAGATGAAAAATTTCAGGATTCTAGGTTTCCCTTTTTTTTTCTTCTCTCTCCTCTTTCCAATTGTTCTGCTATTGAGCCAATGCAGTGTGGTGGTTGCATTACTAGGAGTGTAATGGCCTTATCAAGGCATGTAATTGTCCTGCTGTACTCAGCCCCGGGCAGACACCATCTGGAGGATGAGCATTTGGAGTCTCCACATTTTAAAGGGGAAATTGACAAACTCATGCTGAGAGATGGTTACAGGCCTGGAGAGGGGACCATGCCCGGAACAGATCAAGGAACCGGAGGTGCATAGTATAGAAAAGAGAGAGCCTAGTGGTCCTGATAATTGTTTTCAAATAGTGGAAAGACCATTGTGTGGGGAGAAGACAGACTTATTCAGTCTTGTCCAGATGGCAGGGTAGGACCCGTAAGTAGACATTAGAGTACAGCAGGTTTGAGCTTGGACTAGGAAAGACGCATCTCACAATCAAAGCTTGTCCAACACAGAAGGAGCTGTCTCATAAACTGCAGGCAGCATCCTCCTAGAGGTTCTCCAACAGAAGCTGCCAGGGAGAGGGGCAGGGGATTCCTGCCCTGGTTGGGAGGAGGACCGTAAAGTTTGCATAGCCTGTGGGAGTCTGTGGCTCCTCCTTGTCCATCTCTTCCTCCTCTTCTTGCTATTAATTCAAAGTCCGTTATTAAATGCTTGCTGAGCAAGGCCCTGGATCAGTGACTCTCATGCTGGCCTATATTAGAGTCATTTTGAAAAGCTTTCAAAATATCATTACCAAGATTCCACCCCAGACTAGTTAAAATATTTTGTGATGGGGCCCAGGCAACCACATATTTTTAAAGTCCCCCAGGTAATTTTAATGGGAAGCCTGAGCTGGGAACTACTGGCCCAGACAAGGTGAAAATGTGATAATAACCACCTGGCCCCCAACCAGGACACTAACATCTAACCATTTAACATGCTGAATGATATTATTTTTAAAAATAAAATTTAGTTTTGTCTCAATAAATTAGTAGCATTTCAGCTTAGATCCTCCTAGATGGTTTTAGTAGCTTATATTCTTATATTATTGTAGCAGGTAACACTGGCATTGAGAGATATAAAGGGTGTGTGGGCATGTGGATGTACAATGAACATGATCCATTTTCAGACGTGATGGATACTCTACTGACATTGAGCTCAGTTTCCCCTTATGCTCCTGTGCCTCAGCTGGCAAAGGGCCATAATTTCTTCCATGCCCGGTCCACACTCCTCTTCTAATCACCAGGGTACTGTTGTATAGTCAGTGGCCTAAACAGATGCAATCTGGGCAATTCCCCCCTACTTTAGAGTCTTTTGAGGGATACAAGCACTCTCTTCACATATGGGGCTTGTTGTGAGCCAAGAAGAAGGGAAGCACATTCTCTGAAAATGAATGGAGTTATGGGGATTGTTTAGTTGGTATCGTGGGACCTTCTAAAGTTACGCTGTCCAATAGAAATATAATGCAAGCTACATATGTAATTTGAAATTTTCTAGTAGCCACGTTTAAAAAAGTAAACAGGTGAAATTAATTTTAATTTTACATTTTATTTAACCCAATATATCCAAAATATTATTTCCATATGTAAGTGATGTAAAAATTATTACATTAAAAATTACTTTGGAAATTATTTCATATTAATGAGCTATTGAGTATAATCTACATACCACAAAATTTCCTCATTTCAGGAATAAGTTTCAATGATTTTTAGTAAATTTACAGAGTTGTGTAACTATCACCACAGTGTAATTTCTAAACAATTCCATCATCCTAAGAAGAAGAAGCCTTCAGCCCATTTGTAGTAATTCTCAGTTCCCATCTCCCACCCCAGGCAACCAATAATCTATTTCCTCTCTCTTTAGCTTTAAAGGTAATTTAAAATATATGGTCTTCTGCATTTGGCTTCTTTCATTTAACGTGATGTTTTTGGCATTCATTCATATTATAGTATGTGTCAGTACTTTGTTCCTTTTTATTGCTGAATAATATTCCATTGTATAGATATGCCATATTTTGTTTATCCATTCACCAGTTAATGGACATTTGAGCTGTTTCTAGTCTTTGGCTATTACATATGAATAAAACTGCTGTGAACGTTCACATATAAATCTGTGTAGACTTATGTGTTTTCATTTCTCTTGGGTAGGTACCTAAGAATGGAATTGCCAGGTATATGTTAACTCTATGTTTAACATTTTAAGAAACTTTAAAATGGCTTTCCAAATAATGAAATATTTTACATTTTTTTAAATGATGTCTTCAAACTCTGATGTGTATTTTACACTTATAGCACATTTCAATTTGAACTAGCCACATTTCGAAAGCTCAATAGCCACACTGGGCTTCGAGCTGCTATATTGGACAGTATAGATCAAAAGTGTACCGTGTCTCTGCCCAGATATCCTATTTGAATCCCAAGCCAGGTCAGGAGAATGTGTTTTGCAGACTCACACACACACGCACACGCATCTCCAAACACACACACACACACACACACGCCATAAACACATGTACAGTAGCTCCACCCTCATTACTCTTCATTTATGATTCATTCATTTGCCTTTACTGAATGTTGCAATAATTAGATTATGCTAAATAAATATGCTTTACAATAATTTATCCATGGCTTGCTGAAATACATTTCTCATGGGACCGAAGGTGATAAATTAGCAGAAGTATATGCCCTAAAATGAAGATATAGAACCTCATTAAGGGTTGATGGCAAATATTAAGAATGTAGAGAGACAAGGAAGATTAGAAAGCTGAACGTATTAAAAATTGTATGCTAATTCTGGAGATCTCTATTACTTATCAGTGATGACAAGTGTTTAGCCAGTGAAGCCTCTATTGGCAAGAGTTTGGGACATTTCTCCTACCTACTCCATCACTCCTACCCAGTTATCCAAGATCCCAAGATGTTTGGTCTCTTGGCTCTCAAATCCCTAACAAATAGCTTTGGATGCAATTCTGAGTCTCCAAAGCCACCTACAGAGTAAGGGTCCCAAGGCCATTAGAGGGGTCCCCCTTCAATACACAGATTCTTGGAAAGGTTGTTGAAGTTCAGTTTGGGGTTATCTATACCACTTCAGACCGATAAGCTAAAGTCCATCGAACTTTTCAGGAATTCTCTTGACTTTCAGATCTTGGTAGACCTGTCTGAATCCCTCAAGATGTCTCAGGTACTGGATGCATATTTACCAGAAAGATAGCTTTCCCACTGTGCATGTATATTGTAGTGTTTATGGACAGAAAATTATAGGCTACCCTCTTAAAATTTTCAAATTTGGTATATTATAGCAACTGGCAGATTATTTCTACACCTAAATTCCCTGTCAATTTAATTCAGGAGTCATTTATAGGTATATACTCTGTGCCAGGACTGGGATAAATACTGGAGAGAGTGAATGAATGAATCATGATTTTTGCCCTTGGGGAAAACATAGACTAGCTGGAAACACAAGCATATAGTCATCATAAAGTCTTAAGTTTTAGAAAATATTAAATACCAAGTTATGTATGTACAAAGGGAAAAACAAGACTACCTTTGCTTGAGGAGCTTGGAAAGGGCATCCTGGAGGAGGTGACCTTTGAATAGGCCTTGAAGAATGAGTAGGAGATTTCTAGGTGGAGAAGGGGAGGAAAGGCAGAGGGGATGGTCTGTGCAAAGGCTTGGTGGCATGGAGGAGAATGGTGTCTTGGATAGCAGTGACCAGCTCTGTGGACTGGGGGCTGGGTCATGGAGTGAACTGAAGGACCTGAGGGCAGGGCTATGTAAAGAGGACATTGGGCCAGGCTGAAGAGTTTGGGCTGAATTCTATAGGCAAAACTAAGCAAAAAGGACAGCTGGGAGAAGCAGAGTGAAGGCATTTAGCCAAGGACTAACCCTGAGATGAGCAGGAATATGTCAGCATGGAATCAGAAATTTCCAATTCTGAGAGTCTTTCCAGGTCTAAAGTCCTTGATTTTGTGAATGATCTGAAATGTTATAACACATGCCATAAACAAACGTATTTGAAAATGAAGAAGAGATAGGCCCTTGATTAAGGATGATCATGTAGTATTTATAGATGCCAGAAATCAGGAAGAAGCTTTCAGATCACATTTGGTTAGTGTCCTTCTTGTCTAGCAACCCAAAGAGTTTTTGAAACACAAGGAGCCAAACAAGAACGCAGTGCAGACATCACTGACCAGACATGGACGGAGGAAAGAGACAGCCTCTCCTCTCTTTAAAGACACTGAGGACTCTCGGCCCAGAAGACCCCTTTGCCAGGGCTTTAAAAGAGCACATGGAGGCAAGCTCAGCCTCCCTGAGTCAGCTTGGAGTAGAGGGCACAGGAGACAGGACGTATGCAAATGTCCGACCTTAACCCACAATCTAAAATCCCAGCATCCGTTATTTTACAACTCTTTGGCTCCTATGACCTATCTGTGCCTTTTGTTTGTTCTTGCTTTTTTTTCCACTATACCATATGTTCCCTGAGGAGAAAGAGGGTGTATATACCACTTTAGTGACAGCCCCCATCCCACCGATATAATGCTGTATATAGTAGATGCTTAAAATCTATTTCGTAGGGCCGGAGCCGTGGCTTAGCGGTTAAGTGCGTGCGCTCCGCTACTGGCGGCCCAGGTTCGGATCCCCAGCGCACACCGACGCACCGCTTCTCCGGCCATGCTGAGGCCGCGTCCCACATACAGCAACTAGAAGGATGTGCAACTATGACATACAGCTATCTACTGGGGCTTTGGGGGAAAAAAAGGAGGAGGATTGGCAATAGATGTTAGCTCAGAGCCGGTTTTCCTCAGCAAAAAGAGGAGGATTGGCACGGATATTAGCTCAGGGCTGATCTCCCTCACAAAAAACAAAACAAAAAAAATCTATTTTGTAACCTGTCAGTGGGGGTTTTTAGATGAAGGAGAATGCCTTCATTTGGGGGCCCTTCGTCAGTTTTGTCTGGTGCCCCACTGTTAAATAAAGGGTCAAAGCAACGGATGCTGACCTGCCACTGCTCTTCCCAATCTAGCAACTTGCACATCCCTCTTGCCGAAAGCCCCAGGATCTGAGGCCAATAAGCTTTGAGCCCTGAGCTCTGAGGATCTGATTGGAATTATTTCAGAAGCAGTTGGCTAAGAGCGACACCAGCATCCTTAGTTAGATAGAAAATACCGATATTTCTCATACCTTCCTGAGAACCGAGCACTTGCAATACACCTTAGTGTTTCCAAATGGGCTATTTGATGATCTGCTCTAGGCTACTTACAAGCAGAATTTAGAGGACATGTTTCAATTTCTGGGTTATGCTTAGCTCCCTTATTCTTTCATTTTTTTTTCCATTAAAAAAATGGTTGCATTTGCTTTTTTTCAGCTATCAATCAGTCAGTGAACATCTACCTGTCTAGGACCTGCATAGCACTTAGAGAACAAAGTATATGTGATTTTATTACTCATTTGTGTGATAAATGATCCTGTCCATGGAATAGACTGAATGCTCTATGAAATATTGTACAAGGGAGTCAGATAATAAAACTGAAAGATTTGTAAAGATATTTCTGATTTAACTAGTTAGTATTAAGATAAGGAAGAAATCAAAATATGGAAATCTAATTTACTGCAAGTTGCTGGAGAAGAGATATTTACAGCTTATAACATAGGCTAAACAGCGTAAGCTTATAAACTCCATGTGGAAACTAGTTCAGGTCCCTTGGGGTCTGGTAATAAGCCTTGAGAAACCTAGGAAATGTCATCAATAGAAACCTATGCATGTGGACTATGGATCAGAAAACCCTAAGCTGAATGTCACTTCCAAGTTTAAATGAAACCTGGATAGTTCTCATAGGCCACACGAAAATCACTACCAAACGCTGAGACTTCTTGATGATAACTTTTGTATTTAAAGAAGAGCGAAGCTATGAAATCACAGTGGCTGCCTTTCTAATCCTCCTGCTTGGCCCACGCCCATTCAGGTCCGTATATAGTGGCTGTGACCTTGAGAACTTGTCCCTGCTGCATTTCTTGTATCCCTCATCATTGAAAATTGTCTTGACAGCAACACAAGTGCTCAGGACAGTCTTGTTTGTGATAGTAATGATTATCATGACAGTAATAGTGAGAGTGAGCAGTTATTGAGTCCCTTGCTGAATACCAGAGAGTATGCTAAGCCCTTTTGCAAGGTTTTCCTCTGTTAATCTTCACCACAACTCTATAAGAAGGTCCTATCCCGTCTCTACTTTACAAATGCCTCAGAGAAGCTACTTACCTCATCCCACAGTGTGATCACACAGCAGGTAATGCAGAGCCAGGATTTGGCCCAGGTGGTCAGAGCTCCGAGCAGTGGGACCATAACCACTCTAGGCTGCAGCATCTCCCAGGTAGGCCCCCAGGCACCAGTTGGGCCATTGCAGTTGGCACAGCAGAGCTCTGATGGCAGGTTCCCCTTGGGGCCAATTTGACCATCTCCTCACTCAGTAGGGATGCAACCACGCAGGATTCCAGTCCCCTCTCCTATATTAGGATCCTTTAGTCTGGCTCTTCAGGCAGTTTTTTTCTGTACAAATTTACACCTTTAACAACCTGACAAGCCATTTTTTCTTCTACAACCAAATGTATTTTTCTAAATTTTATTTATAAATATTTCACAGTTATCTTTTTCTTTTTCTTCAATCCTAAACAACTGACTGATGTTTCGTCTTTTTTTTTTTTTCTTCTGATTTTTGAAACACAGCATTCCTGCTTTCCAAAAAATTGAAAATCTGCTCCTATTTATTTACCATCATTACCTGTGGCCATTAGGGTATAAGATGCCAAGATACCAACTGCCTCTTCAGGCTCTCCCAATGGGGGTCTTTTCACCATTTACTTCTTTAGCTGGGCTTTAGTTACAGAATTTCTGAACTCGTGTCAATATAAATCATATTCACTAGATCCAAACCAAGGGAGGGGGGAGCAGAGAGGGGTGGTCGGTAGGGGTGGGCAGTGGGCAGCAATTTCCACTTATAGAAATAGATCAAATACTCACAGATTGACTGATCTCAGTTCAGAAGCACTGGATTTAAGTTTAATCCTCATAGCTCCATGGCTGGTGAGATTACCAAGCAGATCCAGGAGCCTGACCTGATGCCCTAAACCAAATGCCTACAGCAGCCTGGCAGACAAAGTAAATGAGTGAAGTGGTCCAACAGTAAGATGACAAATGGCCACTGATCCTCATCCTCAGTGATGGGACATGAGGGAATGGTGGGGGCTGCAGGGAAGAGAAAGCACATGGCCATCTGAGTTGAGCAGATGCTCAACTCCAGCCAGTTATTGCCACCAAAAAACCAGGCCCATTGTTGCCGGATCTTTCCTTTTTTATTTTTTCCAGAGCAGATGGTAGGCAGATATTCATGTGGTTAATGTTTCCTGACTCTTAAACATTGACTGCCAATCCAAATTTAAAAACCAGTTGACCAAGACTTGGGCAAAAGGAAAGCCTACTCATGGACAATGGGCTCTGAGGGCTGACAATTTGCAAGCTCTTTGCTAACCCTTTTCAGGCCTGACTATTGTTTTGCACTTGAGATCTCACTTGGAATTTAGGGCTTTTCTCTTTACTTAGCTATAATAGCTATAAGAAGTCTAAAGAAAGCTCAATTTACAATATAAATTCAGTGACTTCGCTTAGGTTTTCTTTTTTTTTTTCACTTAATGATTTCTATGAATATAATTATGCTTAAAAGTTCCCTCCAAAGACCCATAAAGTAATTGGTGTATCTTTAAATAAAGTGATTATTCTTATCAAATATTATTGAATGTAATAATATGGAAAACCATTACAGAACATTCAAGTTTATAAATATAAATAGGCAAAGTGGTAAACTTTATATATAAGATTTGATAGCATAAAATTGTTTAAATTTTTTACATTAAAAACAAAATTAAATGACAAAAAACAAATGGGAGTAATTTCTTTCGCAAATATAACAGATGAAGGGTTAATAGCCTTGTTTTAAAGAGATCTTACCAATCATTGAGGAAAACACTAAACCTCCCGTAGATAACTGAACAAAAGAAATGAATAGACAATTCATAAAAGAGGAGAAATTACTAATTAAAGAACATATGGGGAAATGATTCAACGTCATTAGTAATTAAAGAAATGCAAATTGAAACAACAAATATTATAATTCCCAGTGCAAGCAAGAGTGTGGTGCAACAGGAACCTCCATGCATTACTGATAAACAAAATGGGCCAGCCTCCTTTGCCTTGTTGGCAAGCAGTTAGTTAATATAAATCAAGAGTTCGGTTCTGTTAAGCAAATATTGAGCTCCTTCTCTGTGCTAGGTATTGGTATATGCGGATGACAAAGGCCCACCCTTATTCTCAGTGAGTGAGTGCCTCCTGTGCTGGAGACAGACACAGGTAACGCCATCATTAGATGGCAAATGGCAGAGGCATCCACAGCATCCAACAAATGCAGGAGGAAGACCGTAGCTCAGTCGGAAAGGTTTGGAAGGATTATTTGAAGAAATGGTCCTGAGCTGAGTCTTAAAAGGTGATTAGAATTTAGTTGGATGAAAAAGAGCAATGAGAAGGAAGAAAAGAAGGCAAGGCAATCTCTGCAAAAGCTAGAGCATGGGCAAAGACGTGGTGTCTGCAAGAAGATTGGGACTGCTGCAGCACTGGGTGTGAGGCAAAGAGGGAGAATAGGAGGCTGTGGAGGGAGCCCAGCCAGCCAGCGCTTTGGAAGCATGAACTTCACACCAGGGGCAGCGCAAGGTATGGAAGCAGGGAATGGACCCAAGCAATATGTATTTTTTTAAAAATCCTGTGTAAAAGTCACTGTGGTTTATTTTTCTAATTTAAAAAGTAACAGATGAAAACAAACAACCCAATTTAAAATTGGGCAAAGGACATGAATAGACATTTCTCCAAAGAAGATACACAAATTGCCAATAAGCACTTGAAAAGATGCTCAACATCACTAGTCATTAGGGAAACGCAAATCAAAACCACAATGAGATACCACTTCATACCTATTAGGATAACTACTATTTGAAGAAAAAAAAAAGTAAAATAACAAATGTTGGTGAAGGTATAGAGAAATTGGAACTGTTGCACATTGCTGGTGGGAGCGTAAAATATTATAGCCACTGTGGAAAACAATTTGGCAGTTCCTCAAAAGGTTAAACATATAATTATCACATGACCCAGCAATTCCACTCCTAGGTGGAAAAACCCAAAAGAATTGAAACCAGAGACTCAAACAGATATTTGTACACCCATGTTTATGGCAACATTATTCACAATAGGCAAAGGTAGAAACAACCCAGACGTCCATCAACAGATGAATGGATAAATGAAATGTGGTATAAACATACAATGGAATATTATCCAGCCTTAAAAAGAAATGAAATTCTAACACATGCAGTAATACAACATGGAGAAGCCTTGAAGTAATTATGCTAAGTGAAATAAGCCAATCACAAAAGGATAAATACCATATGATTTCACTTATATGAGGTACTTAGAGTAGTCAAACTCATAGAGACAAAAATAGAATAGAAGTTACCAGGGGCCAGGGGGAGGGATAATGGGGAGTTTCTGTTTGGGATGATGAAAAAGTTCTGGAATTGGATAGTGGTGATAGTTGCACAGCATGGTGAATTTACTTAATGCCACTGAATTGTACACTTAAAAAGGTAAGTTTTATGTTAGGTATATTTTACCACTATAAAAAAATACAAAAAAGTAACATATGTTTTGGAAAATTCAAAAAAGTATAAAGAAAAATATTCTACCACCCAGAGTTACCCATTTAACCTTTTGTTGAACGCCCTCAAGTGTTTTCTTTTTCCATATATGTATTCACATATTTATTCCATTTTACTAAATTGGGATCAACTACCCATGCTGTTTTGTACTGCCTTTTCCATCTAATGATAGAGCACGAACATCCCAGCTATTTATACAGCTTGCGTTAGGGTGTAAGCCCTGGAGACAGACCGCCAGGTTTGTGTCTTTGCTGCATTGCTTACTCAGTAACCAGCCGTGTGGCCCTGAGAGGTCCCCTAACCCTCTAAGCTTGTTTCCCCCTCTGTACAAAGGGGATGAGAATAGTAGTACCAAACACATGGGTTGTTAAGGATTAAATTAGATCCTGAATATGTATAAGCACAGTGCCTGGTACTCACTAAGAGAAAGCTATTATTATTAATAGTAACAGTATTTAATAATACTCACCTATTCTTTAAGACAATATTTTTAGTGGCTTCATGAAGTACTTCATCACATGGATACACCACACATTACTTAACTAATCTCCGTTGTCCGACATTTGCCATTTCTAAATATTTGCTCACATAAATGATGCTAAGCAACTTTGCAAAGAAGTCTTTATAGATACTCTACGTTTTTTGAAGCACATTCCTAGAAAGAGAATTGTTGGGTCAAAGAACATGCACAGTTTGAGGGTTTTGGTACATGTTGGTGGACTGCCCCGCCAGAAAGACTATAATATTCAGAGGAGCAGGAGAACAACTTTATCTATATGAGCAAAAAACCGAACTGTCTAAACTAAAGAAATAGTTTAAATGTGATGTCAATTTATTGGAATATTATACAAGTATTGATAACTATGTTTACAAAGCCTACATAAGAACTGTAGAAAATGCTTATGACATGTTAAGTGAAAGAGCAAGAAAAAAAGTATATTTAGCGGAATTATAAATGTTAAATATCCTATGCATACGGAGGAACAAAAAAACAAACAAAACAGAAAGTTTGAGTAGCAGGACTTTAGATAAATTGCTTTTTCTTACCATTTTTTTTCTAAATTGTATTTAATGAGCATACACAATGTTTATAGCAAAAGAAAAATACTTTCACTGGGAAAGTATGATTTGTCCCTATATTTGAAGGCTGATATTGAAATTTAGTTTCACATTGCAAGTAGATCTTTAAATAAGCACCCATAGTAATGAAGTTCATATTTCAATTTTCTGGTTGAAAACTTTTCAGATACAAAGTCACCTTCCCGAGCCTTATCTATATGTTCAAAGATTGTGGCGCTTTGAGATTTGTACTGTATTGTATTGGAATCAGCAGTGAAATCAGCAGACACTATTTCCCAAAGGAAATTAATCTATCAGGACTCGGGGAGATACAGCTGCATGCTACCCAAACAGAGCCCAGCGCTTTTGTGAGGGCCGTAGTCCAGGGAAAGGTCCTAATTGTTCAGTCATCTGCGTGGACTTCCTAGGCTCTGGGCCCCTCAGTCTGTACCACCTTGGGCTGATAGGCAGGTTAATCAATGTCTCTGAGCCTCAGTTTCCTCATCTGAAAAGTGAGTATAATAATCACATATCTACCTTACCAGGTTGTAAAATCAAATGCAGTAAACCTTGTAAAATGTTAACCTAGTGCCCAGGATTAGATACTCATTAAAAGTTAGCCGTCATTATCATTATTATCATCCTATAGTTTACCCATTGTTTTTAAAAATAACAGTGAAGCCTAGGGAGACATGACTTCTTGTAGTTTAGTGGAAAGAACCATGCATTTGGAGTCAAATGACCTGGATTGTAATAGTGATTGAAGCACTTACTTATCCAGTGGCCTAGGGCAAGACACTTACTCCTTAGATCAGTGCTGTCTAAGAGAAATATATGAGCCAAAAATGTAATTTTGGATTTTCTAGAAACCACATTACAAAAAGTAAAAAGAAACAGATGAACTTAATTTTAGTAATATATTTGATTAACCCAATATATCCAATATTATCATTTCGACATATAATCACATAAAAACTATTAATGAAATATTATATATTCTTTTTTCTGTGCTAAATCTTTGAAATCTAGTGTACATTTTATACTTATAGTACATTTCATTTTGGAGGCTAAATTTTTAACTGAAATATTTTATCTGTATTTCATAAAATTTATAGTTGAAAAATTAGATTCTCATACCAAAGTTGTTCCAAACATATTTTTCCAATAACTGAATCAAGTATCAGTTTCTAATTTAAATTAATTAAAATTAAATAAAATGAATTCAGTTCCTCAGTTGCATCAGCCGCATTTCAAATACTCAGGAGCCATGTGCGGCTAGTGGCTGCCATGGGAGACACAGCTATAACTGGGGATAGCATCTATCTCACCAAGTTGTTGTAAGATTGTTTGTATGAGAGAGTTTTATAAGTCATAAAAGTCTGTCCGAATAGATTACTTCTCGTCCCAGTCACCCAGCTCATGAGAGGTGGCTCAGAGACCAGAACCAAGCCAATATAATTTCCATATGGACGTTTGAACAATACTCACCCTGAGCATTTCAATTTTTTTTTAACTGTGACCCACAGTAAGAAATATATTTTACATAACAACATGGTACACAGAAATGTGTGTGTGTGTGTATGTGTGTACATATAGATCACCATCCATTATTTCCCAAAGGAAAATTACAATACGGATATTTAAAATTTCATCATATTTTTTTCCTCCTCCCAATCTCCTCCTCTCTTCCTCCTTCTCCTCCTTTTTATTTAATGCTGGTCATGACCTGCTACATTGATTTCATGCCCACTAATGGGTTACGAACCACAATTTGAAAAACACTGATCCTAAGAGTCCAAATTTCCAGGCATTTAAAAAACTGATTTGTTTTGTGTTGCAGTAATACTTCTGCTTTAAGAAGAGAAGCCACCTGTCCATTCAAAATGGAAAAATCTTCTCCCCAATATAAATAAGAAGAATGACACTATTTTAGATAAGATACAAGGAAACAAATGAATTATCTCCTTGTCCATTGTGTCATTTATTTATCAACTCAGCAAATGTTTACGAGGAAGCACTGTCCCTGTCATTGTGTTAGGCAATAGACAGCTGGCCCAAGACAGACAAGATCTGTGCCCACAGAGCATCAGCTACAAAACAACAGAAGCCCTCATAACAGTGGCTTAGCCAAATAAAGATCTTGGGTGTTTCGTTTTCCCATAAGAAGATGACCAGTGACAGGCAATGGTGCTGATGTTCAACAACATCATTACTGACTCAGCTTTTGTTACCTTTCTGTTCCACGTCTTCATGCTTGTCACTTCATGGTCACAATACACTTGCCACACCTCCAGCCATTATGTCTGTGTTCCAAGCAAGAAGAAGAAGAAAGAAGCGGAGAGAAGTCTTCTCAAAATTCTCCAGCACATAGGGTTGCCAGCTAAAACACAGGATGTTCAGTTAAGTGTGAGTTTCAGACAGACAAAAAACAATGTTTTTAGTATAAGCATGTCCCGTGCAATATTTGAGACATATTTTTACTAAAAAATTATTCATTATTTATCTGAAACTCACATTTAACTGGGTATCCTGTATTTTTATTTGCTAACTCTGGCAACCCTATGAGCACAATTCTTCTTACATTTCATTGGCCAGAGCTGTGTCTCATGGCCACTCCTACCTGCAAGAAAGGCCAGTTAAAACACGTCGTTTTTTAAGTTCCAGTCTCAATAAAACAGAAAGGCAAAAGAGAAGGAAGTCGGCTGGGGAGCTGAGTGAGCCAACCTACTATATCTGCTACGGGTCAGTTCTCCTCTGGCCTTCCTTGTAGATCATAGTAAGGAACTTGGATTTTAATCTATGGTCAGTGGGAAGCCATCAAAGGGTTTAAAACAAGGGAATGACTAAATTATATTTAAGAATATGGCTCTGGCTTCTGTGTACAGAATGTATGGGAAGAGGATAAGTGAGAAGTGGGAAGACCAGTTAGAAGACGCCCAGATCATTCTAGAACCTTTGAGAACTCAGCCCCTAGCATCTTGCCATGCCAGGCCTGCCTCAGACACGTACCTCACCTTCTTGATTGTGAGGTACGTGTCTGAGGCATTCTCACTGAAAAATGAAGACTCAAGCAGGTTGTTCTCTTGGTGCTCCGTGCAGCATTCCCAGAGTGGCACGTGGGTGACACATGGTGGCCTTCCCTTGTTTTTCAGCTGCATGGCTCGGTTGTCAATATTTGCCCATGTTTCATATTTCTCATCAACAGTGGAGTGTCTGAGAGCCACAGTACAAGGAACGCCAGAACTTATTATTATGAGTCTGGGATCCTGTGAGGCTCCCACAAGGAAAGGGGTAAAAAATTGCTTTTTAAAATTTTTAATTAAAAAAAAATCAATGAAATGCACAGAATAAGTAATAAAATCTGCTACTTCTTAGCAAAATTTGAAAAGCAAGGTGGAAGATTTTTATACCCTAACATCTGGGACTTAAATCAAAAATTGAACAATCTGATTCCAGAGCTACAAACCTATGTGGAAAAGGGAAAACTTGATTCTGTGCTCTGCTCTCTCCAAAGTGGATTTTGTTACACTGAGGATGCTTTGGTCCCCAACTGCCTCCCTTCCCTTCCCGCCCTCAGCAGACACTTTTCTCTCTCCTTCCTCCCGTTTCTCATTGAATTAAATCAATTGTTTAGTTTTTATTTGGCTTCCCTTTCTCCCTCTCATCCGATCAAGTACTTTTCTATTTTCCTCCAGGATTACCAAAATGAGCTCTTAGGGAAAAAAAGGTTTCTCAGCACTTTAGCTTCTCTTTCCTTCCGTTTTTTGCTTTGCCTTTTGTTATCTTTTTTTGCTGACACTCCAGGACACACATGCAGTGTGTAGGGATTATTTGCTTCTTCTCTTTTTCCTAAATGAAACCTGTGGTTAAAAAAAATATATATGTCTGTCTCCTCCAAAAAGGTTTATTCTTTTTACAGGGTCAGAGATCTAAGAGGGGATCTACATAAACATACGCGCACACATACACACAGATACATACATATTCATACGCATATATGTATGTGTTTATACGTGTATATAGATATATACGCATACACAGCTGTACACACACCAACATATATATATACATATATATGTTTACTATACATACACACAAGCATATATATATTTTACCATTTCCTGTGAACTTTTCCCTCAGTTTCCTTGGACCTGAGGGTGGTCTACAGAACTCCACCAAACACGCAATTGTGCTACTACTTGAGGCTACAACTGAACTCAGTGTTAAGACTAATAATACAGTGTCAAGAACAATCAACTATCTCTACCTCCCTTCCCTCCCTTAATGAACGCATTTGGTTTTTCTAATCATTTGATCTCAAAAACTGATACCATTTCTCTTCAAAGTGCTGCCCAAGGAAGGTGCAGAAAAGCAATACATTTAAGTCCTGGCAGTGGAGGGTAGCAGAGCTAACTCCAAATATTTGACATCATGGCAGAGTGAGATGGTAAAATTGCACAGGGCTAATACTGGAGGGTCCAGGTCCTAACACAGCTCGGTTACCCACTGCAGAACCCAGGCATATCCCTTTACCCCATTGGACTGAGTATCCTCACTTGCAAGGTGAAAAGGTTGGACTAGAGTCCCAAGAGCTCTAGGTCTTTGAAGTTCTGGATTCCTAAATTATTCCTCTGTTAGGAAAAGCATGCCAATGAGGATGATCCCACCTATTCCTTCCTCTAAATTTCAAAATTCTGCTCTAAAATCTAAAACCCGAGTTGAGGCTACATAGAGTAGTAGAATTAGAATCTGAAAAATAAACAATAGGGGAACTCTTTCAGTGGTCCCAACTTCTTCTGGCCACTTCATAAGCCCACACGGACAGATGAGACCCTCAAATACTGCGCAACCATTGAGGACCCCCCTAAGCCCTCATGAGTGATTTCCAAAGGAGGACTCATCTGTCTGGGTCCCACCTGCTCAGGCCTTAGTCTGTGACCTCTGGGGACAGTCAGATGGATGAGCTTGAGACCATCTACTGGGCCTGATCCTCAGAGCTATGAGAGTGCAAAGAAAGGAAACTGATGTCTGGGGCAACTGGGGACCAAATTGTAGGACATTTGACTGAAAACATCATCATAGATTTCTATCATGATCAGGTAGATACCGGGTGTTCCAATGGACAGGGAGTCTGAAAACCTTGCTTCTAGTCCCAGATCCACCACTAATTTGCAGTGTGACCTGGGGCAAGTCCTTAACTTCTTTGCTTCTTGGTTTTCTCCTCAGTCCAGCGAGGGATTAAGCTGTGTGACCACCACGTTCATTTCTAACTCTGACCTTCTGAAAGTCTGGTATGGAATGTAGCATTTTTAAGTCTTCTCAGGTAGAGAGACCAACACAGTGACTCAGAGGAGTCTTTCCAAAAGCATGATTCTGCCGTTAAGGAGCTTAGTTCTTGATGAGTGGACAATTTGAAAGTCAGACAAACAGAGAAGGTTTAAGAGATGATAGATATAATAGATACAGATATAGATATATAGATATAGATTTAATTATTCACCTTTTACACTACCTTCTTTTTTCCGTGATGTTTTTTCCTTCTTACTTTCTGCAAATGGTGTCTAGAGCAGAAATAGAGTAGAGGAGAGTTTCCAAAGCGTATTCCATGGTATACTATACACAATAGCAAAAGAGTTCTGTACCTAAAGGAGTTTGGGAAATCTTCATTTTACATTCCACTCTTAAAGAGTCACAACTCTTATTGGCGTATTAAGCTTCTAAGAAGTCTTGCAGTGAAAGAGCCTGTTTACTTTTGTTTAACCCAGTAATCCTCAAACTGACTTGATCTCAGAGCTTTCCCATAATATCTATTAACACCTAGGGGGCTTGTGTTCTGGGGAAGATACTCCAGGCCGTGGCACAGCATTATTCTCTGATGCTGCATTTAGTGGCAAGCATCTGTTTGAGGCCTGTATGCGTCACGTTGCACTTCTTTTGTCCATATTCTAGCCCGTTCAACTTCTGATCTTCTTTAGGTCCCACCTAATATGAATGGCGTCATGATCAATTGAATGAGTAATAGCTTCTAATAATGATTTAATAGTTTAATTGCAATATAGACAATTAGCCAATGGTGCCAGAATCATGTGTGATTTTTTGAGATGGAAATCTGTCCATCTATACATTTGTTTACTTATGTTCTCACTCAAAGAATATAATTAAGAGGCTCTGGTTCAGGATGGTGGATTGAGCACACATTTGTCTCCTTCTCTCCTGCAATCCCGCTAAAGTGATGATAAAGGATTCAACGGAGGAATAAGTTATGAATAGCAAACAGAACAGGAGGAGAACCATGAGCGATGTTTAGAGCACAAAGAGGAGATGGAAGCTGTTGATGGAGGAAATAAAGTGGCCATAGCTGAGAAGACGCAAAAGAGGTTTGGAGCAGAGGAGAGAGCCCATCTGCTGGGAGGCACCACAATGAGTACTGATAAGGGGTCCTTGGAAGGAAGGATGAAGGAAGGGAGGAAGAATGAAATTCGTCTATGGTGTGGTTTACCCACCCCTTTTCAACTCTATTTTTCCAGACTAAAAGGTAGTAGGATGCTTAACCACAGGGGAAAGAAGAAGGGATCTCTTCTCTAAAAAGTCAAGTGGACTGAAAGATCTAGGGCTGCTAGTGGGAGCGTTCATGCCCACAGTGATGTGTTCATCATGCTAGCATTGGGGAGCAGGCTCCTGCAAAATGGCCTGCCCCTGACACCTGCCATCAGGCCAATTCTGACACACAGAACAAGCACCCTCTAGGTACATAGAGGTTCCTATCAGAGTTCCTAGTCTCTCCTGTTTAAACATAAGGGGCTGAACCAGGATCACCCACCATATGAATAACCTGGCAGCATGAAAAAGAAATATCAACATAAAAAAATCAACCCCAGAGAAAACAAAGATAAATTAGGTAACAGAGGTTAACTTGAAAGATAAAGCTCTTAAGAAGGATTCCAGACTGAGAAGAGAGGGGAATGAAAGCATCAGAGAAATAATAAAACAAATTTACCAGCCGTGAAAGAGATATGTGTTTTCTGATTGAAACATCCCACCAAATGCCACTGAGGAATTTTATAAAGATCCATACTTTGATGTATTGTATTGAAATTTCAGCAGCTCAGTGTTAAAGAAAGATCCCGTAACCTTCCGAGAAAAAAATAGATTGACTACAAAGAAATTAACAATAAAACCAGCCTTAGACTTCTCCTCAGCCACACAGATGCTAGACAACACCAAAGCTATGCCTTCAAATTTCTTTTTTTTTTGTGAGGGAGATCAGCCCTGAGCTAACATCCGTGCCAATCCTCCTCTTTTTGCTGAGGAAGACCGGCTCTGAGCTAACATCTATTGCCCATCCTCCTCCTTGTTTTCTTCCCCAAAGCCCCAGTAGATAGTTGTATGTCATAGTTGCACACCCTTCTAGTTGCTGTATGTGGGACGCGGCCTCAGCATGGCCAGAGAAGCGGTGCGTCGGTGCGCACCCGGGATCCAAACCCGGACCGCCAGTAGCGGAGCGCATGCACTTAACCGCTAAGCCACTGGGCCGGCCCTATGCCTTCAAATTTCTACAGCAAAATTTCTAATCTAGAAACTATAGCCAGAAAAGCTATCGACCAAGTGTGAAGACAAGATAAAAATATTTCAGATATTCAAAAATTCACAAACAAGTTTCCCCCTGAGGAAGTTTCCTGAGGATGGTGGGACTAATGGAGCTGTGAAAAGAAATTCCAGAATAATAGCTGTACTGGAGGCCAAGAAAGCAATTGGTACAAATTAAAACAAAAAGTCAATGTCTTCAAGAAGAACGGAGTGATTTTTCAAAGATTGTAATGAAGTGTTAGTGATATGGTGAAAAAGGCAGATAGAAAATTAAAAAAAGAGAAAAAAGAAAGAAAGAAGGCCAGCATAAAATAAATAAAAGAGAAAAGCAATTAGAAATTTCTGGAAAAACAGACTGCATAAGAAAGTTCTGATTCAAATGTAAGGCAAATTAAAATGTGCTACAATTTTGACGAGTGACAATGTAAGACAGAGAGAGAGAGAGGGAACATTCATTTGATCCTGATGCTGGAGGCATTCTTTGTGGAGTGGGATGTATTTTTGGACCTGTAGAGAAGATGATAAATATAACCCTTGTTTGCTGCAGTGGAAAAATATATAGTTATCAGTAGAAAAGCTCTATTTATTGATTTTCAACATTTAACATCAACCTGTAAACAAAACACAAGACTGAATCATTCTTGCCCAACCTTGACAATGGAAAGGAAAAGTACAGCTGACTTGGGAGGTGGACGCGGAAGAGAAAAAGTGCGGAGAGGGGCAGGAAGACTAATAGCCTCATCTTCCAGTGAGGAGATTCAGGCGACACAGTCTAACGCTGATGGAATAAGTAATAAATTTATCGCGTAAAGTTACAACGGTAAGCAATAAAAAAGTAAAAAGAGATTTTAAAAATTTAGGTATTAGGAGGGGGGAGTATCATTTTTCTTATTGTACCATCAATGTAAAAAGTCTCAAGTTATTGCGCCAACAAATAACACTATGATCATAATATTTAGAATTATGAAGGCAGCCACCAAAAGAAATTAGAAATCCTTAAAAAATGTTTTTGGGGCTTAGTGAGAAGAGCAGGATTTGGGGTTTTAAAAAAATTATTATTATGAGCTATTCTGAACTATTGGACTCTTTGCCGTGTGTATATATTACTTTGATTTTTAAAGTCATTGAGTACCTGCCATGTGACAAGCATTGTGTTGAATACCAGACATTTAAGGGAGGTACCAGCCTTATAGCAGAGGCATCTGCTATAAGTGATGCTGGGGCAGGAGCCCCTCTCAGGGATGTATTTACATAAACTGGAAGAGAAGACGCAGGGCAGGGAATCACAATTCATGGAGTATTTGGCCAGTTGATTGAAACTGTTGGTATAGAATCCTCAGAGAGGTGAATTAGGAGAAGAAATCTTTAGGACTTGGGGGCTTGGAGAATTGACATGTTTCCTTCAGATCGATAACATTCTAGGCAGGCAGATAGAATTACTGACAGTTGGGAGCTCTGTGGGTCCTTAGAGAGACTCTATCCAACTCTTTCATTTTACAGACCAAAGAAGCTTGGTAGTGGTAGAGCTAGGGCCCAGATTCAGACCTTTTGATTCCAAGTTTAGTGATAGATAAAAGGAGTTCCAGACTAAGACACCCCTGAAGCAGGAAGTCAACATTTATCATATACCTACTAAGGGCCAGTGTACTGGCCACTTTATGTGTTTTATTGAATTCAATCTCCACAACAGAAATATGAGGTAGGCTATACGCGTATTAAATTGGAGCAAACTAAGGTTTAAAGAGTTTAAATAATTTGTCTACAGCCTTGAACTGAGTAGAGACAGAACCTGGATGTGAAAGAGTCTGTCTGATATCAAGGTTCAGGCCCCTTGGTTTCTGGCTCATAATTTGAGTCCTGCTGGCTGAGGTGAGAGCAACACATCCCTATATTGGTGACTAGAGGTAAAAATAATAACCATTTCATATTTAATCATTGAACATATCAACACGATCCAATAATAAGGAAAACATGATCCTGGCACCGTATGTGCAGGGCTCTTTGATCTGCCTCTCCACTCCCCCATGGCCCGCACTCAGGGAAGGTCTGTGAGCTGCCAGGCCATCCTTCTTAATTAGAAGGGACCCCAGGAGCCTTTGCATAGCCCTAAGCTAGTCTGAGCAAAATAAACAGGAAACAGAAAAGAAGGAGAGGAGAGAGGAATTCTCACTGACTTTAAAAGATTTATACCGACAATATCCCAGGGAGCTTATGAAATGTATTTTTTCCTTTTTGTTTTTTTTCTTTTTGGTAGAGGAAAGCTGCTGATGAAGAGATAGCTCTCAACTATAGACTTTCATTGAGAGTGAAAATATTTTAAGCTTAGTCTCTTATTGATAGTCCAGTTGCACAAAATAAAATTCATAAAAACATCATCTAACATATTAGAGCTGGAAAAATAATCCATCTTCCAGTCAGTTTTGAGAGAGTCCCATTATTGAGGTTCTGAATTACAAGGACAGAATTTATGTATGTTTTCACATCCAGGAAGGAGGAACAGTGGTGCAGGAAGAACCCCAAGCCCAGCAACTTCAGCCTGATTTTCTCCTGCTGGGAACTTGAGTTTCCCAGGGATGTGTGTGTCCACACACATGCGCACAAGCATGTAACTTTTCTGAGAAGAAAGAGGACATCTCCTTTATTTTGCCTACATTCTTTCCTTCAGTAGCTCAAAAGACTGGTTTCAAACCAACTTTCCACCAACTTGAAAACATGGGTCTTAGACCCTACTCTGCACAGTTGTTGCTCCCTTATGTGTGACATGTGTGGCTTCATTCTAATCCCAGACCATGCCTCTTAAGTGTCTGGAGCAAGAGTGTGCCCCCAGAGATGCTTCCAGGACTCTCACTCGCTCTGGACAGATACACACTAATCTAGTATTGACCACCTCAGTCAATCCTAGAGTCAGTCCCCAACATGGCACCTTTGCTTACAACAGTGGCATACTAAACACATCACATTTGCATGTAGTCACATCCTTGCCTAGTGCAGACTGGTGGTGCAGGATGACGTTGGGTCAGTATTGATCCCTCCCTTTCTCTCACCGTACCAGATTAATCTTCCTGAAGCACCGCTCTGATGATGCCACTATCTTGCTCAAAAACTTTTTCTGACTCCCTGTGGTCTACAAAATAAAGTTGAACATCTTCAGCCAGGAGTTAAATGTTCTCTATGATCTGGTCCCACACCTACAGCCCAAGCCTTCCTTATTTCCCAGCCTTTTCTTCACGTACTCTGTTCTGCAGCCAAATGCCGCTACACACTTTCTACGTTTATGCCTTTACTCCTCTTCCTCTCAACTCTTGCACAGCCAGGTCTGCCAATATCTTTATTTTCCTCTCCCTTTAAGACCTACCTCAAAGCTCATCTTCTTTATGAATCTTCCCAAGTGAACATAATGTCTCCTTCCTGGAACCTCCCAAAGTGCTTTACCTGTATGTGTCTCGTGACTTTCTAACCTCCACTTTTGATTACAATTATTGCAGACATCTCATCACTCCTGCTGGACCTGGAGTTTCTTCAAGGCCAGAACTGTGTCTGGTTCATGTCTGTGTCCCCAGGGCAGAGCCAGTGTTTGGATGTTTGCTCAAGGTAGTCATCCAATACGTGAAATTTGAGGGCGGAAAGGAATGAATAAGGAAACCAGTGAACAAATGGATTTGGTCCAGTACCAATCTGCCTGTCTTTCTCCCTTCTTATCCTTCTAGTTCCTGAGCTACACAACTTGGCCACAAGGCACCATGATCATATTTTAGGGTAACGGATACAGTGGGATAATGAGAAAGATACAAGAGAGAGAGCACTGGTTAGGAGTCCAGAGACCTGGAGTCCAGTATGGACTTTCAAAGTAAGACTTTGGACAAGTCATTTCCCTATTCTGGTCTCCAGTCTACTTCTCTAGAAAAGAAAGGGTATTCTATCAGATGATCTCTAAGTCCTTTCTAATTCTGAGTCTAATTGTAATTCTGAGTCTTTGATTCTAATCTGTTTCTTTTACCTCTATGCCCATGACAAGAATGTGTCCTCCATTGTAAAACAGGGTAATAATACAGATTATTTACTGAGGGTTGTAGAACACTTTTCAAAGGCCCATATGCCATGCTGAAACTTCCCAACAATTGAGAGGGTTCAGTTTCCAATAGTGACCCCGTGTCCCTGATCCAGCTCAGAAACAGTCTTGTGCTGACCTCACCCTGAATTTAACTAGAAGTCACATTTATCTACTTCCAGAATATAGGCTTAGCTCGGATATATTACAGGTTCCAGACCACCACCATAAAGCCAATATCACAATAAAGTGAGTCACATGAATTTTTTGGTTTCCCAGTGCATATAAAAGTTATGTTTACACTATACTGTAATCTGTTAGGTGTGCAATAGCATTATGTCTAAAAAAACAATGTACAAACCTTAATTAAAAATACTTTATTGCTAAAAAATGTTAACCATCATCTGAGCCTTCAGCGAGTTGTAATCTTTTTGCTGGTGGAGGGTCTTGCCTCGATGCTGATGGTTGCTGACTGATCAGGGTGATGGTTGCTGATGGTTGGGGTGGCTGTGACAATTTCTTAAAATAAGACAACAATGAAGTTTGCCACATCAATTGACTCTTCCTTTCATTAACAATTTCTCTGTAGCATATGATGCTGTTTGATAACATTTTACCCACAGTAGAACTTTCAAAATTGGAATCAATCCTCTCAACCCTGCCGCTGCTTTATCAACTGTTTTTGTAATATTGTAGGTCCTTTGTTGTTATTTCAACAATCTTCACAGCATCTTCACCAGGAGTAGATTCCATCTCAAGAAACCACTTTCTTTGTTCATCCATAAGAAGCAACTCCTCATCCGTTAAAGTTTCATCATGAGATTGCAGCAATTCAGTTATATCTTCAGGCTTCTCTTCTAATTCCAGTTCTCTTGCTATTTTAACCACATCTGTAGTTCCTTCCTCTACTGAAGTCTTGAACCTCTAAAAGTCATCCATGAGAGTGGGAATCAACTTCTTCCAAACTCCTGTCAATATTGATATTTTGACCTCTCCCCATGAATCATAAATGTTCTTAATGGCATCTAGAACAATGAATCCTTTCCAGAAGGTTTTCAATTTACTTTGCCCAGATCCATCAGACGGATCACTATCTATGGCAGCTATAGCCTTATGAAATGTATTTCTTAAATAATAAGACTCGAAAGTCAAAATGACTCCTTGATCCATGGGATGTAGAATCGATGTTTTTGGTAGGTGTGAAAACAACATTAATCTCATTGTACATCTCCATCAGAGCTCTTGGGTGACCAGGTGCATTGTCAATGAGCAATAATATTTTGAAAGGAATCTTTTTCTCTGAGCAGTATGTCTCAACAGTGGGCTTAAAATATTCAGTAAACCATGTTGTAAACAGATGTGCCCTCATTCAGGCTTTGTTATTCCATTTACAGAACACGTGCAGAGTAGACTTAGCATAATTCTTAAGAGCCTTAGGATTTTTGGAATGGTAAATGAGCATTGGCTTAAAGTCACAAGGTACATTAGTCCCTAACAAGAGAGTGAGCCTGTCCTTTGAAGCTTTGAAGCCATGTATTGACTTCTCCTCTCTAGCTATGAAAGTCCTAGGTGGCATCTTCTTCCAATATAAGGCTGTTTTGTCTACGTTGAAAATCTGTTGTTTAGTGTATCCACCTTCATTAATTATCTTAGCAAGTTCTTCTGGTCGACTTGCTGCAGCTTCTACATCAGCACTTGCTGCTTCACCTTGCACTTTTATATTTTGGAGACGGTTTCTTTTCCTTAAACCTCATGAACCAACCTCTGCTGGCTTCAGACTTTTCTTCTCCAGCTTCCTCACCTCTCTCAGCCTTCATAGAACTGAAGAGTTAAAGGCCTTGTGGATTAGGCTTTGGCTTAAGGGAATGTTGTGGCTGGTTTGATCTTCTATCCAGACCACTAAAACTTTTTCCATGTCAGCAATAAGGCTCTTTTGCTATCTTATCATTCACGTGTTCACTGGAGTAGCACTTTTAATTTTTCTAAAGAACTTTTCCCTTGCAATCCCAACTTGGCTAACTGTTTGACACAAGAGGTCTAGCTTCTGGCTTATCTCAGCGTTTGACATGCCTTTCTCCATGTGAGTATTCATTTCTAGCTTTTGATTTAAAGTGAGAGATATGCAACTGTTCCTTTCACTTGAATACTTAGAGGCCATTGTAGAGTTATTTATTGGTCTGATTTCAATATTGTTGGTTATCAAGGAATAGGGAGGCCTAAGACGAGAGAGAGAGAGAGAGACAGGGGAATGGCCAGTTCATAGAACAGTCAGAACGCACACAACATTTATGGATTAAGTTCCCTGTCTTATATGGGCATAATTCATGGTGCCCCAAAAGAATTATAATAGTAACATCAAAGATCACTGATCACGGATCACCATAACAAATATAATAATAACGAAAAAGTTTGAAATTCTGTGAGATTACCAAAATGTGACACAGAGACACAAAGTGAGCAAATACTGTTGGAAAAATGGTGCCGATAGACTTGCTTGACTCAGGGTTGCCACAAACTTTCAATTCGTAAAAAAAAAAACAATATCTGTGAAGCGCAATAAAACAAGGTATGCCTGTATTGCAAATCTTCAATTTCTGACACAGGACCTTCTCCTTGGAAAATGCTTTTCTTTTGGTAGGAATCCCCTTATTTCATCTGCATCGTTCTCTATTGCAAGCTGCTAGTTCATTTGCCTGCTTGGTAAATTCCTGTAGAAGGAGACTAATTCAAAGTGCCGGGGGGTGGTTTAGAAGGATGAGCACTCATTAGCTCGTTCCCACTGGAGAAGTCAGGGATCTTGTTGGAATAGGCTTCCACTGCTAAAGGAGCAGTGTCCAATGGTCCAAAACTTCAATGCAGAAGTGTGGCAAGTAAAATTAATGCATCAGAAGGAATGCCTGGAACAATAAAATGCTGCTGTGCTTTTACACTGACAGTAATCCCCATGAATATAGATTTCTTGTAGGTCACTTGGCCCGTGCTACTGGAATTAGGGTTGGCTTGCCCCAGAGGGAACTGCCACAGGCACGGCACCAGGAGGGATTTATAGGGCTTTCTTTGTAGAGACCAGTTGCAAATTTACATGACTCATAGAAGTATGAGCTGAAACAGATTTTAAGAGATTATTGAGTTCAGCCAACCTTTTTCACTCCATTTATAAACGAGGAAACTGAAACCTGAGAAAGTTAACACTTTGCCCAAGATCACTCAGCTAGTAAACGAAGGAGCAGGAGTCATGATCTTAACTACTACATAATAAGTGACCCAAAGCCCCCTCCAAGACCCCCCTCCAAGCCACCCACCTCTCCCGGAAAATCTTGAACTGGTCATAACTATTTGAGAACCTAGAGCCAACCTGTACATTCTTAGGAAACTCTGAATTGTCTAACAGACATGAATTGAGTCCCAAGTTGTCTTGAATGTGACATGGAGAACTCAGATCAGCCTTGATTTAAACTGTGACCTACAGGGTGGTCTGAGGTGCTTCTGAGTCCTGGTTTGCAGAGTATGGAGAGACCCTACATGGATGTTTACAAGATGACACTGATGTCCTGGCTCCACCCTTGGCGCATTTATGGAGGGAGTGGCTCTGTTTAGGCTGTCCCCCTAGACCAGGATGTAAATCTATAACAACATCTTAGCACCTGGGTTGGGTTTCTGACTCTGGTCACTCTTTAGTGGTTAGGTAATACCCCCTAGTCTTCCTATTTCCAATGGGACTTTGTTAATTGTGCTTATTGGCTGGCAAAGAATCAGAGAGATGTCATTCCTACTTTAACTTGGAAGACGGTCAAAATCAAATAATTGATTATTTAATAGGGTGCTTCCTCTCTGCCTAAAACTGGGTAAAGTGCTCTCCATGCTTATCTCACATAATCCTCACAACCACCCTTTGAAATAGATGTTTTCCTGCCTATGTTACTGACAAAGAACCTGAGACTCAAGGACATAGAGCTAGTAAGCAGGGGAGCTAAGGTGAGAACTTCAGTCTTCCTGATTTTAAAGCCTAAGTCCCCAGTCACCGTCCTCTTGCTTCAGGCTTTACTTTTTACAAAGACAATCTAAGAGAGGGGGAAGAGGGCTGGGTGTGTGGGAAGAAGGTGAGAAAGGCCTCCAGCATCGCTGACTTGGATGCCATTGGTCTCTAAATCCTGCAACAGAGCTGCTACTGGTCCTCCTGTCTGGACACACCCGCAGAGTCACTTTCCTTATTTCTTGGCAGGCTCCTTCCTCCTCCTCAACACTTCAGCAGACTCCAAGCACACCATCCTGAGCCCGTGGATGAGGAGCAGCAGCGAGCACTGCAGGCTGGCCGTCTCAGTGCACAGGCACCTGCAGCCCTCTGGGAGGTACGTCGCCCAGCTGCTGCCCCACAACGAGGCTGGAAGAGAGATCCTCCTGGTACCCACTCCGGGGAAGCATGGGTAAGTCCTTCCCCGTGTCCTAAATCAATTATATAAAAAATTTGGCTTGTCGCTACAAACTTCCAGCGTCTGTGACATCTACTTAGAACTCACAATGGTCCTTTAAATAGTAGGGTCCAGATTGAGCCATTACTGCTAATATTCCCTGGGTAGTGTCTCAGGCACTGATCTGTGGGATCCTCTGGCTGCCCAGGCTGGTAGTCCTTCCAGAGGCCAGAGAACCAGATGGCACAGTGGGCATTTAATGAGTGGGTGTTAAAGATATTCATTTCCAAAATCCAGGTGAAGCCAAGAAGAAAACAGCTAAGGGGAATGTTAAAAGACCAAAATAAAAGTAATTCAATATGCTGGAAACAGTTTTACCAGCAGAACTTGGGCCGGAAGGGAAAGAACAAACTACCATGGCCGCCCAAGCAGGTTCTACAGGAATATGGGACCCTAGAGCAGAGTTGGTCAGGGATACCACAATGGTATCAATTCAGCAGAGATTGGAACAAGCTTTGTTCTAGAACCTCTAGGGCTTATACAACACTGAAGTCACACCAAATATCTATGTCAGTAAACTCCTTTAAGCTTCCAGGAGATACTTGCCTACTCAGTGACCCATCGGGCCTCTAGAAGAAGTGACATTGGAAAGCAAACTTGAACCAGTGCATCTCTGTGCCTGCCTTTTTTCCTCATTCCGTAAGTATAAATACCACCATAAGACCTCAGTTTTGCGGAGCACCAGATCTGATTCCCTTGTAATCAGCAAGGGTGAGAGATCCTTCCTTGTGGCATGTTTGCAGGAGAAAGACCTCCACTTTCTAGCTACACTTAGACTTTGCTTCCCTCTAAGAAAATACTTTTCAGAGGGGTCGCATCTGAACGATGATATTACCCATCCTCCACCTCCATGGTGTTCTGGGTCAGTGAGAGAGATCCTACCTACTGCTTTTCTAGTAAAGCTGTATGGTGTCCTTAGTAATTTCTTGAAAGTCTTCACCCCACCTCCCTGCTACTGACCCACCTGTATTTAGTTGTGCTTCAAAGAACTACAAGCTGCTACAATCCCAGCAGGAATGAAATCTTGGCTTCAAGAAGGATGCTCTCCCCATTCCTAAATTCATATTCATCTTCTTGCCTCTGAAATGCCTCATTGGGCTGGCCAGGAGGGGCCCAGCCACCAAGTGCCTCTTGCTCTATTCACCAGAAATCAGGAATGTCGGATGTCTGGGCTGCCCATTGTTTTGTGTGAGCTGTCCTCCAGGGCCAAGCCTCCCTCCAACATGGCCTCCCTTTCTTGTGAGAAGCCCAGATGGGAAGGCCTCCCATCCATGGGAGGGGCTGGTAGTGGCCTCAGCTGCAGTGCCATCATATAGGCGTTTGCCCACCCTCATGAGCTCTTTATGCTGACTTCTGCACTCAACACTCCTGCCCCACCAAGCCTGGCAGAGACCAGAGAGTACTACTCAGGGCTTCTGGGACTTCAAGCAATCAATCTCTTGAGGTCCTGGTGGGGGGAGATCGTTGATGTCACAGAGGGAAATGGAGTTTTGGATCTTCCTGAAATGCAGGCTGAGAATGTGCATGAGTGTGAGAGGAAGAGTGCCAGAGGGATTTCAGCACTTCCTGAGTAGCAGAGCCTGCTCCCCTGTATAGCATGGTCAAGACGACGATAGATCCACGGTATGACCAGACTTGGGGGCTTTTGAAGAGTTTTCCCCTCTTTATCCTCCTATGATCATAACTACCAAGTGAATTCCCATTTAACTGATGAGAAAACTGAGGCGGAGACAGGAAATAGGAAGTGATGTGGCCCAAACTAGACTCCAAGTCTCCTGTTTCATCATTCATGCTCCTTCTGGGAAACCCATAGCCTCTCAGCAGGAACTCAGGGGGAAAGAGTGGGGTTTGGAAAGAGGAAATGGAAGGTAAAGGAACCTTGCAAAAAGAGATGATATATATTCTTTGGTGGGTCAAAACTGATGATGCCAGGGGGCATGTGATGGCAGCCTTCCCTCCACATGTGGTGAGAACAAGGAGACCAAGACTGCTCGGTGTGTGCAGGCCATGAACTTCCCCTGAAGCTGCCATGGCCACCAGTCTCAAGGCCCACTCTGCTGGCCAGTGCATTTTCTTCCCAAGGCGACTCTTCCATCACCAGAGTCGGTCTGCCCCCTGGAGGGTGGGAGTTGAAGCAGGAGAAAGGGAGCAGGGGTGCTGGGGCAAGCCCATGGACTCAATGGCTTTGCTGGGGTTGCCCCTACATCTACAGGGGCTTTGCCTCAGGCTGGGCTCTGTGCATCTCCGTGCAGAGATGTTCTCCCCAACCCGGCAGAGCCATCTTGAAGTTTGATGATGAGTGGGAGTGATTTCAAATTTAAATTAAAGATGCCCAAGCCAGGCTCCCCAGCTCCAACAAGATCAGTGTGGTGAGGGTGGAAGGCGGCAGCTGAAGGAGCAATCCATAGACTGCTCTGCTGCGGGGAGGAACTCTGCTGCCCCAGGCATCTTGGCAAGCAGCAGGACACAGGCGCTTGTCAGAGCAATACAGAGAGCTCTGGGTATTTGTGTAGAGTTGGATCTGGGTTGCTCAGCCTCAGCGCTGTTGACATCTGGGGCCAGACAATTCTTTTTGTGGGCACTGTCCTATGCACGGTCCCCACCTTCCCAGGCCTCTACCCACTAGATGCCCATAGCACCTCCCCTGCTTGTGACCATAAAAATGTCTTCAGACATTGTCAAATGTCCCCTGGGGGGCAAAATCACCCCCAATGAGAACCACTGAAATAAATAGAACATTTTAGAGCTGGGAGGAACAGGCGGATTTACCTAGTTCAACCTTGTCAGTTCGCAGGTGTGGGAACTGAGGCCCAAGAGGGCAAAGGGACTTGCTCCATGTCACCTGATGAGTGTCAGTGTTGGTAGGCAAGTGTCTTGAGCCCTACACTCATGTGTATGTGCCAACCACTATACTAGATCCTGGGTTACAAAGATATATAAGGCCCAGTCCCTACCCTTGAGTAATAATAACTGTTGCTAACACTTATTAAGGACTTCCTAGATGCGCTAGCCAGTTACTGTCGTGCATTTTACCTGCATTTTCTTGTTTAATACTCAGCAGCACAATGAACCAGTACTGTTATTATCTTCCATTTTACAGATGAGGAAATTCAGTGAGGTCAAAAAACCTACCCAAGGTCACCAGCTAGACAAGGTGGAGGGGGTGTGAACCTAACCAGCACAACCTCAGACTGTTTTTACCCATTGCTGGAAGAGCTCAATTAGGCCATGAGAGTGCAGCAGAAAAATTATTATGCTGTGAATCAAAGCCCTGAATTTAAGTCCTAGCTCAATAAACAATCATTTACTTTCTATTTGTTAGGACCATAGAGGTGCTAGGGACACAAAAGGCCAGCATTTGATGGTCCATGAAAGGATGCTCCATGAATAAGCTCTATGCCTTCAGGCAAATCCCATTCCCTCCCAAACCTCAGTTTCTCCATCTGTAAAGTGGGGATGATGTTGTCGGCCCTGCTGACATGGTTCTGTGAGGTCAACGTAATAAGGGATGTAAAGAGTTTTGCACACTCTGAGCAGGATGCAAATGTAAGAGGCCATTATTTAATACCCTAATCTGCTCTGCTCTGCTCAGAATTTGAGATCACAAAGGATTGAGACTTGTCTGTTCTCTGATTATGAGGTCAGTGCCAGTCTCAAGAATCCTTTGTTTTTGAGATCCTTGGCAGTTTGCCTCTCCGGAAGCTCACCCCCTTTAATGTCAGAGACAACCCCAGCAGCACAGTGCTTAGTGTGGCAAAGGGGACACAGTGACATCCTGGTGGTGATGACAGTGATGATTACAAACAGGGCTGGCTTCCTGTCAGAACAGAACATGGTGGTTTGGGGACCGCTATTTGGAAAACAACATTCAGCATTTGTAGTAATAAGGGAGGAAGTTGTCATAACAAAGTCTGCTGGGAAGAGCCTGACTCAGAGGAGTGGGCTGAGAAATAACTACTCAGCAGCCACCGAGTCCCCGGAAACCACCGAGTCGTGAGCACACGATGCAACGTCAGAGGGAACAGCAGCCTGCCTGGAGGTGCTGGAGGCAGGAGTAGGCAGTTGGGGAATCCCAGCAGCTGCTCCCTTCCTTGTCCCCTAGAAAGCAGCAGCATGCATGAGTTCTAATGAAGCACAGAGCTTGAGCGCCCACGTCTGCCAAGGCAGCCTGGCTTTGGCCGAGATCTCCCAGGGAACAGATGACAACGAATGCCTGGCCTGCTCATCTGTTCATCTGCCCGACCAGAATGGCCATAGAAGCAAGGAAGCAGAGAAATGGGCTGTCAAACAGCCCAGCCCCTCTGGCCACAGAGTCCAGCAGACATAGGACATCTTAACTGGAAATTAGAGGCCACAAAGTTCCCATGAATTGAATGAATATGGTAATACCTATTTAATACGGTGAATTGTGAAACAGCGTAAGGAAAATGGCTCACGTTGTGCCCGACTGTAGTAGGCACTTAATACAAGCTAGATCCTTTTCAGTTCATACATTCATTTAACAACCATGGATTGAGCTCCTCCTGTGTAATAAGGTGCTGGGAACACACAGCCGAAGATGACACGAGCACAGCTTTCAAGGAGCATCCAGTCCAGTAAGGAAGACAAAAGCAAAATAGAAACAGCACATGCTTGCGCAGATGTTTTTAAATTGGGACCCAGAGATATAAAGAGGCTGAGCTAAGATCACGGGCCAGCAGAGCCAGCACAGGTAGCCCAGCCCCTGCTGCCGCCCCCTGTGCCTCCCGCTGCCCTTCCCTGCCTTGCTGCAGAAAGCTGTTTCAGAAAGAGCTATCCAGCAGCAACTGGCAGTGTGAAATCGGCACCCTCCTGCACTCAGGAACACAAGCTCAAGGGTCGGTGGTGTTTTCGGATGTAGGAGCGACTCCCCAGGGCTCCTTCCCGGACACCCATCACAGGTTTTCCTTCCTCTCCCAGCGCACGGCTTTCTCCTGCAGCCGCGGGTATCTGGGGACTTTATTATGTGTGACCAGAACTACACAGTGTGTAGAAGAAAGAATTGGGCCCTGAGGGGATAGAAGTTGCCAATCATTTGAATTACTAATACTTGAAAAGATGTTTTAAATCTAAAGGATTTGGTGATTCTCAAGCTTGAGCCGAGATAAGCTGTCAGGGCCATTTCACAGCACAAACAAGGCTCATTTCAGAGGGTGGCAGAGAAGTAAGATTCTCCTTGGTGCAAAGCTTCACCTTTCTGCAAGATCTTAACCCCTATGCTCAGAGGAGACTTGAGTTCAATCTTCTCCCCAACCCTGTTGATTTCCTGGTGGGGAAGCTGAGGCCGAGAGGCGTGACGTGATGTGATGAGGGTCAAAGTACAAGCCAAGACTCATGTCCATGTTGGCACACTGAAGCCGAGTCCTCCCACGCTCTGTTCAGTCTGTACCCCAGCTGAACAGCTTTATCAAGAAATCCTCAAACTCACTACCCTTAGACTAAAATCTGCAGCCACCCTTCCCAGGTGAAGAAAAAGCCATGTCGGTGCTGGGTACCCACACGCTGCCACGTTTCTTTAAACTAGTCAGTTCTGATCAAAGATCCCAGCTGTCAAACCAGAAGTAATCCTAATGGGAGACACGCCAAAGTAATTTAACCCAAAGCAATATGGATTTCTGGGTGTTAGGAGCATCAGTGTCAGTTCTGCTTCCATCACTAATTTGTATCATGGTTCTGGAACAACCACAGCCTTTCCCAGCCTTGACTTCTTACCTTCTCAAGTGGACATTCAGCTGCACTCTGCCCCTTCCTCCTTCCTGCAGTGCCAGCAATCCCACTTCTGGTTGCTACTCGGGACTGGCGTACCGGGAAACGAGTTTCCCCACCCCAGACTCCTGCGCTTTGCTCCCCTCTCCTAGTCTGGCCAACAGGACAGTTACCCCTACTGACCCAGGGAGACCTTCCGCTGCTGACTCTTCCTGTAAACAGACTGGATGGTCTCAGCAGGCTGAGTGAGGGATAGGCTCAGGGTAGGGCAGCATGGAAAGGCGCCACAAGCATTTGCTTCTGAAAAGATGCCTGGCTGCCTTTGCCAAGCTGTGCTGGGTTTAACTTCAGGCGGCCTGAGGCAGTGGGGCAAGTCTGGCCAGTGTGGGGAAGTCAGAGGCCTGTGGCCTGCAGCGCCCCCTGCCAAAGTTCTCCTGCATCCCGCCTGCCTGATAGACAGGATCGGGAATAAAAAAGGTGATCATTTATTGAAATTGATGCCCTTGAGTGGCAGTGTCACAATGATTTAATTTCAGGCCCAGCTTTTTCTCACTTTCAAAGTCATTCGCAGTGTTAGCTTCTCTCTTCTTCCGCTTGGTCTGAATAACACACTAATAAATATACAATAAGGGCTTTAATGTCCGGGTGATTTACACTAAAAAGAGAGAGCCATTCAAAGGCTTTAAAGATAATTTTTTAAAGCCTTAAAACTCACACCCAGGCTTGTCAGGGACATATTTCCCAGACACCCTGGGCCAGGAACAATGGTGCAGCTTGGAGTTTTCTGAGCACAGCACGGTTATGAGACTTGAGCCCTAAGTGCACTGAGAGGGCGCTCCCACACACAGCGTGAGTGTGGGCAAGTCTCTGAACCTCTATGAGCCCCAGCTTCCCTATCTATAAAATGGTGATAAGCCCACCTCAAGGGGTTGTTGGGAGGATTAAATTGATAACATGCAGAGTGGCTGCTAATAGTACTCCCCTCGCCCTGCTCTTGCCTGCCCCTCTAAGAAGTCCAGGGCTGGCCCTTCTCCAAGCTGCTCAGGGTTGTGGGGGAGTGGGTGTGAGGACAGCTAAGGTTACTGATTTCACACCCTTCATTCTCAGAGTGACCACCTGTGTTCTCTATGTTGGACCCCAAAGTACCAGTCCCACTGACTGTGCTTGGATTTATCATATTTCTCACCCCTGTAGGTAGTAATATTGAAGCAACTACTAAAATGCTAGTCCTTTCTAGAGCACCTGGACTTTAAGCCATTAACATGATAGGTCTCAAGCTTTGGGGGTGAAAATCAGAACCCTTTCTCCATTCTGCAACTCCAGCGATTTTACAAAATTCATACGACTGAGTCCCATCCCAAGCAATTCTGATTCTATTAGTCTTGGGAAGGGCGCATGAGCATATGTATTTTTTAAAAGTGCCACAGGGATTCTGGTGTACATGAAAAATTAAGAATCATAGCTAACACTTCAACTTGAATTGGTTGATCCCATACACTAGTAACTTTCTATGACCATTTAGTAAACACTAAGGAGAAAAGTCAAAAAGAAAGCTTGAGAGGTGATATGGACTTGTGTGCAGGGTGGAAAGTCTTTTCTTCCCCTCGTGGGTGGACAGGCTAGTGACAGGGCTGTTCAACCCTGGCCTGATCCTGCCTGTGTAGCCCCCAAGCTGTGGTAGCCAGGGTGCACTCAAGGCCATGTACAGGACTTGTCTCTATTGGTGGGTCTACTCAGGACACATCTGTTATTCTCTCTCCAAAAGGACTGCAGCTTTCAAGGCCACAGGGGACTGAGAAGAATACAATGTGACTAGGAAAAGCCAGACTTTTCAGAGTCAGAAAGAGTCTCCATCTCATCCATCCTTCCATCCATGCATTTATCCATCCATTCATCCATCTATCCACCATCCATCACCCATCTTTGTTCTTCAGAATGTCAGGTGTTGACTTTCATCTAGGTCCATGTCACGTGTTGACTCTCGTCTAGGTCCCAGATTAATAGCAGAGCCATGGCACTCCTTTTTGTTCTCAGGAGGCAAATACTATGTCATTAATATTCATGGTGAATATCTGTACGGCGCATGTCCGGGTTATCAGATTCATCAACATCCATCAACTCATTTCATCTTCACTACGTTCTATGTCATATATATTATTACCTTCATTTTAACAGATGAGTACACTGAATCTCAAAGAGGTTCAGTGATTTGCTCATAGTCATGATAACAGGAGAACACAGGAAACTGAGAGCTGTTCTCATCCAGTCAGGAAAAGCTCTTCTTAGGAAGACTCATCTGATTTTTGGCCGTCTAGTTCTGGGCCACAAGCCTTGAAGGCAGAGATCTCAGCTTGTACATTTCTTATTCCCCACAGTGTCTGGCACAGTGCCTAGCACATAGTAGGTATTCTGTGTTAGGTAAATGGACATCAGATCAATTTAAGGTAGTCTATGATGTGACTCTTCTTAAGCCTAAGCTCTGGGTCTAAAAATTAAATCCCAGTCAGAGATCACAGAAGAGTCTCTAATCAGTGAAAAGATGGAAAGTATTTTCTCCCCACCCTCTGTCCACGCCCAGGGATAGATGTGTAATTCTCTCCAGGGCTCAGGAAGCAGCTGTCAGAGTGCACCTCAACTGTGAAGGTTGCCACTAAGTACAAAGGACATTTCCTTTCCTGGCAGGTACAACTTTTACTCACGATTGCTTTCATTGATGGGCGTCAAGAAAAATAAATGAAAAGACTATCGGCTTCTGCCAGTTTTGACCTTCGAGATTTGACAGCCCAAGGCTTGTAGTGAGGCTCTTTTGAGCTGGTTGCTTTCGTTTTCCCACTCTTCCCTGGATACTTGGTGGATTGAACACTAAAAAGATGAAAGAACTGTGAATACCTAGAATTCCTTGGCTTGCCAGAATAGCATTTGGCAAATCCCATAGTGATAAATACATGTTGTATACAAAGAGAAGTCAAAATGCGTGGAAACAATCACTTCTCATCTCAGAAGTGTTTATTGAGCCTCACCATTTCTCCTTGGGGAGGGAGATATTAAAAATAGGTGGAGGAATTCAGGCAGTAGACCACTGGTATCAAAGAATTCACTCATTCATTCCATCGTGCATTCTGTCAACAAACGTTTATGGATCTTACTTTGTCCCAAGCACTGGTTGGATTCTGATGGCTCATTCTGCCTTAAAGGGGCTCACAATGAGGTTTGGTGTTGGATGACAAGGGACAACTGCGATGCTGGGGGGAAAGGGCTGTAACGGGTGCGTGCACATGTGCCACAGGGGTGTGGAGGAGTGCATGCCTCTGTGTGCCGGTGGCTGGCAGGCAAGCTGGCCCAGAGAAGACAACTTGAGCTGGATCTGAAGGGAGAAGGGGACTGGTCAGGTGGACAATGGGAGGAAGACACCCCATGCAGAGAGGGCACGTGTGCCAAGGCCTGGCAGCCTGAGAATGTAGGTGTGCTGGGTCTGCACCATCATTCAGCCATCCTGCCCCATCCACTCTCTCAGAGTGCTCACACCTTCATGTGTATGTGCCACCAGCTTATGTGGCAACAGAACCCGTCCCCTTGTCACCAAGGCAGGCTCCAGACAGAAGAGTCTCATCCCTGGACCCTCCTCCACCCCCACCACCTCTTGTAGCAAATGTCCTGCTACAAGTGCTCAGAAGATTTCACGCTGGGTCCAGGCACTTGCTCACCTTCTCTCTCTCTCTGGCGGTATCTTCCCCCACAGTGAGGACTCCAGGTTCCTGTAAATAATTCGTGTATGCAGCTGTTTGCTACCCCAGCACAAGTGGATTTCAGAGTACAAGCTAGTCACACTTTCTGGTTACTGTTGGCTCAGACTCCAGGACTTTCCTGTCATCCCTCCGCTCCTCCCCCTTTGCAGGGAGACAGGTTGTTCCTCACGGATTGTCCTCCACCCCCTTCTCCACCACAGAGCCCCTTATTCATTCTTCAGCACCCAGTTCAATGTCTCCTCCTCTGAGAAGCCCTTTTAAGGTCCCCCGAATGGCATTGGCCCTGCTGCCTTGTGATGATCCAGCTACAGGCCTGTCTCTCCCACCAGTCGACAGGGACCCAAGGTCCTTTCACTGCTGGCTCCTAAGTGTTGACACATAAAGGAAAGGGAGAGTGAGGCTGCTGGCTGGGGATGAGCCAGCACCCTGGCAGCCTAATTAGAAACTCGTCTCCCTTCCAGCATTTCCCTTAATTTGTATAATAATAATAATGAAGAGGAGGAAGAAGGTTTTATTTCATTCGAGCTGCTATAAAAAATACCACTGGCTGGATGGCTTATAAATAACAGAAATTTATTTCTCACAGTTCTGGAGTTGGAAGTCCAAGATGAGGGTGCCAGCATGGTCATGTTCTGGTGAGGGCCCTCTTCCTGGTTCATAGTTGGTGTCTTCTCACTGTGTCCTTGCATGTGGAAGGGGCAAGGGAGCTCTCTGGAGCCTCTTTTATAAGAGTGCTAATCCCATTCATGAGGGCTTCACCCTCGTGACCTAACCACCTCCCAAAGGCCCCATCTCCTAATACCATCACTTTGGAGGTTAGGTTACAGCATGTGAATTTAGAGGGGATACATTCAGACCATAGCAAGGACAGAGAGGAATAGTTACTTGTGAGAGCCTCTTCCAAAGCCCATCTGACTTCAGCTCCAACCAGTAGGATGCTCATCATCTTGCAAAGCAGACCACCCCACCGTGGGGCAGCTGTAGCTGCTAGGAAGAACTTGCTAATGGCCCTGTGGCTTGGTAACCTTGGAAAGTTACTGAAGGTCTCTAAAAAGTTATTTAATTTCTTCAAGCCTCTGGTGTCTCTCCATAAAATGGGAGTAATAATACCTACCTTGTAGGAGCTTCATAAGGATTATTGCTTTTAACAATGGTAGTTAAAGCGTGTTGAGTGTTTACCATGTTCTTAGCTAATGCATGTGATAGCATTTAATACCACAATTTCCCTATGAAGTAGTACTGTGATAATGTGAATAAGGCACCTAGAATAATTTGAGCAGACACTTATATGTTAGTTCCTTCTCCTATTTCACCATTATCTGGCTGATCCTCTGTTTCTCCTCTGGAATTATATACAACAAGCCTACTTTCTCCTAACGAGGCTGTTTTTCATTCCTTTGAGGATAGTTTTCATGTCTCTTCTTAACATTTTTTTTCCCCAGGCTAAACAATTTTAGTTTCTTCTACAGCATATTTTCCAGAGCCACATTCTTCTAATGTAATCTTACCAGTGAAGTGGTCAGGGGCTTGTTCTTCAGTGATCTGGAAACCTCAACCCAACAATGTAGCTTAAGCTTGGCTCACTCTCCCACCAGCTGCATCCTGCTGTTTGAACCCCCGACACTCTAAAGTTGACACCGTTAGGAACCATGGAGGCTGCCGGAGCATTTCATCAAAACCATTTCTTAGATTGTTTGCATCCTTTCTTCCAGGTGGAGAATCCTCACGTTTCTCTCACAGGCAACAAAGGCCTTTCTTGTTTGCTATTGACATTCCCCAAAATACCTGATTCAAAAAGATTTAATTCTGGTCCCAAGCTTTTGCGTCATCTTGCTGCGTTTGTCATCCTTTCAATCTGCCAGCTTTGCCCCTTTGTTCCCCTAATTGCCAGAGACATTTTTATACTGAGTAAATTGCATCAGGCTCACTGCAAAATAAATCAATTTGGGAAGCGTATGAGCTGCACTGTTGTCTTAAGTGTGCATTAACATTTAGATGCGTTATTTAAAACAGGTCCAGGGTTAGTGCCAGGGAGACAGCCTCAGGACTATTCTGACTCATTCTCTGCAGCCAGCCAGACTCCAGAGAAGGGAATCCTGCAGCCATCACCAGTCCTGTTTTACTCTCTGTCCCTCTAACGAGGGCTTGAACTAGGTGAGAACTTTTAAGAGCTCAGATTTGGGAAATTGATTGACAAGCTGAGTTTGACTTGGTGGTCTCAGAGTGAAAAGCAAGCTGGAGTAGGAGACGACAGGGAGGAGAGATTCTCCTTCTCTCTCATCATACATCAGGCACGCACACGAGATCTAGGTTTAAGTAGAAATCAGACAGCCAGAAGTCTTTGGCGATAAAACAAAGCACACAAAAAGAAACAAAAGACACCAGCCAACCCTCTTTTGTGTCAAAATTAAACAATGTTCTGAAAACCAGTGAAAAAGAAAAGCTGCAATCCAGATGATCCTGTGGAGATTCAATGAGCTAATTCTTTTATCATCAAAAGAGTTAGGTAATAGCGCCATTAGTTGCAGAAGGTTTAAAAATTGGAGAGAGTGGCATCACCAGGACAATTGCCTGATTTATGCTTTTTCAATCACCTGGGCTCATGGCCTAAACTGGTAATGGACTCCATCCATCAAAAAATTATTCCATCTGGCATCCTGGTTTCTGAGGAAATCTGGACGTCCTCACAGAGAATTGGCTAAATGATATAATGTATGTGAAAGCCCTTAGCACAGTGCCTTAGTAAAAGGTGGTCGAATCTATTCAGTCTATTGTAATTTTATGTTCAGAGATATGATGGTGCATTAGATAACAGAAGAGAAATAAAATCTAAGTTGTATAATGCCATAATTAAGATCCTGATGCCCTGAGATGTATGACTATGAGGATTGTAAGGGTGGCACCTTCTCAGGGAGATCTGCCCAGACACATCTGTCCCTGTGCATCCCTTCTCCTAAGGCCCTTTGTAAGCACTAGCTCCAATCCCATGGAAGCTCACCAATGCATTTCTGCCCATTTCTCGTAATAGAATCCGAACTTCAAGCGGGTATACACTGTGCTTTCATTGTGGTGTGCCCGAAGTCCAATACAATGCCTGACACAGAATAGATATTCAATAAATGTTTGTTGACTGAGAAATATTTCCAAATAGAACTAAAAAATATTGTCTTGCTGATTTCTGAGTTGAAGCAGATGATGAGTAAGGGTATCTTATGCCGTTGTGCTGGGCAGGCCAAAAGCAGTAGGATCCCTGACTAGAGATGGAAAACAATGCACGAAGACCACTGCCACCACTTGTATGGACTTGCTATATGGTGGGCATTGTTCCAAGAGCCTTTACCTATATGTACCCATTTAGTCTTCAAATAGTCCTATGAGGTAACGTATCATTATTATCCCCATTTTATGGATGAAGAGACTGAACTTGCCCACAGTCTTGCTAGTAATGATCAGAGCTGGGATTTGAACCCACAGAGTCTCGCTCCAGAGCCCATGACTACCACACTACATGATGTGACCTCTCCAAAAGAGATATGAAGAGGCGGCCCCCACACTGTCCCCCACAGGGGAGTTCACAGGCGGCCCTGTCAGGTGACATGTCAGGTGGACAGGGGCACACACCAGTGAGAAGAGACTGTCCCCTCTACATGTTCCACGTGAAATAGCACCTCCACTACCTACCTAGGGACACGCCACCTCCTACAGGGTAGAGAAGTGGACCCCTTAATTCAGCTACCTGGGCCTGAGAGGAAGATGCTATGCAAGGCCTCGTGTGTGGTGCTGGTTTGGGAAAAATGAGAGCAGAACAAGCACAGGATTATAGTGGGAGCAGGAGAGAAGTTTCCGGCACAGCCCTGTGTCCTGAGGACGAGAGTAGGGAGGGGGAAGGGGAGGCAGAGCAGACCTGCACTCCAACCAGACCCTAGCAGTGCACTTAGTCATTTCATTCTATTTAGAGGCAAAATTGAATAACAAACCACTAAGGAGAGAGATGAGGGATGCATACATAATGTCTTATTGGATAAACTGAGGCAAGATGGAAATAACAAAGTCTACTTGCTTCTTGCTGTTTTGTGGAAACTCATGCTGAGCTGGGACCCAGGCTCCAGCTCTCTCACCGCGAAGCCCCCACTCAAATCATTGGACCCTGCTCTCTCCCCAACTCTGCTCAGTCAGGCTTGAACTGGCCTTGCACATCCCTGTGAATAGGATTTCCAAAAGCTCTAGAGGAAAAGTGAAAAAAAATCTCTCTCTTTTCCAATTGGCTAATGAAAATATCTTCCTCTAATTGAACTTTCTCCTCTTGCTTATGCCTTTTGATGCCTGCACTTAATTTCTTTTAAACAGGAAGCTGCTGTGATCAGAGAATTCAAAGTTACATCTGCATCTTTTGTGCTGAATTGTTTTACCATAGGCTTCCAAAGCTGGTTACAGGTTTTGATTTTGATGAGAGCAACATAGGTCCCACCAGTTGTGCTATAATTAGTTGTCTGCTTACACAATTGGGGAGAGAAAATTATTTATTGATTCCCTATTCAAAAAGAAGATCAATAATGTGTTTCCCACAACCACATGATTCCATTCTGACCCTCTGTCTTGGTGAGCTCATGTCCCATGGTCCACCCCCTCCCCCTTCCTATCCTGGGTTGCCCTTCTCTTTGTCTTCATTCATTCATTCATTCATTCTTTCAGTCAGTCAGTCAGTCAGTCAATTCTTGTCTCAATAAGTATTCCTCTGCTATGTGCATGGAAATGTGCTAGATGGTAGAAATAGAACTGGGAACAAGCAGAAATGATTGCCGTCCTCATGAAGTTTACATTCTAGAGGGAGGATGAATAGTAATAATCACACGTATAATCATTCAATTACCATAGTGATGCAGGACGGAGGAGCAGAGGCTTCTATAAGGGGCGCCTGACCTGGGCCAGGAGTTCAGCGAAGCCTTCCCAAGGAAGTGGCATTTCAACTGAAGTCTGAAGGAAGAGTAGTAATATGACAAGTGGCAAGACTCTTCCAGGGAGTGGGAACAGCTTATGAAGGCCCTGAAGGGAAATGCGTGAGATATTTTTTAGGAAATCAAGGAAAACTGCTGAATCTGGGCCTAAAAGTGAAGAGAGGCCTGGCTGGGGAAAAGGATGGGGAGAAAGAGAGGCAGAGGAGAGGTAAGGCACACTGAGGATCACAACTTTTATCTTAAGAGCCACGGAAAGCTGATGTAGAGTATTAAGGCTAGGACTGCGAGTAAATTGGAGGTAGGACAACAGTGGATGTGGAGACCCCAGACCTTTGCAGCACCCCAGGGGACAGGAGGGTAAACTAGAGAGTGAGGTCTGGAGAGAATTGAATGGACTTGCAGATATGTACAAGGTGCAATAGACAAGATTAGTAATGGATTAAATACAGGTAGGAGAGAGAGGAAGGTATTTTTGTCTTGACCAGTTGGGTGGATGGACCTATTCACTAAAACAGGCAAAAATGAAGGAGGTACAGGCATGGAGAGGAAAATAGAAAATTCAGTTTGGAGATCATGAGTTTTTAGGGACTTCAAAACATTCAAGTGGATATGCAAGTAGATACAGGGATCTAGAGCTCAGAGAAAAGATCTGGGCTGGAGAAAAAAAATTAGGAGTTGTTGGCATATTGGCGTGACCTTGGTGCCATGGGAGTGTATTAAAATGCCTAGGAAATTAACTGGTAAAGCATCATAGACCTAAATGTAAAAATCTAAAACTATACAATTTCTAGAAGAAAGCATAAGAGAAAATCTTTGCAAACTTGGGTAAGCAAAGATTTCTTAGATAGCATACAAAAAATATAAACTATAAAACAAAATATTGATCAATTGGAGTTTATCAAAATTAAAAACTGTTGCTCTTCAAAAGATTCCATTTAAAAAATGAAAAGCCAAGTCACAGAATAGTAGAAAATACTTGAGATTTTATATACATATCTCTGACAAAGGACTTGTACCCACCCAGTTAAGAAATGGACAAAAGATTTTACTTGACACCACACAAAAGAAGATATACAAACGGCCATTAAGCATATGAAAAGATGCTCAACATTGCTAGTCATCAGGAAAATTAGAATGGCTACAATTAGAAAGACTGACCATACCTAGTGTTGGTGAGAATAATGAAGGAACTAGAACTCTCTTGTACTGCTGATGAGAATGTAAGATGGTATAACCACTTTGGAAAACGGTTTGGAAGTTTCTTTAAAAATTAGGCATACACCTACCATACAACCCAGCTATTCCACTCCTAGATATTTATCCAAGAGAATGAAGACGTATGTTCACACAAAGGCTTGTACGTTAGAATTCATAGCAGCTTTATTTGCAATCGTCTCCAGCTGGAAATGACCCAATTGTGCACCAACAGGTGAGTGGATAAACAAATTGTGGTTTGTGTATACAATGGAACACTGTCCAGAAACTAAAAGAAATGAACCACTGACACTTAGAACAATGTGGATGAATCTCAAAATCATTTCTGCCCAGAGAAAGAAGCCAGGCACAAAGACTACATGGTGTGTGTTTCCATTCATATAGAACTCCATAAAATGCAAACTAACCTACTTATGTACAGTGACAGAAAGCAGGGCAGAGGTTGCCTGGGGAGTAAGGCAGGACTGACTACAAAGGGGCGAGAGGACTTTTAAGGAGTGGTGGGGAGATAATGGAAATGTTCTATATTTTGAATGTGGTTATGGTTTCCTGGTGCAACAACTATTAAAACTCATCAAATTTTACAGTTTAAATGGATGTCATTTATTGCACATAAATTATACCTCAATAAAATTGATTAAAAAACAAATCCCCAGAGAAAGAATAGAGTGGGAAGGTAAAAGAGCCGAGAGTACAAGTAGTGAAAGGGAGATGGGAAAGTGGGTGTGCATGTGTAGACAATTATATTGAGGAGCTTAAGTGTGACGGGTTGGTGAGAGATGGCAGATGGAGGGGGGGAGGGATCAAGGCCACTTATTTGTGCCCTACTTGTCCCTGACTTGTACCACTCAGATACAGCTAGTCAAGATGGAGCCTCTGATTCATGAATCACCTCTCTCATGAAAGTTTCCCGGAAGACTTCAACCTACTCTGTTCTCTTCACTTCTCAACTCCGTAAAACTGTCTAGACTACAAAATACCACTCCAGTGTCTCATCTGATCAGATCATGCCTATAGGTTACTCTACTCAATTCTTTGTTTCCTTTGTCTAGCAATACCCAGTGCTATCTTTATACACAAATTGTTCTGCATAGGAGTTTCTCGTTTCCCCCAACGAGACTGTTCCTTCACTATTAGTTATTGAATTTTTGCTATGAGCTAAATGATTTACTAATATTGTACATATTGAATACTTGTAACATCCTATGAAGTAAATATTACTAACTTCAGTTCACAGGGAAGAAAAGTAAGGCTTGGGGAAATTAAGCAACTTCCAAAAGCAGTAGAACTGGGATTTGAACTTAGGTCTTTGTGAGTTCTGAGTTCTCAGTTCTTTCTGAGTTCTAAAGCCTGCTCATAAGCACTGTGGGCGTGGCTTCCCTCCAACTGAGGCCGTGTTTTATACTTACCGTGCCCACCTTTGCAACTGGTACAGTGCTAAGCACATTGCAAATGGTAAACAAATATTGGTTTATTCATTGATTGATTCCCTCGACTAATATTTTTATGTTTTAAAATAGCAACCACCTGCCACCAGGGACTCTTAAGGGGCTTTAAGAATGTCAGTTATTAGGTACATTTCATCCTTGCTGGAGCAGATGAAGAAATTAATTAAAGGGGCCCCAGGCTTTTTGTCAGTGCCTGGGTAGGAGGAGAGAAAGGCAGGTCAGCTTCCATCTCTCTGCTCATCTCAGCTACCTTTTCACCTTCTCTGGGACTTCTCCTTCCCTTCAAGAGAAGCCACAGGAATGTCAGGGGATTGTGACCACCTCCACTGGTCACCTTGGCCCAGACCCAGTGTAGGAGTTTCCATTACACTCATGACTCCATTGGGATTCCTGGAGCGGGAAGTGGTGACTTCCACTTCCAGTGAAGCCACTGCTTGGTCTTTCTTCTTCTAATTGCAAAGTGACAAGTCCCAAATGTGAAATACAAGTAAATCACAATTGATAAACATAAAAACTACCTTTCAATATCCTTGGAAGTAAAGTCCCCTCTCTAGCTCTTTCTTTTTTTTCTCTCTCTGTGTCTCAGTGTCTCTCTCCAACTCTACCTTCTTTCTTTCTGACTCTCTAATGTCCCAAAAAGCATGCATTATAATTGCTTATCTAAAAGGTTTTTTAAGTTGTTGTAAAAGTTTAAGTTCTATTAGAAATACATTGGAACTAGATTCCAATTATGTGTCCTTGATTTTTGCATAATTTAGAGCAAGTCACTGTTTTTTGATGAATCAGTGCAGAAACAGGAATTCATTCATGAATAAAGGTTTCCAAGGATTCATGAGAATCCAGAGTGAGATACTTGCCTAGAAGGTAGAAACACTGTTTCTTCCAGATTTTGGAGTTTATATTCAGTGAAAAACAAGCGAGTAGGAGGGACTGAAAAGTATTGAACTAGTGAGTACAGAAAGCTTTTGCTGATCTAATTTACTCTTAAAACAGCTTTCTCCGTGGTTGAAGGAATCCCTGTTCTCCTTAAGCCTTTCTTTCTAGGCTACAGTTAAAAAAAATAAGTTTCTTTTAACGTAGCAGGGGAAACTAACGATGTGTTGAAGATGCTTCAGTGAGAGATGAAGCTGAAATCAGTAATGCTGGAAAAGGTCAAAGCCAGAATTGTTATTTAAATGTTGAATACCCAAAATTTGCTACAAGTTGCTTATAAACATTCACAATAATCAGTGCTCGTTTCCTCTGGAAGCTTTCGTTAAAAGGAAGCCTCCCACACGTGACCGTGTGTCTGTGTATGTGTATATGCGTGTATGTGTGTGTGCGCGCGTGTGTGTCCCAGAAACAACTGTCTTTTTATAGTACGGCTTGAGTATCCCTCTTCCCCTGACACATAGGAGTACCTGCACAAACTACTCACATCCCATTTTTAACTTTTTTTCTTTTCCATTAAAGTAAAAATACCTACTGAATCAGAATTACCAAGAGAGGAGCCTGGACATCTCTTTAATAATGCAACCCAGATGACTCCCATGACTGAGGAAGCTTGAGAAACAAGACTTAGATGGTCTGAAGCAAAGATTCTCGAGGTTTCTTGTGCATATGAATCACCTGGGTATCTAGTTAAAATGTAGATCCTGTTCCAGTAGGTGAGAGATGGAGATGAAAATCTGCATTTCTAACAAGCTCCCAGGAGATGCTTATGTTGCTCTGACCACGTTGGGTAGCAAGGGTCTAAAGGAAATGCATTCAAATGTCCACACACAGATATCAATTGGGACTAGAGGCGAGAACAGTTACAGAGGCACCTTCTGCCCTTCTTGCTCATCCGATGAGTGATGGTAGACAGGATTCTCAAGAAGGCCAGCAAGGCCCTGCGGGGCGGCAATTTCTCAGTGCACTCACCAAGTTCTAGATGAGATCTTCAGTTTTGCAGGGCCACGCATGCTCCGGACCCAGGCTAACCACACTCCCAAAAGACATGCATAAGTCATAGATGCTAATTTTTTAATGTCCAATAAAACATATAATGATTGGTGAGAATCCTTTCTTTGGTCAAGGCATTCTCTGCCTGCAAGCAGATCCGCATGGGCAGCCAAAATATCAAATTATAATCAGTGGGTGGCTTGGCGAGCAGGCCTTCAGAAGTGTCAGCTGAGTGATTTCAGTGGCCTCTTGCTCTACTGTGGGGACGCACCTTAAGTCATGACTCAGTTAACTTGGCCCGCCTTTCCTGCTCCTATTCTGAGAACTTCTTGCTTCTCTTGAAGTGTTTTGATTCAATTCATTCCTTCATCCCTCAAATGCAAAACTCTCCCAAGCCCCGGTGTCGTGCGGGGCACTGAGGTCACAGAAATGTTAGTGAAAATTGAGTCCTGCTCCTCCTGGTTTGCATCTGAAAACCATTCTGTCTCTTTTTCTTTTAATAATGTTTAATTTAAAAAAAATTTTAATAGTGGTAAAATACAATAAAATTTACCATCTTAACCATTTTTAAGTACACAATTCGGTTGTCTTAAGTAAATTTACGTTGTTGTGCAACCATCACCACTATCCATCTCTGGTATTTTTCATCATCTCAAACTGAAATTCATACCCATTAAACACTAACTCCCCGTTCCTTACTCCCCCCAACCCCTGACAACCACCATTCTACTTTGTCTCTATGAATTTGACTACTCTTGGTACCTCATAGAAGTGGAATCATACATACTGTATTTGTCCTTTCATGATTGGCTTATTTCACTTACTGTAATGTCTTCAGAGCTCATCCGTGTTTAGCATGTGTAAGAATTCCCTTCCTTTTTAAGGCTGAATAATATTCCATTGTATGTATATACCACATTTTGTGTATCCATTCACCTGTCGATGAGTATTTAAGCTGCTTCTACATTTTGCCTATTGTGAATAATGCTGCTATGAACATTGGTGTACAGATGTCTCTTTGAGACCTGCTACCAGTTCTTTTGGATCTATACCCAGAAATGGAATTGCTGGATCATATGGTAATTCTATTTTTAATTTTTTGAGAACCGTAGTACTATTTCCATAGTGCTTGCACCATTTTACATTCCCATCAACAGTGCACAAGCATTCCAGTATCCCAATATCCTTGCCAATACTCTGCCTCTTACTTTAAGCGACTTCCTTAGCTATATTCTGGGCCATTGCCCCAGTGTCCCACTCAAAACACTCTTTCAATCTTCTCTGCCCTCTCCAAGTCCTGCTCAACTTCTGAAGCCAAGTCCCAAGTTTTCTAAAAAATCTGATGACATTAGCCCCTGATGAACTCACTTTGTCTACACCTAAGACCACTCCTATTTTCCATTAACTGAGTGTCTCATTCTCAAATCACCCCCTGTTGCTCCAAGTAGAGTTCATGTTCCATGCTCCTTGGTTTTATCTAGCAGTAAAAGCAATTGGTATTTGTTGTAACTTGTTTGGTAGAATAATATGAAGAAAAGCAAGAAGTATGCAGAATCTGAAAAAGGAATCAAGTGCCCAAAGCTTGATTCCTGTTCTGAGAACTCTGTACAATGAGAAAAGAAATAGAGTCCTGTTGCCCCAGAACATTGTCTCTGGTGGAGGCTTACTGAGAGCCTCTGGACCCACCTAGTCAGATATCCTTCCCGTGGCCACGGTTGCCTTGGAGAGCACTGACCCTAAAGATCATCAGGTAAGGAGAGGCACTTCTCAGAGGAGGCCTGGCTCTGAAAGGGCTAACCACAAATCTGTAGCAAACCAGATTCATTAGTTCAGGGGATTGCTGTGGGAATCCATGTGGATTTTATCACAATGTCTGCAGGCACTTATGTTACACAAGTGCTGAGTTTTCTTCCATATCCATTCACCCCATGGTAGATGTCAGTAAACAGCCCCAGTGGGGCTGCTGCTGGCTGCTGAACCAAACAAATGTTACTTTTTTTTCCAATTAATCTGCGCCCTTTTGAGTTTGAAAGCTTCTCGACCTCTCATTGGATTCTCTTTAGGGAGGCGATAGTATCCCTTGGCTGCCTCATGTTATAGAAAGAGCTGATGGTGCTGGGATTGGCCTCTTAGAATCTCTGCCATTTCTCTGCCATCATGTGAATGCTCTGACGTGTGATGTGTCTGTTGCCATCCCTGGCTCGCCCTGCACCCATTTATCTGTATGAAGCAACTCCCTGAAGCCGCAGCCACCACACACGGGGCCTGCATAGCAGAGGGCCCAGTTCCAATGTTCTTTCAAGCTCTTCCACTGGGAATGGAATTCCAGTCACGTCAAGAGTGCTGGCCCAACACAGAACTCCTCCTAAGCTCATCAGAACCAGAGGGGAATGGGAAGCTCTGGCAGGTAGAAGACTTTTAGGACATTTAGTACAACTTCCAGCTGGTATTTGAAGCCCCTGTCAAGTGGTTGGCAGTCTATTTGAACTTCTGTGACAGGGAACTCATTGCCCCCAATACAGTTCAATCATCTCTAGACAGCACATTTGTTCTGGAGCCATTGATGCCCCAAGAGTCTACTGAGCAGGAATTGGCATATAGCCGGGGAGAGCAACAGCTACCCAGCACTGGGGTAACAGCAGGTCTCTGGCCACCTTCCCCCTCCTGGTAGTCCTGGGAAGCTATGCTGAGGACTGTGTGATGTCTGGGTGCCCCAAACTGTTATAAAACTGCCATCAGGGTATCCCCCCCAGTAGAGAATTCATCAGCCTTCCTGCCTTGAGAACCACAGAGCAGCCCAGCTGCCCTCAAGTTATGCCCCATCAAGAGGCCCCAAAGGTTTTGGAGTTACTCTCAGCCCAGCTGGTTTCCCTTACCCCAGTCTAATTACTATCCCCTCCCAGATGGGAACCACATTTTCCTTCATAATCCTAACACAGCCTGACACCTGTGGTGTCAACAGACCATAAGCAGCCTGGGGTCTCTGCCCTATTTCAGGCCCTCATCACCTGTTGTCTTGAATGTTACAGTCTCCCTAGACTCCATCCCTGCCTCTAGGCTCCTTGCTTCCACTCACCACCCAGCTGACAAAATGACCTTCTAAAATGCCAATCTGACCGCATTATTCTTCAGCTCAGCATCATTCAGTGGCTCTCTGTCTCCTACGGGATCAAGCCAAGTCTTGTGCCAACCCTTGAGGTCTGTCCAGTTGCTCCATGTTAGTCCACCCCTGGCTGCCTCCCCAACCCCGTCTCAGGAAGTGGCCCATCATCTGAGCATTGCCCAAGGCTGAGATTCTTCCTCGTCTCCTCCTTGACCCCTCACCCCATGTCCGCTCTGAGAGCAAGTCCCATCAATTCTACCTCCAAAATACATACTTACCCACTCACCCTCTCTCCCACCACCCTGGTTCCAGCCGCTGTCACCTCTCACCAGTATCACAGTAATACTCTCCTAATTGGCCTTCCCGCTTCCACTTTTGCTCCCTTCTAATTCATTCTCTACACAGTAGACAGAGTAAACTTTAAAATATAAGTCAAATTATGTCATTCACTATAAAACCTTTGAATGGCTTCCCATTGGTCTCAGAGTAAAATCTTGGCCAAAAGCCCTGTATGACCTGGCTTCACCCACATATCTGACCCTCTCTCACACCATTCTCCCCACAATCACTGTCCATCTGTCTCTCCCAGCCACAGGCCCTTTGCACTTACTGCTCCCCTCGCATGGAATACCCTTTCCCCAGCTCTATACTATCATCTCTTACTCATCCTTTAGTCTCAGCTAAAACATCACCACCTCAGGAATGCTTGTTGTGACCTGTTTTTCTCTATCTCAGCACCTCGTTTAGTTCCTTTTAGCACTACTCACAATTTGAAATTAGTTAATGTATTTGGTTCCTTGTTTATTGTCAAACTCCCTCAAAGCTCCTTGAGGGCAAAGACCTCCTCTCTTTCACTATATCCACCGCATCAACAGCACGGAATGCAGTTCATATCATTTGGTAGGGGCTCCGTAAATTTTGTCGATTGAATGCTAGATGAATCCAGCACCTGCTCCTTCTCCAGTCTTTCTTCTCCACCACTCCTCACCCCTACACCCACATTCCAGCCATGCTGGCTGGCATTCCCTGAAGATGCAGGCTGCTTTATGTCTCTGTGCCTTTGCACATGCCCCTGGGTTGGGATTCTTAAACTGCCCTGTCTACCTAGAAAATCTCTCTGATTGAAATATCATCTCTTGGGCCGGCCCTGTGGCTTAGCAGTTAAGTGTGCGCGCTCTGCTACTGGCAGCCCAGGTTCGGATCCCGGGCGCGCACCAACGCACCACTTCTCTGGCCATGCTGAGGCCACATCCCACACACAGCAGCTAGAAGGATGTGCAACCATGACATACAACTATCTACTGGGGCTTTGGGGGAAAAAAAAAAAAAGAAGGAGGATTGGCAATAGACGTTAGCTCAGAGCCGGTCTTCCTCAGAAAAAAAAAAAAAGAGGAGGATTAGCATGGATGTTAGCTCAGGGCTGATCTTCCTCACAAAAAAAAAAAAAAGAAAGAAAAGAAATATCACCTCTTCTCCAAAGCCTTTCCAGCCTCATCAAGCAAAGCTAGTGCCCCAGACCTCCATGTGCTACAGTTTGGCACCCACGCCTCTATTCTTGCTCTTGGCAACTAGATTGTAATGATTCGTTTTCATAACCATATCCTCTGTAAACTATGATATCCCTGAGAAAAGAGATCATGTCTTCCCCATCTCCCCAATCGTCATTCACAATCAAGTATAGAACCTGGAACATATTAGTTGCTTAACAAACATTTGTTGAAAAGATGACTGAATTAAGTGGAAGATCAGTCCCTGGATGTCCGTTCAAGAGGCCGGATTACTAATCCCAGCACCCTGGTAATCCAAGTGACTCACAATGCCACTTTGTGTCTCAGTTTCTTCACCTATAAATTGGGAATAATAATTAATTACTTATCTATCTCATAAGGTTAGTTTAAGAAAAAAATAAAATAGTACATACGAAAATAGTTTGAAAAATATAAATTCATTCATTTCAAAAATATTTATTGAGTCCTTACTCAGTGCTAAGGCACTAGAGTTACAAATGTGAAGACAGGATCCCTTAAAGGATTCTACTTCTTCAAGATGGCATTATTATTGGTTAGCTGCCCATCGTAAAAACATGCCTACCCCTTATTGTCTTGGTTCTTGGTCTGCAGCATCTTTGCATTAATCCTTTGCTCTTGGATTCACTGCATACCTGTATATTCTAGTTTTACTGGAGGTCTCTGCATGCTTCCAGCTATAATCACGGCTGAATGAGTCTCTTACCAATCCTGGTTCCACTTCAGGAAAACTGTCAGCGATAATACACAGCACCAGTCCCATCCATCTGTGTAAGAGATAATGTAATTCTAAGACAATATTTAACACTGTGGGATGAGGCACAAACTCAATATGTTTTCAAGCAGAATAGAAAAAAATATGCGCCCCATCTCATTAATCACAATAAGAATGAGGGATGGGGCAGATACCCAGGCTGGTACTGTTCCCTCCAAATTAATCTGTCTTCATACTAGGCCCTTGATAAAAAGAATGCCTGTGTCAGTGTTCTGCTTGTTCAGTAGCAATTTACATTGGAGGAGCTCAAGATTTATCGAGTAACAGGAACCTCTCAGTAATAAAAACTTGAGTGATCCATGCTGTGTTTGGAGTTAATTCTACTGCAAACACTCTCTAGGGATGAAACTTCAAGAGAAGGATTTCAAGGTGTGTATTTATAAAACTTATCTATTCACAAGTACTTATTGGGTTCATCCATTCACTCATTCAACAAATTTTTACTGGGCACCAACTCTGTGCAAGAAGTTCTGTTAGGGGTTTGGGGCTGCCAAAGGAGCCAGATATGGTCTGTACCCTCAAGGGACTCCCATGAGGGAAGATGCAGCTCATAGCCAATGAGGGCACCACATGGATTATAAGCTCCACAAAGACAGGGACGATGTCTGTTCACTCTCCAGTGTATACCCGGTGCCTATCATAAGGCCTGGCACAGAAAAGTTCATTAAAAATTTGTTAAATGACAAGTGTCCATCAACGGTTGAATGGATAAACAAAATGCAATCCATACATGCAATGGAATATTACTCAGCCTTTAAAAGGAAGGAAATTCTGACACATGCTACAACCTGAGCAAAACTTGAAGACATTATGCTAAGTGAAATAAGCTCATAATAAAAGGACAAATACTACATGAATCCACTTATATGAGATACCTAGAGAGGTCAAATTCAGAGAGACAGAAAGTGGAATGGTGGTTGCCAGGGGCTGGGGGTAGGAGGGAATGGAGAGTTATTAATTAATGGATATAGAGTTTCAGTTTTCCAAGATGAAAAAAGTTCTGGAAACAGATGGTGGTGATGGTTGTAGTCCAAAGGGAATGTACTTAATGCCACTGAACCGTGCACTAAAAAGTGGTTAAGGTGGTAAATTTTATGTTATGTATATTTTACCACCACCACCACAACAAAAATTTTTAAAGGGCTACCAAGAAGTCCAGAGAGAGCTTGAGGAGATGCAATGCAGTGTTCCACAGAGAAGGAGTCATTGGGAGGACACATGTTTTCCCAGGGAGATAGGGGAAGAAGAAGGCATAGAATTGTGCACTTCAGGGGTGTCAAGGAAAGGAGGCCAAGGGAAGAGTGGTCAGAGCTCGGAGGAGCAGTGGGCCAGTTAGGGACATGGAAATGAAGGGTCAGAGAGTTCCAAGGAGAGCCTTTAGAGAATGACAGCAGTTGACCAAAGCCTTTGGATTTGACAAGTAGGAAGTAACAGGCAACCACAGGTAGAGCTTCCTCAGAGACATGACAATGAGGCTGCACAGGCCTAAATACCAAGTGAATGCAGAATAAGACATTGAAGTTTGATAGTAAAGGAAGGAGAATGATGGTAGAAACTTGAAAGAATCAGTGGAGGGGAGAGAAAAAAGAATTAACAAGGGACAGAGGGATTGAAAGAAAAGGAGAGATGTTCTGGAAGGATCTAGAATGGCTGGGAAGGATAAGTTAGGGGAGTCCTTCTCCCTTTGAAACAAAAGGTCAGGATGAGAAGATGGAAGAGGTATCAGGAAGAAGTAAGGTGGAGAATAGGGAGCTGAAGGGCTTCTGCCTCCTCAGGGAGGCAGGAAGAAAGACCAAGTGCTGACAATGAGAAGATGAGAATACACCAGAGAAGAGTTGGAGAGTTTGCAGCTGGTGTTATAGGGAATGTGGATGGGCACAAATTGGTGAAGAGTAAAGCACTGGATCCTGTGTGTGCAAGGAGACCAGGGGCCCTGACACAACAATGCTTGGCTCCTCGTGACCTGAAGGAAGAGATCAAATGGAAGATTTGCCCAGATGGGGATGAGTGAGACAGGGTCAGCAGCAGGGGGACATGCTTCTTCAGGATAGGCAAGAGCACGGATAAAACCAATGTCCATGAAGTCCAGCCTGGATGGTAAGTAAATCAGGATCAAAGGGAGCTAGGAGGATATGAAGTCAGGGACTAGAGTTCACGATGAGGGTGAAGAGATGGTTCAGAAAGGAAGAGAGACTAAGGCGAGGCTGAAGGAAAGGAAAAGGTAGCCAGAGAGAAAGCTTGGAGTCTGAAATCATGGTCAAAGAGCAGCTGTGTGGGAGGGCAGGGAACAGGAGATTGGTGCTGACAAGGGGTGGACATCATCCAAGTTTAAGTCAGGGAACTGCGAGGTCCAAGTATTTGTGGAATGTTGAAATGTCCCCAGTGATAGTGACAGGGTGATGAGTTGGAAACAAGTGTTAGATGAATAAGAAAGTCAACCACTGGGGAGGGAAGAGGGAGCAAAGGGGAAGGTTTATTCGGCTGACTAGGACAAAAAGAGAAAGAGCTTGCTGAAAGACAGAGGTGCAGCTACTGGGAGGACAGGACCTGAGGACACCAGAAGACAGAGTCAGTCACTCAGGAAGAAACGGGCTCGGGGTGGGATCGACTTCCACTGAAGAGGGTTTGCTGTGGGAAAAGCTGAGGCCACCCATGAAGGAAGGATGGTTGGAGGGAGAAAGCTGGAGTTTGAGATTTACAGCTTGAGCAATAATTGTGAAGAAGCCAGATGAAGAGGCAGGCTAGAAGAATGAGAGAGGATTCCAGAAGGGTGAAGTCAGGGAGATGTGTAGTGAGGAACTTAGAGTCAAATTCTAAGTGTCTGTTAAACTAGTCAACCCTCAACCTGAATGTAGAGGACCTCCAGACAGGAGGTCCAGAGCAGTACTCCAGTGTTGGATTCTCCAGTGCCACAAAAGTGGGGTGACAAGCATATGTCTTGGGAATGGAAGACTCCTGCTTCTAATGTGCAGGCCTGCCACTCAGGATGCCAGCGTTCTCATTCCAACTGCCACGAGTCAGTTTATGAACTTAAGTAATAAGCCTTTCTTTTGGTGTGTGGGGGAGGGCATTATTCTGAGTCTTGGACTCCTTTTCTGCAAAAAGAGAGTGTTTGGAACAGGTGATCTTCCAGCTGCAAAATGCCGGGTCTGTGAATCTGTGTCCTTGGCCTGTTCATGCCACCATTTCTGACTATGTTCAGTTATAATGACCATCCAACTCCACATTCTCTCCGCTGGTGGGAGGGGTACACACTCATTAGGAAAAAGTGGGAGCCCTTGGCCGAATAATATTGTCATTACAGACTTATCTCAGTCAGGACGCTGCTAGTACAAACAGCTCCTTCTTGCAAATTAGAAAAAGCCCCCCAGCTCTTGGCAGACAAACCAGCAAAGAGAGATGAGCAAAAGTCCGTGCTTGGCAGGTGGAGCCAGGCTGGATCGGGGCCCCCTCCTCCCCTCCGCAGGCTGCTCCAGTGCGGGCCCCAAGCTGTGCAACTGAGACCCTGATTTCAATCCTTGTGGCAAGAGAAGTGTCATCGACAGCAAGTCAGCACTCCCATTTTACAGATGAAGGAATCAGAACACAGAAGCTTCGGTAATTTTCCCTACAACTAGTGGCCCCATACACACATACCCCAACCCTACATGCTTTGGATTCCTGAAAAGGGTTGCATTTCAAAACTATTCTGTTTTGGTTTTTATATATTTTATATCAATGAGTATTTCCTTGCCTAATAGCTTAACACTTAATGGAGGATATCTCCCCCTCCATGCCAACCTGGTCACCATGCTTTCCATCCCACTGTTCAAACCATATTTGGATATTTATCATATCACCCACAGTCAAAATTCCATCTCTTCTGGAAGGAATATAGCTGCAATATTACAAGAGCATAGAATAAGTACCAAAATGCATAATTCTTTATCATCCTTTCAGCTCCCATATGCACTTACTGAAATGCATTTGGCCAAATGAGAAGGGGGGAAAGAGAAATGAATCCTAAAGTAGATAATGGTAATTTTATAAGAAATTGTATTTTGACTTATACTATTATTACTTATAAATGATAGTATTATAAAAATATCAGGAGCTCGCAATTAGTTTTGTGTTTTTTGGACTTAAGAATGGAGAAAAAATTCAAACTTACTTTCTGGACCAGGAGAGCAATAATCATTTTATGACTATATTCATTTTCTTAGCCTCAGATGAAAAAGGTGGCCAGGGACTAGTTATAATAAATGATCATGCTTTCTTTGTCAAGGCCCCCTATATGACCAAAACGATATGGTTTGTGGAGTTCCGGTGGGAGCAGAGATTTGAACCTAAATGAAAGAAAAAGATCCTGTCTTCAAGGGATTTGCCTTTTTGATAGGCATACAGGGCCTAGATACATAAAAGAGTCATAATGGATTTTACAAAGACTTACAGATCACCCCCAAGGGCTGATTAGTAGAAAGCAACAGAGCATGGTCTGTGCGGAGATTATAGAGGAGAGAAGGGACCTGAGCGAGCTGAGGTCAGTGAGGACATGCATAGAGCTGAGAGCTCTGGTCGCTCTGGGTTGCAAGCATGATGTCTAATACAGACCATGTCTTTGCGTTTGATCAATGTTTGAAGCAGAGCATAGGTTGGTAGAGAGGTGGGGTCAGGTATTGTTAATAGAGGTATGCCAAGACGTGGAGAACATTCCCAGAGCTCTGGTGGAAGTTTTGTGTTCTCATACAAAGAAGAAATGGGCTTGGGGTGAGATCGGCTTCCCACCCCAATGATACACCATGATGATAACGACAGTTATTATCATGTTCCAGACATCACAGATTCAACATCTTGAAATCCTTATAACTGTCCCAGGTAGCGATGACAAGCGGGTGTCAGCCGTCATGCCAACCCCATTTGGTTGGTAGTGGTTGCATGAGACACAGTAAGGGTTGCACCCAGGCTTGGTGAAAAAGGGCATCATTCATGCCGGGTTACTGGAGTCTGCCACGGGCAGCGAGTGTGGTGGTACCCATGGCAAATATTTGCCATCTCTATTCTAAGGGAGGACCATGGATTAGATTAAGAAACCAGGGTTAAGTTAAGGAGCTTTCATAAACTAATATAGTTGCTTTTTGTGAAGCTAGGAGAGGGTCATATTAGAAAAAGACATGCCTTTCTCAAGACATTTTATTTTTATGTGTTGTAAAATTGTCGTAGTATACAATTTTAACAGAGCACGCCACTCTACTACCATCTTCTGGAAAATGGTCATTAAAAAACATAAACATCTATAGCGTCTATGATGTGAATGCCTTGGATATAGCATCCTTGTGCAGGACACAGCCAGCACAGCTGTACACAGCGACCCTGAACCAGGATTTGATTCCAGATGGTCTGTATTTGTTCCACTACCCAATGTTGCCTTAATGAAAAGGTGAGGGAGTTGTAGAGGAAAGGCAGTGAGTTTTTAGAGGGCCTTAAAATTTTGCCTAAAGAGTTTGGATCTGATGCAATAGGTAATGAGCAAAAGGGCTGTTCATGTGCATATGATCTCCTTAAATCAGATATTTACAGGTTGAGTACCTATAGTTTTTTGCATTTTGTGAAGCATGTTACATTTTTAAAAATACTTTGGATAAGTTATTTCATGTGATCTCTACGTGTGGAACTACAGTACAAATTCCTGAGCGAAGAACTGGCATCATTTGGGGGTGGGGAATCTCAGAGCAGGAGTTATATAAAGCTTCCCTCCTCTAAAAACAGTATGTGAAGTTGTGCTCTTTTCCTCACCTGGCTTGGATTCTCTTAACTGAAGCTGAAACGTGCATTTCAGTATTTAATTTATCAGTATCTCAAGTAGACTTGCTAAATCATAGCTCTATTCACTGGCTGTGCCAGCATAATTAATTACACTGTGACACTTCCTGACAGCATTTTCCAGGGACTGAGGAAAAAAAACTAAACACAAAACAGGAAAATTTGGGTCAACTTTCTATATATTCATCATGGGTTTCTTTAGAGTCTTGGCTTTCTGTAGTTGAGTGACCTTGGGCAATTCTCTTCCTGAGTTTCCTTCTCTCTCAAAATGTAGAGGTGGGAATAAATAATCTTTATCATTCAAGGTGGCAGGAGGAAAGAGATGGCACATTCAAACTGGATAATTTGAGGTGCGTTTAAGAAAGCAGATTCTTTATAAAGGTGTGGGCAGGGTGAGGAAACCACTAGGGACAGAGCTGCAGCCCAGGGCCGGTAAGCACAGGCCATCACTACCCGAGTCCTGAAGGAGAAGGGGAGCCATGGTTACTAGAATCCAGAGGGAGACAGTGTGGAGAAAAAGCTGCCTTGAGAGAGGCAGTGACCTTTGCTCCAGGGAGGGAAGTGGAGAAATAAATTCCCCAGTACCACTTCCCTCCCTCTAATCTCCTATGATGCTCCCCATTGGCCAAACTCAGCCAGAAGCCAGAAAGCAAGGGAGTGTGGGATGCATTCCATGCAGCTCAAACTCCCAAAGCATGAAGGAGGGAGGCAAAGAGCAGAGAGTGGATCCAGGGCAGGCGGGAGATACCCAGCATGCTCCCTGAGTCCATCTGACATGAACATACTTAACGTACATTAAACACCTTGTCCTCTTAAGCATGCAAATGGAAATGTGTTAGAAGAATTTTTTTTGAGTAGAGAATGTGCTAGTAACTTAGGGGAATATGACCTAAAGCATGGAGTCTGCCATAGTAGGTGAGCAAAATGTATTTATGGAATGAACAAATATACGAAAGAAAGAAAACAGTTCCACCTGAGGTCTAACAGCAAAGAACTACGAGACTCCACACACACGCGCACACACACACACACACACACACACACACAGTCTCTAAAGAGCTTTGAGCTTTCTCACTATAGCATGGAATTTACTAGGCAGTGAGTCAATCCTGGGACTCTAGCCTTGAGACAAAATTATTGACACCCCCAAAGGGCCCATTGTAATGCCATATCACAAGCCAGGCAGATCAGGAATCCCAGGGTTGTAGGTCTGGGAAGGACTCGAGGGAGCAGCTGGTCCAACCCACCCCTTTCTGTTCCAGGATGGGTTACCATGAGCTGCAAAAGGGCCTGACTTGTCAGATCCCCACCTGGATGGGGCAGAGCCAGGCGCAGCCCCCACTTCCCCACCAGCCCCCGTTAGGACTCGATGCCTCACTCCAATGTCGCAGCCCTCGTGAGTGTGGGAAAGGTTGCTGGTTTTTAAGATCTCAGAGCCCCAAACTTCATGGCCTTCTGAACACCCTCTGTTTCGCCAAGCTCTCTGCTTTGTTAGCATTCACTTCTGGTTATGTATTCCTCCCACAGCTTCTGCCCAAGTGTTTTTAACTGCACTTTCCATCACCGTTAACAGAGACCCTGAAGTGGACTAATTCTATGTCTGAAGACCTAAAGGCTTGGGCTGTTTTTGATACTAATATTACTAAAAATAATAATAAACCTGCCATTTATTCAGCACCTTCTGGGTACCAGGCTCTAATCCAGGCAATCTCATATACTTTATCTCAACTAATCCTCCCCAAACCCATCAAGTTGGGGATTCTGCTTATTATTGCTCATATGAAGACACAGGGACAGTTTCCCCAAACACTGAGCAACCTGCCTAAGATTCCATGACAAGTTAGCGGGAGACCCAGTGTATCTCTCTACTCACTCTGCTGCCTCCCTTCTGCTCTGCCAGAATCAAAGACCTTCAGGGGTAGAAAGAACCTGCTGCTTCTCTGTGTTTGGCTGCTTTAACCTGGCAGTGATGGCTTGCAAAGAGGGTCTCTGTGAGCTGCATCACTAGCCAAGTCCCAAGGGCTCTGCAGGGCATCTCTCAGGGAGCCTTGTTCAGCCTCCATACCAAGTGCACGCCCTAGACCTGGGTGTTGGGAGACGGGAGGGAACTAACATGTGTTGTGCTTTGTGCGTCCGAACGGCCACATCACTTAATCCTCCCACAACATTGTGAAGTAGAAATTATTATTCCCATTATACAGATGAGGAAACTGAGACTTACCAAAGGAGGAAAGAGTGAAATCAGTTCTTTTTTTCTAATAATTTTATTTATTTACTTCTTCCCCCCCTCCAAAGCCCCAGTAGATAGTTGTATGTCATTGCTGCACATCCTTCTAGTTGCTGCACGTGGGACGCGGCCTCAGTGTGGTCGGAGAAGCGGTGCGTCAGTGCGCGCCTGGGATCCGAACCCGGGCCGCCAGCGGCGGAGCGCGCGCACTTAACCTCCAAGCCACGGGGCCGGCCCTGAAATCAGTTCTGTTCTAAAAGCTAATATTCTTTTCACTGCACACTGCTCCCCCAGATAAAGTGAGAAAAAAGGGTCAATAAGAAAGCCTCAGAGATCATCTTGATTAACCTCTCACTGCTGCAGGGACCTCCTGGAAAACATCCTGACTGGGACCCATACTGCCCTTCCAAGGCAGCTCATTCTGTTATGAGACAACTGGAGAAAACACTCATTCTCTGATGTAATATGCCTTTGCCCTTGGCTGGGTTGGGGGACAGAGTTTGGGAATGAGGGGAGACCAGGGTCTGGACCAGAGGAGTCCTCGAGGCAACTGGAGATGCCAGAATCTCAGGAGTGAGGTCCCCGGGTGGAGCCATTTGAAAAGCTGATTGGCAATCCTTCTAGTCCTTATCCCACTGTTGGATAAAAACGTTCAACAGGACGGGGCAGAGGACAGAGAGACATTAATCCACACTCCTTGGCTGTTGACGCTCAAGTAACTGTAAATCCACTTAATACCGTTATCAGCTAATCCACATCTATCTTATTACTTGAAAGGATAGCAGGAGAGATTTCATCAAAAGCCAAAATGAGATGCATGCTCTCTACTGCATTATTCTGCAACCTGCCGTGTGCCAAGCCTATCAGAAGAGAAAATAAGATTGGTTTGCATGCCTGGTTCTGAGTTTACCCACAGTGGCTTTTTTGGTGATCCCTGCGTTCTTTTCTAAATGCTCCCAAACCATCTGGTTAGAAATATGTTTTAAAATTTTGCCAAGGATCCGTGCCAATATTACCAGTATGAAGTTTATTTTTTAAATCAGAACACTTAACTACATCTAATCTGCAACAGGCATTTGCATAACCAGACAGCCTTGGGTTTCCACAGCTTAGACAACCACACACTTGATGTTATATCTGGCCTCAAAAATCATCTTTAAGAACTTTTATGAACAGAAAGCAGTTCCCCATCTGTACTCTTGGTTTCATTCTTATTAGGTAGAACCACTAGACCAAAGAAAAGTCATCAAAACTTTTGCTAAGCACCTACTATGTGCCAGACACTAGCCAGGCACTGGAGAAACCCAGAACTGAATAGGGGCCCAGTCTGGGCCAATGCAGAGTCTCATCCTAAGGCCCTGATTCTTTCTTCCCGTTCCTAATGCCTTTCTCCTATTCTTTTTAAGCAACTCTGACCTGAATCACCAAGGACTTGCACCATTGTCTCTTCTCTCGTCAAGGGCAGGGACTGTTTTATTTCTAGATGCATTCACACTGGACAGCCCCATATCTTCCATGGAAAACACACTTAACACACACTTGTAACGATAATAACAGTGTGGATGATGGGTGGGGGCAAGAAGACACAGCCTAAAGATAAATAAATTTCTGATTCAGAAGGAACAGATTATGGAAACACATTAAGTATAGTGTTGCCGATTAATATGACTGAGTATTAGGAGACCTTGCAATGCTGTAATTTGGAATGGTAACCGTGGCATATTCTTCCATTCAGGCCGGGGGTAATATTTTTCATGATTAGCTTTTGATTAATCCTACTAGATTGATATTTCATATATAGCCTATACATTTGTTCTTAAGGGTTTAATTGCTTGTGTAATTTATAAGCATTAGAATTGCTATGTAAATGAATTTCCAGCTTCTAATTCACCTTTAAGATAATTAAAGTGTGGTTAGTTAAGAACATTAGACATCTATGAAAAGCCACTGAGGAAAATTTGGTTTGCTCGGATGAGGAGGTGGCCTTGTATGTTTCTTTTCAGTCATTTTGTATTTATCCCAGATCCTGGGTCCTCCATATGTCCTCCACCGTTAGTCCCTGCCTCTCTTCTCTCCTGCTGGCACCAACTAAATTTGCCAGTTAGAGAAGGACACATGTTGAGTGAAAGTAACAACCTGTTTCGTAAACAAGCTCCGCTGCTTCTAAGAGAAACCAGAGGGACTCATGTTCCTTGCTGAGATGCTCCTCTCCTCAATTTGATGAATTGTTTTCCAATTTTGATGCAATAATATTGCTCATGATATGTGTATTCAACATGAATTTTAGAATCAAAGCTCAGCTGTTGGGTCTAGCAGTTCAGGGAACTGAACTTACCTTTTCCCGACTCCTTGGTAAAGAAGAAGAAATAGCGGCATTTAGTAGCAGCATAGGGTGCATGGGGAGGAGAAAGAGCATGGACTTTTGAGGTAGGCAGGTTTGGTTTTCATTCAATCCAGTTCAGTTCATTCATTCATTCAGCAAATACTTATTGAGCACATACTATAGACCCAGCTCTATCTGGGCATTGGGGAGAAACTAGTGGATTAGACAGGAAACCCTGATTCCACAGGGGCTTTGAACCTGCACTCCATATTTACCAGCTGTGTAAGACATTGGATTTATCTCTTCAGTTCTCTGAGCCTCAATTTCCTTGTCCATAAAATGAGAATATTAAAAATAAGATTGTTAAAAGAATAAAATAAGATGATGTTTTTTAAGTACTTGTACCAAAGGTCTTAATCCTGGGTCCATGGATGCTTAGAGGATGGTGGATAGAATTGCAAGGTCTATGAACTTGGGAGGAAAAAATTACATCTTTATTTTTAGTACTTATAATGGAAATTTAGCATTTCTTCAATTGTGAATGTAGGCAACAAATCTACCACTACTGTGTGGTAGTAGTGTATGTGATTTTGTCACAAACACTGTCTCATTACAGTTGTTGCAGACATCATGAAATACTCTTGAAGCTCATCACTACTTCAAATTTACGGATGTTATTAGATCTGCTGTGAGATACTGTTATTAAATGTGTGAATAAAGAAGTACACATATTCCTCTATCATAACTGTATTTATATATTGATAACTATATTTTAGTATCATTGGTTTCCTTTGTAGCTCTATGTATTTTATTTTATATATTTGAAAATATTACTCTAAGAAGGCATCCATAGGCTTCACCAGACCATCAAAATGGTCCATGACACACATGAAAAGGAAGAACACCTGACTTAGACAGTGTCTGCTACAGTGGTTATCACACTTTAGCATGAGTCGACATTACCTAAAGGGTTTGTTAAAACACACATTGCTGTCTCCCACCCCCCCACCCCCAAGTTTCCGACGCAGTAGGTTTGAGGGAAGGCTTCATGATTTGCATTTCTAATAAGTTCTCAGGTGAAGCTGGTGCTGTGGATCCAGGGACCACACTTTGAGAACCTTGGCCTGGTATATAATAAGTATTTAAATGTTATTTCTTCCCCGCATTGACCTGGCACGTGAACACTTTCGGGTCATGGGAGAGCTAGCAAATGATTCAGCAGCACATTCATTCAGCAACACGTGAATACTGCATCTGACACTGCTGGCCCGGCCATGCTGAGCTTTAGCCCCTCCTCTGCCCGTGGCCAAGGTCATGTGATCCTACTGCTTGCAAGCTCAGGCCTTCCCCTGTCTCTAGCTCCAATTCTGACTTAGGGGCAATTTAAGAAGCACTGAATATTCTGGGATATATCATCAAGTCTTACTTGCTGGCTGGCCAACTCTAACCCCTTATCCCTTGTCCCCAGGTATGATACCTGGTTTCTGCTTTGTTCCATGGTACATGAGTCTCTGACTCATGCTCTAGTCTCTGTTAGACAAGTGCTTGCCCCCATGCTCAGGGTTTGGAGTCCTAGCCTGGATGTGGTGTAATGACTGAGTACCTGCTACCTATAGAATGCCCACCTTCCTGCATTTATGAGCATTGCCCACTCTTGGTCTTCTTTTTGACATATTTTTCTCTTCTGTGGGGCCACATGCTCTTCAGACCACCTGCATATGCCACTATCTATTGCCATATCCTTCAGATACCAGATCTTGGGCTTTTCCTGGGCTCAGTACCTAAGACAGCTCCCCATCCTGAAATAAGCTTCTGGGGTTGAGGTTCTAGCCTGCTTGAGTTAACCCATCCTGCTGGAGTCCACTGTGACATACCCCATCATGCCCCAGATAACATATTTGTCATGCTTTGTTATTTTGGGCAGGACCAAGCATCAGATTAATATAACATCTTTGGAAGTGTTTATACTTGTAGAATTAATCATTTATTGAGTGAGCATCTATTAAGTGCTAGGCATCATGCCAAGCCTTAGGGTTAGAAAAGGAAAAAACTGAGATGCACACCTTGTTTTAAGAAATGCACAGACTAATATGAGATGTAAACTTGTAAATAAATAATTGTGGTCTCTTTTCATCTCCTTTGCATATTCATTTGCTTAGTTCTGCTCTAGTTAGTAATTCATCTCTAATTCTTCTTTAAGTGGACTTTTTTTTTAAGTCCTGAAGATGACCAGTTGTGAGTTCTCCTTTGGCAGACTTGTAGTCCTTTTGCTTTCTTCTCCAAGCATGTGGCCCCATTTACTACCCTACTGATCCCAGTGATCGTTGCTGTTGAGTTGGCTAATAAAGTGATATCCCTCCCCTTTGCTCCATGAAACCAAAGTAATCAGCTTGAACAAAGACAAAAGCCTTCCCAGATGAGGAGGACCAGGCTGTGATGAAAAATCTTCAACTAACTTCACTTTTCTGCTAAGTCTACCTGGTATTCCCACTTCCAACACCGTCATCTCCCTTTGAAGTTACCTCGTGGTTATGGGGCTCCAGTGGATCTGAACAATTTGATTTTCTCCCCATAGACCATCATTACTAAATGAGAGGTGGAGATCATGAGTAGATTATGAAAAAAAAGAATGTCAGACATCATTTTTTCCTTTCTTTGCTTTTTCAACCAACCTGAGTGTAATTTATGAAATATGACCATGAACGCTCTCTGGATTCTTACCAATATTATCTGGCCCATGCCAACTCGACAGCTCCGTCGCGATCAGTCATGCGGGGGGAACTCCTTGACATATCCTGAACTAGTGCTGCTCTGCTCCAGTGCTACTGTGATTAATTAGATGTTTAAGAGAGCTGGTGAGTCACCAGTGTTTGAGTATCAGTTGGGGTATTCATGCTGTATTCAGTATTCATGCTGATGAATACAACAGCATGATGAAATGCAACTTATGTAATAGGATGTAGGCACCTCTTAGAGCATGGTGACAGACTATCAAGGAGTAAGTAACAAGAACTTGTCAGTTGCCTGAAAAGCAGGCTGCAAAACAAAGAGAATGCAAATAGTTCTTACATAGGCATATATTAATAGCACCTGTTTTGTCCGGAGAACTCTCCTGGGATTACCTAGAACTGCATATGAGATGTTCCCTGCTGCAGTGAAGTCAAGTTTAAGGAGGGCAGACAGAATGTGGAATGCTGTAGGTGTGTGTCTACGTGTGGATGCATGTGTGTATAACTATTATGGAAGAGTCCAACAGAAACGAAAATAACAATCCAAGAAAATATGCTGAGCAGAAGTGACCAAAGGAACTCCAACCACTGGACCCCTCTTGCCTTTGAATATGGGCTGAGCTCCAGGAACAAGCCCAAGGCAGCATGCAGCCTGCAGGGAGGGGAGCAGATACCCAAACTGTGAGTGCTGCGTCCGGCCCTGTCTGTAGCCCTGATTCTGTCTCAGTAAAATGACGGATCAGTAAGTGGGCAGGAAATTAAATGAAATAATGTTTAATACCTAGTGAGGTGACTGGAACATAGTACGCATTGAATAAATGTCTCCCCACCTCCCAAATCATCTACCATTAACCCCATTTTACAGTTTAGGAAACTGAGCCTCAGAGATTAAGTGAGCTGCCCAACGTCACAGAGCTGTTAAACTATAAAGATGGGACTTTCAGCCTTGAATCTGGTGCTCTGAACACTATGCCACGTTGCCTCCCATTTCACATTTTCACGGATTAACCATCTCAAGTAGAGTCCTTGCTTCAGCTGACTTTAGGGTTCGTAAAGAGCACAATCCTAATCGAGTGCAACCACCTTTCCTCAAAGTCCAAGCTGGGACTTGGAAAAACAGTCTCACCTCATTATCTAACCTGAATCCTATTCCCTCAGTTGCAGATCCACTCACAGCCACAGACAGCTGTCAGGGTTCGGCAGTTCTCCCACACTGCTCTCCCACCGCATGCTCAGTGACTGCCCTGCATGCAGCAGAGAGCTGATAGGAAGCGTCTGTTCTAGCTCCCCTATATGCCAGTCTGCTTATTTCAGTTCCTTTTGGGCCATGATCCCATACTGGCAATCCTTAGAAATCCAATTTTGTCTACTTTTTTGATGACTCCAAAGTTCAGAAAGTTAGAGTATCACTTTTTAATTAATTCTACTTTCCAGAAACTCAAAATGCATAGTCCTACTAGCAACTGTCCCCTCTAGCTCTACTGGAAAATGCATATGGACCCATTAGTTGGCATTGTTTTGGTCATCGTTATTCTCTTAGGACTCTGCTTTAGAAAAACTTACATTTTTGAAATTGCTATCATTTAATTCCATAAGCAGTTGATTTAAGCTACATTTTTTCCATTAAATGAAAATTAAATTAAGCTCATTATTGTATTAGACAGACATTGATTATACTCGCTTTGGTTTTAATTAAATGCTGCTATTCATTATTTCCTCCTCCGTAGTGCTTTTAATTTTCTTTGGTATATAATTTGGGGTAACAACGATATCAGTAAATCCCTCATAAATAATATTCAAAGAGAAAGACATACAAAACACACTGTGAAAGCAATTTGAGGGTATTTGTTTATTGTTTTTAATTTACTGGTAGGATATTTATCAGAGAATATTTTTCCATGTTGCTCCTTTGTGATAAGAGGGCATGCCCATATCTCTCTTAAGCAGCTCTGACTTTTGCAGTTAATGGCTGACTTCAAGATGTCATTGATCTTAAAAATGTGCTGACTTTACGTGCAACATTGAAGTTATGGTCCAAGGGGTAGATGTTTGAATTTAAGTCTAAGAACATTATCAGAAAGGTTCAGAAAAATGTCCAGAGAAGCTTATTTAGTTTTTTCTATAACATTTGTGAAGCACTCATTTCATGCCAAACAGTCTCTTGGGACCTGAAAATGCGTGTAAAGATAGAGAACTACAGACCTTGTCCTTCTGGCACCTGTATTCTAAAGAGTAGGAGATAACGTAATATATACTGACTCCAACCCTCCGAGAAAACAGGATTCCCGTTAACCTGCTGACAGTGCCTGGACTATTCTCTGCAAATCTAGACTTGAGCAGGATCATGTATTTTGCACTTCCTTCCTCTAAATATATCACAATGATAGGTATGGAACGATATAACTGAGCTCAAAAATGCAGATACCATCTCTCAAATCCAGAACAGACATGGAAAATAGCGAGTAGATCAAGCTGCAGACCTAAGGGCTCTGGGGAGGGGAGCAGTCCATGCAGCTAGGAATTTGGCCCGTTTGGGGTAAGTAGTTCTCAGGGTGACCACCCAAGATGAAAGCTCAGGGTTCAGCGCTTGCAGCCAGGGTTACGTGGGATAAGCGCCTTCAATCATAAACGGAGCCGAAAAAGGGCCACTGCGGCTACTGTTTCTAGCCAGCCGCAGTCCTATGGATGAGGTCTTGTGACCTGGAACTGAACCAGCTACCCAGTGATTGGATCTGGTTCTGGCTTTGAGGGAGTTGCAAGCAGGGGCAACACAAACAACTACACAGGGAGGGGTGAGCCTGGCTGGGAACAGGAGGACATGTAAATAAACACCCATCACTCAAAATGAGCCTAGCCTTCAAGTACAAAATCCCAAAATGTAAAAATATGCCAAGAAGAAAACCTAAAATCAATGATCAGGATATGAATGCTCTTCAGATTAAAAGAAGTTTTTTGTACCAGTCTGAATAAGCTTTAAAACGAGTACATTTAGTGTATACTCAAGTAGATACATGAAGGAAAACTTCTGTTTAAAAAGTTAGGAAACAAAAGTTAGGAAACAAAAGCAGGCTGACATGAAATGAGAACCGAGGGATATGAAAAGGAACCGATTATAAATGTTAGAAATAAAAAAGAGTCATTAAAAATAAAATTAAAATAAATGTTTAAGTAAAATTTAACAGCTCAGAGGTTGAGATGAACTCTGGAATGGTCTTGTTCAAATGGAAAATTAGTGGAGTGGATGGTTATACTCAAGGATTCACCCAAAAGGCAGCAGAGAGAGAGAAAGAGATTTTCTAAATTTTTGAAAAAGCAGTTTAGAGATGTGGAAAATAGAGAGGGCCTTACATAGTGTAACAGAGTGTCAGAAGAGAGCAGAGGGGTTGGAGGAGAGTCAATAGTTGGGAAAATAATATGAGAATTTTCCAGAAGTGGAGAAAGGTAGAATTATTTGGATTAAAAAGTTCACTCCAAGTATGCAGCAAAATAAAGATAGATAGATAGATAGATAGATAGATAGATAGATAGATAGATAGATAGATATTCCTAGACAAATTATAGTAAAACTTCAGGTTACCAAGGGTAATACAGAGAAAAATCTTAAAAGCTAGTAACATACTTTTTAAAATTTTTTTAAACTGAGGTATAATTGACATATGACATTATATTAGTCTCAGGTATACAAAATAATGGTTCAATATTTGTATACATTATCCTAGTAGAATATTTTTAAAGGGATTAGTTATAATCAGAATATCAAGCTTCTCATTCGCAACAAAAGATACCAGAAAACAGTAAACTAATAATATCTTCAAAGTGCTGGAGGAAAGTTGTTAACCTAGAATTTTACAGCCGTCTACAGTATTTTTAAGAAATAAGGTCAAAATTAAGACATTTTCAGAATTATAAGGACTAAAAGAGTTTACAATCCATAGACTCTCATGAAAAGAATATTAAAGGATATATTTCACCAAAGAAGAAAATAAATCTTGAGGGAAAGTATGGGATATAAGAAACAATACATAGCACAGAAATAATTAAAATATGTTGGTAAATTTTAAAATATTACAATGAATCATTGATTGCAAAAAATACTTTAGGACATTTTAAAAAATAAACCTAAAACTCTAGAAAAAGTAAAACAGAATTGGAAATGGTGTTCAATAGGTACTTTAAGGTTACTAAGTTCTACTTTGTTTTGGGGAGAAGGATAGAAACACTGAAAAAAATTAAATTTAGTTTTTCTTGAAAACAAATTATAGTTAAGAATGTATGTAAAAGTTTGTTGCAAAGAACGGAAAGATAATCTATAGCTTCTAAATCAGCTGAGGATAAAATGAAGATAATATACAGTATATACTATATATAGTATATATAGAAATATAGTATTGATCTAACAGAAGGCAAGGGGAAAAAAAATGAAAGAAAGAAAAGTGTAAAAAATCAAAAAGATAATGATAGTAGTTGGTAGAAATAGGTCAAATATATCAGTAATCACACAAAAAGGTAAATTGACTAAATTCACCTATTAAAAAGACAGATTTTCATATTGAGTTAAAGAGATAAACAGAATCCAGCTACCTATTCCTTATAAGAAGCATAACTAAATAAAACCACACAGGAAGGTTGAAAATAAGGGGATGTGAAAAGAGTTACCATGTGGCCAAAAGAAACTATTACTATCAGTCAAAATAAAACTTACAGCAAAACTTGTAATATGGATAAGGAAAACGACGAAAATAATAAAGGAAGACTCTAGCAATACCTCGCAGCAGTAAACTTGCATGTGCTTAATGATATGGCCTTATGTATAAAGTATAAGAAGGCTGACCGAAAACAAAGAGGAACTGACAAAGCCTCAAATTTCTTTTCAGAAATTTGAAAATCAAATGGAAAAATAATTAGTAAGGATATAGAAGAACTGAACAACAAAATTAACATGGAATATATTATGGACTCAATAAGTAAAGAGTGTACATTCTTTCCATAGACATGTACAACAATTATAAAAATTTATCACATTCCATATCCAGAGGAAGTCTTATATTTCACAGGACTGATACCATAGAAATCACGTTCTCTGACCACAGTGCAATTAAATTAAAAGTAGTAATAATAATAAAAGATAGTTAAAAATAATACCAACATATGTTTGGAAACATAAAAATGTCCTCCTAAATAACTCATGGATTAGAGAGACAACCACAGTGGAAATTACCAGATATTTAGAACCAGGAGACAATAAACGTACTAATGAATATTTGTAAAATGCAGCTACAGCGAACTTTGAAGTCAAATTTATAGCCTTGTACACATTTTCCAAAAAAATTTTATGAGACTCAACAAGCTACAAATATAAAGCCTAACTTAAAGAAAATAGAAGAAAAAAAGTAATAAATAGTGGTTAACAAAGCTGAGTCTTTGGGAAAAAAAAACTAATAAATGAGACAAAAGAGAAAAAGGAAAGTCAGGCAATAACTACAGATACAGCAGAATTTTTAAAAAATAAAGGAATTCAATAAACAATTTTATGTCAATAAATTTGAAAACTTAGATGAATACATAGTGTTCTAGAAAGAGATAAATTACCAACATTGGCTCAAAAAGAAATAGAAACTCTGAATAAACTGATAACCATTAATAAAAAGAAATTAATAATCAACCCCTCCAACACCCCACAAAAGACACGAGATCCAGACGGTCTTAGGCAAGCTTTATTAACCCTCCAAGAAACAGATAAATAAATCCTATCTTTTATAAACTATTTCAGAGAATAGAAAAAAAGGTAAAACTATATAACTCATTTAATATGGCCAGCATACTCTTGATAACAAAACTGACAGTAAAGAAACATTTGAGACCAATCTCGTTAAGTCCTAAATAAAATGCAAGAAACTAAATCCAGCAGTATATTTAAAAAGTGCATATATCATAACCCATTATGATTTATCCCAGGAATGCAAGGATGGATCAACAACAGAAAACCTAGTAATTAGGCATGGCAGCTTTATCTATCTATCTCCATCTAACTATCTATCAGTTACCTACCTATGTAACAATAATATAAAAACATTCATGAAATAGAAAAGCACTCAAGTCGGAATAGTGACTACATCTACGAAGAGAGGAAAAAGATAGGATTCAGGAGGAATACACAAGAGGGGCTCCAACTTAAATATATGTTACTACATTAAACAAAATCTAAAGCAAAATGGTAAAAAGTAATGATTTGATAAAGCTGGGTCAGGCACATGGATATTAATCAAATTATTCTCCAAGCATTTCTATATGTTAATAATATTTCACAACTTAAAATAAAACGCTATTTGGAGATCATCTGTGTTGGGGCTTCTCAAGCTTGAGTGTGCATGTGAATCATCTGAGAATCTTGTTAAAATGCAGAATCCCATTCAGTAGTTCTGTCAGCTGGGGCCTGAGATTCTGCATTTCTGAAAAGTTCCCAGGTGATACTGATGATACTCCTGCATGGACTACACTTTGAGTAGCAAGAGTGGTTCTCAAACCTGGACATACGTTAGAATTAGCTGGGGAGCTTTAAAAAGAACCTGATGCCTGTACCCTAGCCCCAGAGATTCTGATTCAGTTGGTCTGAGGTGGTGCCTCGACGTTGGTACTTTTTGAAAGCTCCTCAAGTGATGCTAGTGTGCAGACATGGTTTAAACCCATTCAGCGAAGCTCATTTTATAGCTGAGGAAGCTAAGACTCCAGGAGAGGTAGATACTCACCCAGGTTGCACAGCTTGCTGGGCCGTTCCCTTTCCACGTACAAATTTTTACTTCAGTCTCTTCCAAGTTCCTGCCCTTCAGATTTCCTATCGTTAGGGCGCATGTTGCTCATTCACTCTTCTTAACCCAACAACTGTGTAGTCATAGCCACCTGAAATAGAATTGGGCAGATCCAAAGCATAGTTATAAATCAAGTCAGACTGCCATTGGCACTCTCCAGCCACCTCCCTCCCCGTCCATTGCCCCTCCATGCACAAACGGATACACTCGTGGGGAGCTTCCTGCCATGGATTTGGATAAATGACATCGAGGAGGAATAAAGAATATTCTTCTCCAAAGACTAGGTCTCAGAGTTTTTCAATTTTTTGTCTTGTTTTGTTTTTTTACTTTGCTTTTTCTTCTACAGCAATCTCCTGCTCTCTCATCAGCTGAAGTAAAAGACACTAGTCATTCCATTGCACCAAAAACACTCATCTATGTGCGAAGGACCCATGAGATCCATACCATGCCGAAGAAAGCCTTATTACATGACTTCGTGTCATGCTGTTAGCTCAGCACAGGTTTAAAACACCGGGTAAACTTTTCCCAGGTGTGTTCAGTTCTAATTCTTCTCTTCTAGTTTGACCTCTGTTCTTCCGTACTCATCCACTCTGATTTGATACTTCCTCCCTCAGATGTAGGCACAGACATCTTTCTCCCTTAGTTCTCCTTGACCTTGAATGAGTAGGATTTATGCCTGTGCTCCAAGTCCTCCAGGAACTTTATACTGGTAGAATTAAGAGACTAGAGTCTTGCACACCAACACCTCCCTTTTATAAAACCAAGGCCCTGAGCTGGGGGGTAACTTGCTCCAGCTCATGGCATGCTGTACAATGGTATCTGTCATACTGACCATCTGGATCCTACCCCTAGAAATACCTTTCCAAGCCCAGAGACAGCCTTTATGGTTCCAAAACTAATGGAGCTTTCATTTCCTATACTGGTCTCAAACCAGGGCTGTCTCAGGGGAAAGAGGCAGAGGCTGGTCAGAATTTACCCAGGGGCTACACTAAAGGTTTATGTTTTGTCCATTTGAGATCTGTGGTCACAGGCAGGAAGGGAAAGTCACAATTGGCTTGATTAGGTTTTATAACAGGCCCACCCACTGCACTGACCATATTCTTACTTCTAAGGCAGGTAGGACACGAGGCAATTAATTACTTTCTTTGTGGGAAGAACTGAGGCTTAAGAGCCTTTGAAAATCAATCTGCAAGTCATTCTGTTGCTGGGTTTTAAATATTTCCTTCACCCTCTTTCCTGAATATAAAGTAACTACTGTATCAATAGTCCTTCCTTTTACTTATCACTTTTCTGGGCAGGAAAGCTGTGAACCATGTAAAGAGAGAAATGACAGCTAGAGAGAGGAGTCCCAGAAAACCATATTTAAGGTATAGAAAGAGGAAAGCTTTAAACTCAAAAACTATTAAACCTGAAAAGACCTTAGAGACAATGAGTCCAACACTATTTTTAGGTGAAGAAATTGAAGCCTAAAGAAGTAGCTTTGCCAAAGTCAGAGATTCTAGAAAGCTGAAGAAAGACAGAGACCTAGGGTCTGGCAGGAACAAAATAATCAGTTAAGGTAGGCCTTCATTTATGCAAATGGTGCTGATAAAATAGTATGTATAAATTGATTTTTGGTAAAATCAAATTATATGTGAAGTCTATTACAGGAGCTTGCAGTTTACAGGAATCCTATGATAAAGACTAAAAAACGATTTTTTTTTCCCTTTTCCCATTGCTCTTTTATTTTAAATCTGGATTTGGCTACAGGGGAGTTGCTTAAAGCCAACTGTATTGGCAATTCAATGAATTCTTACTGCTGAGTTTGTTTTCTTACCAAGATGAAAATGATGAAATGGTAAAATAGTTAAGGCACAGAATTACAGTTCAAGAATCCAAGTTCTGGGCCGGCCCCGTGGCTTAGCAGTTAAGTGCTCACACTCCGCTGCTGGCGGCCCAGGTTCGGATCCCGGGCGTGCACCGACCCACCGCTTGTCCGGCCATGCTGAGGCCGTGTCCCACATACAGCAACTAGAAGGTTGTGCAGCTATGACATACAACTATCTACTGGGGCTTTGGGGGGAAAAGAAAAAAAGTGGAGGATTGGCAATAGATGTTAGCTCAGAGCCGGTCTTCCTCAGCAAAAAGAAGAGGATTGGCACGGATGTTAGCTCAGGGCTGATCTTCCCCACACACACAAAAAAGAGAATCCAAGTTCTAGTCCAGATCCACCACTAACCAGCTGTGTGGCCTTGGGTGAGTTACTGAACCTCTATGGGCAGCTATTTCCTCACCGGCTGTTCTGGAATAATCTCTAAGACCTCCCCTTCACTAAAGCTGGAGCTGATCCTCAGACACAGGAGCACTGGCTCCTGTTAGAGGAATACACACATGTGCTATGTGGGGTGACTCAAAGGACCACGCTGAATCTCATTTTCCTTCTTTAGGACCTCGCTACTCAAAGTGTGCTCCTTGCACCAGCAGCAGCGGCATCACAGGGATGCTTATTAGAAATGCAGAATCTCAGGCCTCACCCAGACCTGCTGAATCAGAATCCGCATTTTAACAAGGTCTCGAGGAGATGCATATGCACATTTAAGTTTGAGAAGCATTGGCTTAGGACACCTCCTCCGGTTTCCCAGATGATAGACAGCTTCTCTTTGAGCTTCCTTGGTGCCCATTTTTGCACCCACCTGTGTGCCAAGTGCCTGTCGGGCTCCTGCCTGACCCAGCCAGCCAGGTTCTGCTTGCTGTCTTGGGTCTGACTGGGCTTTCCTCTTGGGTGGGGTGTAAAGTAAGTGGATAGGTCACTGACAACAGCAAGAAGCATCAACGTGTCATTGGGGCAAAGGGATAGTAAAAAGCAGAGACAAGAAATATAAACAGACAACCTGGGACCATTTCGTTTAGAGACACAGTCCCATACAACTCGGCAAACTAAAAATGCTTACAATACAAGAAAGGGCTTAAGTTATGTCTATTTAAGGAGTTGTTATACAAGCTTTTTTAATTCAAGAATAACAAGCACAAAAGTCAAACAAATAAAAGAAAAATAAGAACATGAACAGGCAGTTCACAGAAGAGATAGTAGAATGGTCAATAAATCCATGAAAAGATGCTCAACCTCAGGAAATTCAAATTAAAGCAACGAGATACCATTTCACACCTCTCCATATAATTTTTATTCTTTCTAAAATATTTTACTTTTAATTGTGAAGTATTGCAGACACACAGAAAATAATATACCAAGTATAACAAACACTCATATACCCACCACTTAGAATTAATAGATATTAACATTTTGTCCTATTTGCTTTGGTTTTTCCCCCTTTTTTGATAAAGCTAAAGTCTCACTACGTTCCTCTTTCCTCCTGCCCCATCACTCTCCTGAAGTCTCTGGGTGTTATTCCACACTCAACCTTATACTTTCCCTGTATACGAATGTGTCCACAGTCAATGCATATTCTTGTTTTGATCACACTATATATATCTTTTGGAACTTGTGTTTCTTCACTCCACATTGTTTTGGGGATTTTTTTCTGTGTTGAATTATATAGAGTTCATTCTTTTTTTTAAAACTACTGTTTAGTATTTAGTGGAATGAATACTGAGGGACAGTCAAGTTGAAGAGAATGAGAAAGCCTGTTTAGAAAAAAACAAACAACTTTTAGTTATGTGTCTACTATATTTTAGATCAAAGATTTCCTATACCAGATTCCAAGAATCCTGTGCCCCTTTTCCTTGTCTAAATCTATGCCTTCCACCCCTGAGAAGAATGTTCTCCTCCACATCTGCCTAACTTCTTCCAAAGTCATTGCCAGAGCAGAACACTGGTGCCTCTGGGTGGGGGCAGAAGGGCAAAGGACCAGCAAACCTCAGGGCCCACAGCCAAGCTACCTCACGTCCACCTGTCTTACCCCACGGTCTGCAGTCAAACTGCCCGTGACTGGAGAAGGCTCAATTCCCCGCATCCAACGATACGTAGAGAAAATGCAAACACTTTATTGCTACAATTTATCCTAAAGGAGATTTGCAAAGCTGCATCCTGAGATGGATGGTGTGACATCCAGAGATTTCATGCACTGTATTTCTCGTTTATGGGCCTCAATTTAGTTAAGAGAAGAGAAGCTTTCTAGAGCAAAAACACCCTAAAGCTTTAGTAAAGTGGGATATTTAATTAATTCCAAAATCACCAAATGGGTAAAGAGTGAGTCTCAGACCTGTGTGTTCAAGCGTCCCCTGGGCCTGCTTGTTAGCTCCCTCCTAGGTCTTGGCAACAGAGTTGTGCACTGAGAAAGACTGAGGCTGTGCTTAGGGCCTCATATCCTACAACTCTCCCAGCCTTGAGCCTAGAAAGCTCAGGGTGGAACCTTTCCCCTGAATAACCTGGTGGTTTAAATTGATTTGCATATGCAAATGACTCATTCCTAGTAGGTCTTTAGGAGCCTTGAGAGCACAGAATTTAAGTCCTCTACTCAAAGCTCTCCTACAGGTCAGCACAGAGTAAGGGGGTAGTGGAAAGAATGTGGCAGCCACCAGGAAGGCAAGTCCTCCACCTGTCCACGGCTGTTTCCACATGCCCACATGGATGCCAGCACCTGCCCTACCTTTCTTGGAAGGAGCTTGAGTGACTCCTGGCAGACAACGGATGTGAGAGCTGTTTCAAGACTGCAGTGCACTTTATTCAAAACAAGGATCATTATAGTCAAGTGTACAGTAAAGGATGGTTTATCGATTGACTCTGAAAGGAACATGGAGTAAGCTGTCTTCCCACAAAGATTAGTGGAGAAAGACATGTACCATATTCATATGTATATGTTTTATATTTATGAACATATTTATGTTCATATGTGTCTTTGTATTCATCTTCGTATTTGTGATGATATTAATATTCATATTTCTATTTGGTCTGGAGCCAAAAGCAGGGAACCTGGGGAGCTCTGAGAAGCTGAAAGTGAGACAGTCTCCTCATTTCTTACAGATGGAGAAGCATACATCAAGTGAGGCAGTGCTCTGCACAGCTTATCGATATTGAACTCAGACTCGGGAAAATAGTCTTTTTTCTTTTTTGTTTAAAATCAATGTGTTATCTGCTGGCAAAAGATCTTTACTTACCTTGCGTATATACTCCTGCACAGCACCTCCAGCTAGAACCCAAGCTTTTGGATTCTAAATCGCATTCAGATTCAGCTCGTACTTCCTGACCGCCAACCTTCTGCTGGCCAGGCAATCAATTTGCCCAGTCATCCAGCCACATCTGAAGTCCCCACGTTTCTTATTGCTCCTTACCACACAGAGCCCCCTCTTTCCTTCACATCCCTCAATGCCCACTATGCCTGCATTACTGCACCTCTAAAACTGGCAGCCACTTAAGATCTATCACCCTCAGAACTGCTGTGTCCAGAGCAGGAAAAGCTGGGACCTTTGAGATCACCCTTTTAGTTTGTGACCTTCAAAACTTGGGAACCACTCTAGGTTATTAAGAATCGTATAATGCCTCTCATGAAACAGCCTGAACCTGAGGATAGGATTTATTGACTTGCTTAGCTCGAAAGGAAAGAACATCAACCTCAATGGAATACATATTGTGTGCCAGGCATTCTACTAGGCAATTTCATGCTTTCCATATTCCTAAATCTTCACCACAACTAGAGAGGTAAGTATTATGATTTATTTTATGATATGGAATCTCAGAAAGGTTAAGTAATGTGTCCCAGACCACACAGATGGTAAGTGACAGAGCAGCTGTCTCTGTTGCATGCTGCTGCCTCTGGCTGATGGGATAAGGTGGTACTAAGCATATTGATGATGGTTATGTAATTTTGAGGCCTCCTGGCTTGTTCTAGTCTCTATGACCCACTCAAGCCTTCTAAGCCAAGAATCATCACCTTGCTCCTGTTCACATATCCAAACCTTTCCCAACCTGCACTGCTCAGCTCAACTCTCCTTCATGGATCACCTCTTCCTGTGGCCTCCCACAGCCTGTCTAGTCTGAGTGTTCCCAGTCTATACCACAACCTAGACTCTCCTGCATCCTCTGCCCACTAAGTGATAAATGGGAATCCCACCTCCGCATCACCCAGTCAAGCCCCTGAAGGCAGAGTGTCGGGCCCAGGAGGAACTTTATGTACGGGCCCTGTTGACAGCCATCTGTGGCCCTCCGTTTGGCTGCAATTCCATTATTGGCATTCATTTATTTGGCTCAAGAGTTTATCATTGTTAATAGGGGAAGTAATAATGCACTACGCCACATCAGGCGTTTATATCCTTCTTTGATTTCACTTTATGAAAGTAGTTTTGATACGAAAGAAAGAATTGTGTGAAGCCCATTGGAGTTACTCAAGGACAATTAAAAGGAGAATAGCAGTTGAGGGGAGAAGGAGATTGAGTGGGAGAGGGGTGAGAAACGACAAAGTTGACTTTGTCCATTTTCCGTTTGCCTGAGGGCCGGGTAGTTGTTTACTGGGTTAGTCAAGGATTCTAGAATGCGAGAAGTAGAATTCTTAGGATCATCTAGACCTGTTCCCAGAAATTACAGAAAAAAAAACTAAGGTCCAAAAGAAGCAGCTGTCATCTTTTTAAAACACAGATCTGACTGCCACTCCCATACTACCAGCTCTTCAGCGCTATCGGCCACAGCAGCCAGGCTTCCGTCGAGACAAGCCTCAGTCTCGTACATGACACACATCCATTGGCATATGCAGATTTTGACTTTTCTTCCTTTCAGTCCATAATTTTTTAGTGCCTAGAATGTTCCAGCCCCTTTAAGAACCAACTGAAATGTAATTCCCTCAGTAATTTCTTCCTTGCTCCCAGTCTAATTAGCCCTCCCCATGCAAAACCCCTGTGCTGATATTTCACAGTATTTGTCACCACTCGCAATGAAACATTTGCTGGTGTGTTTATTTGTTTAAAGTCTACCCCTCCCACCCCAACTGGTCTGTAAATTCCATGAGGCAGGGAAGTTTATTCACCATGTGAAGCCTGTCGATTGTCTGGCACATAGTAGGCATTCAGTAAATACTTACTGAACGAATGAATGAAATGTGCTAGGGATTGGGGATATAGCAAACATTCAGACAAGTATGGACTCTGCCCTCACAGAACTTACAGTTCATCAGGGCAGGAAGGGAGACAAAGCAGACAATTATCAATTGGGTGGGAGTGACATGATCACTTTGGGGGTGGCACCATCCTTGCTCTGCTCTACCCCTTTTCCATCCTTTCTTGAAGCCCATCAGTACGTGAATGAGTGAGAGAGAGGTGCATAGTGACCACCTTGAATCTGCTCTACTGTAAATTGACTACAAAAAGGCAAGTCAATCAATACCTGAAGAGGCGTTAGTAACAAATTACTAGCAACGCATCTCACAACTAATTTCTGCAGTGTGACACCACAGTGAGAAAGGCTACAGGATGGGATCCGAGTTCTTTGCAGGACCCAGGGGCTCCTTTGCAATCTGCCTGAGGTGTCTTTTCAGTCTCTCCTCCCACCTATTCCCCCTGGGTGCCCTCAAACACCTTGAGTCCAAGCCCACACACCAGGCTTTCCTGCCCTTGCTCCACTCCCTCCCAGGGAAACACCGCCCTCCTTCTCCACCTGGAAAGACCCCCTGACCCCTGGGCCTGGTGCTCTTTCTCTTCTGTGCTCTCCTCTTCCACGGCACTGGTCACGTGGGTATATGGAGCTATATCCATATCCCTAAATATATTCAGTGGTTGTCTCTGCATAGTAGGATTATGCGTGGTTTTTATTTCCTTCTTGATACTATCAGATATTTTCTGTTTTTTCTACAATGTGTCTTTCCTACAATTATCTTTATAAAAGGAAAAAAAATTGCTGATGTTTAAAAAAGACTGTAGTTATTTTATGTCGGTCACTCCAGCTGTACTGTGGGCTTGCCAAGGCCAGCAACCAGGTCTTTTTTTATCTTCAAAGCTTAGAACCTATTATGTGCTCCTTGTATGTCAGGTGAATGAATGAATGGATGAATGGACGAATGAATGGGAAGAAGAGGGCAGCAATTGATTTGGCAACTATAGACGTGAATCCCAGCCTCGGTTCATCATCTGGAAGGTGAGTAACAAATCCTATTGGTCTCAGCATCATAAACTGATAAATCGTTCCAAGGGAGTCTCTTGACCATTCCCTCCCACAGCAAGCACCGTCCTCTAGCTGGGATCTCTGCCCCACTCTCCCTACCCTGTCTGTTTAAGGCAGCCCTACATAGCACAACTGAGACTTTCTTTTCATTGCAGTGTGGGACTTGATGTCACTGGTCACATTTGCCGCCTGTCTGGGGTTTTATAGACACAGTTTCTCTGTTTATTGTGATGTCAGCTTGCACAATTTCTCTTCAGGCACTCAGATCCTTTCAAGCATGAAGCTCCTAGAGATGAATGAGCCTTTATCGGGGGCTCAGTGCTCTTTACTCAGAGGGAGCCAGCTGTGCTCTTGGCTGTCTTAAATTTTCAGCCAGATTTTCCAAACCTTTGACTGCGAGGCCAGGTCCACAGGGAGACTGGCCCCAGCGGTTCACTGTTATCTCCACAGAGCAAGGAGGGATTCAGCCACTCAGTAAGGGAGGGAGATAATCTCCCTCTGCTGCCTGCTGGGAGGGCCTGGAGATGTAGTCTTATGCGGCTAACCCAACCCGGGGCAGCCCAGAATGTTCACCAGTGTGGGGGCTTGGAGAAAGGAAGAATCCCTGCAGAGTAGGGAGGGGCTCTGGGATGAGACTGAAGGCAGGCGATTCTCTCACCTACACACTATGTGGCCTTGGGCAGAGGCTTCACCTCTCTGAGCCCATATCCTCATCAATCAAATGGGAATAGTGTCACCTGAGATAATGTGGAGTACATAATAGACGTTCAGTAAAGGGAAGTCTGTTTCTTTCCATGCCACCTTTGGGCTCTCTGAGGCCAGGGTTGTCCCAGAGATGTGCCTCTGGTTCAGCAAGGAGAAGATTTCCCCAGGACTGGCTGCTGGGCCTCTGACCTTGCCTACTGCCTTCCTTACTGTTCCTTCTCCACTCCCCCTCTCTTGGGTTGAGGCCGGGCACTGCTTCTCCAGGAGGCGAGCTGAAGGAATCAAAGGCAGAGTTGATGGCCGAGTAGTGGGGGTAGGAGGGGACTTCACATGAGACAGAGGAGCCCATGGCTGCTTCTGCAGGAACTTCAAGGGTCCCTAAGGTCTCCCTTCAAAGTGACGCTGAAGCCTGGGCGCTGACAAGTGGCAGCAGTGGCGGACGGGCCCCGACTGGCAGAGCGCTTTGAGTAGATAATTAGTTCAGGCTTTTGTGCTCTTCTGTCTTTGCCTGTCAACTTGATCTGATGAATCACCCCTCCCCATAGCCATCTTTCTCCACACCCTCCCTCATGTTTCTTCCTCTAGAAAACCAACCCGAACTAAACTTCCCCAAATCTAACAGAATAAGAAATGAATTCAGGAGTAAGTTTCTATGCTGCAATGCCATCTTGTGAAAGAGAGCGTATTCCTGAATTCACAATTCTTTCCCAGAGGCAAAATAGTCAGATATTGTTGCTGTAGAGTTAGTTACACAGTGTTAACTGGAACTCTGTACAGTGATACTTGCACGAAGCCCATTCCTTGGACATTTGGGAAAAGATACACAGGTCTCTGTAGGAACAGAAAGTCACCACTGTTGCCATCAGCAGCCCCAACCACTACTCGTGTTTTTTCTTCTTTTAATTTTTAAACTCTTTATGAAATATAATATACTTATGCTAAAAACCACACGTCAGTGGAGGAATTTTTGTGAAATGAAATCATTCATATGACTACCACACAGACCAAGATTTGGAACATTTATGGCTTGTGAGAAGCCTCACTATACCCCTCCAGTCATTTTTATATGAATAAGCATAAGAATAATATTACCTATTTTGTGTCTGTGAGATATTTCCATTTAGTTGTATATAGCAGCAATTCAATTTTCATTGTTTTATAATAGTCCATTGTATAAATTTACCTTATCCAGTGTATTAGGTTGTTCTTGTACATGTCTTTTGATGCACAGTGTCACGATGTATGTATTTTTTTTTTTTTTTTTTTTTTTTTTGCTGGGAAAGATTCACTCTGAGCTAACATCTATTGCCAATCTTCCTCTTTTTTTTTTCTCTCCAAAGCCCCAGTACATAGTTGTATATTTTAATTGTAAGTCCTTCTAGTTCTTCTATGTGAGCCACTGCCACAGTATGGCTACTGACAGACAAGTGGTGTGGTTTCATGCCTGGGAACTGAACCCAGGTGGCTAAAGCAGCACGTGTTGACCTTTAACTGCTAGGCCATCAAGGCTGGCTCTGTATGCATTTTTTTTTGGATATTTACTTAGGAGGGTCAAAAGTGTGTGTCCATTCAGCTTTAGAAGATATTGCTAAATAATTTGCCAAATTTACACTCCCTCCAGCAATATACGAATCTTCCAGCTGCTCCATATTCTCTACTTGGTAGGGTCAGTCTTTTGTTTATTTTATTCTGTTCTGTTTGTCTTTAGCCACTCTGATGGATGTGAAGTGGTATTTCATTGTGGTTTTAGTTTGCATTTCTCTGATGAATAATGATGTTAAACATCTTTTCATATGCTTATTGGACCTGTGCACATCTTTTGCTCATTTTTGTTGTTATTGTATTATCTATATTTGTCTTATTGATTTTAGGGGTTCTTTATATATTTTGGACAAAAGTCCTTTGTCAGATTTTGCATTGTGAATATTGCAAATATTTTCCCCCAGTCTGTGGCTTGCCTTTCCATTTACTTAATAGTATCTTCTAATGAGAAATTTTTATGAAGTCCTACTTAACAATTTTTTTTATGATTAGTGCTTTTTGTGACCTATTTAAGAAATCTTTACCTATCCCAACATCATAAATGTATCTCCTATGTTATCTTGTAGAAGCTGCATTGTTTCACGTTTCATATTTAGGACTATTGAATTCATTTAAAGTGAATTTTTTTTTTTTTTTTTTTTTGTGAGGAGGACCAGCCCTGAGCTAACATCCAATGCCAATCCTCCTCTTTTTTTGCTGAGGAAGACTGGCCCTGGGCTAACATCCATGCCCATCTTCCTCTACTTTATATGGGACGCCGCCACAGCATGGCTTAACAAGTGGTGCGTTGGTGCGCGCTCGGGATCCGAACCAGCGAACCCTGGGCCTCTGCAATGGAGCGCATGCACTTAACTGCTTGCGCCACCTAGCTGGCCCCTAAAGTGACTTTTTATGTATGTCATGAAGTAGAAATGCATATGCACTTTTTCATATAGATATCCCATTGATCCAATACTATTTGTTGAAAATATTATCATTTCTCCATTGTATTACGATGGAAATTTTGTTATAAATCACATGATGATAAGTGTGGGTTTGTTTCTAGACTCTATTCAGTTGGTTTCTTTGTGTCTTTGCATCAGTACCACTCTGTTTTAATTAATGTAGCTTCATAATCTGTCTTGATACCTGGTACTCTGAGTGCTCCAATTTTGTTTTTCTTCAAGATTGTCTTTGCCATACTTAACCCTTTACATTTCCATGTACATTTTAGAATCATCTCACATAAAAAAAAAATAGTCTGCTAAGATTTTGATTGAGATTGGGTTGAATCTATAGGTTATCTTGAGGAGAATTGACATTTCAGTATTGAGTCTTCCAATCCATTAGCATAATAGAGGCTTCCATTTATTTAGGGTCTTCCTTAATTTCTTTCAGTAATATTTTGTAGTTTACTTTGTGTTCTTGCCAATATTTCTTTAAATTTATTTCTATGTGATTTTTAAGTGCTTTTGTAAAGGTTGTTTTAAAAAATTAATTTTTCTTTTATGACTAGTATTTAAAAATATAATTTTTGTTGTGTATTGACTGTATCCAAAGACCATGTTAAATTTATTTATTGATTCTAAAAGTTTATAATTATTTCAGATTTTCTGTCTTGTTGTCTGCCAAAGTTGATAGTTTTATTTTTTCTTTTCTAAATAGTATGCATTTTCTTTCTTTTTTTTTTCTTTTTGCCTTATTGTATTGGCTAAGAGAGCCACTAAAATGTATATTAGAAGTAGTGATAGTGAGTATGATAGATTCATTTCTTAACTCAGAAGAAAGATTTCAGTATCTCATCATTAGGTGTAACGTTAGCTGTAGGATTGTCAGAGATGTAATTTATCAGATTGAGGAATTTTCCTTCTTTTCTGGTTCCTATGGTTTCATCTCAAAACTTAGTGGCAAAAAATAACCATTTATTATGCTCAAAGATTCTGTGGGTAAGGAATTTAGGCAGGAAACAGTAGAGAAGGCTTGTCTCTGCTTCACAATGTCTGGGGCCACAGCTGGAAGGCTTGAAGTTGAGGGGATGGAATCATTTGAAAGCTTGTTCTCTCATACATCTGGTGGTTGATGCTAGCTGTTGGCAGGGGCCCTCTCCATACAGTCTCTCCACACAGGCTAATTGGAGCTTTCTCATAGCGTGGTAAACGGCTTTCAATAGTGAATATCCTACAAGAGGGCAGACTGGAAGCTGCATTGCCTTTTAGGATCTAGTCTCAAAAGTCACACAACGTCATTTGGACTGTATTCTATTCCACAAGATAGTCACAGAGTCCTGCAAGTTCTGGAAGAGCATGGGGAAACAGAAATATTGCTGTGGCCATTTTTGGAAAATAGCATCTGCCACAACTTCTGTTCCTAGTGTGCTGAGGATTTTAACCATGAATGGGTGATGAATTGTAACAAATGCTTTTCCTGTATCTATCAAGTTGTTTATATAATGTTTATTCTTTTTTCTATTAATGTAGTGAATTACACTGAATGAATTTTAAGAATTAAAATAGCCTTATATGGGGCCGGCCCGGTGGCGCAAGCGGTTAAGTGCGCGCGCTCCGCTGCGGCGGCCCGGGGTTCGCTGGTTCGGATCCCGGGCGCGCACCGACGCACTGCTTGGTAAGCCATGCTGTGGCGGCGTCCCATATAAAGTGGAGGAAGATAGGCACCGATGTTAGCCCAGGGCCGTCTTCCTCAGCAAAAAAAAAAAAAAAAGAGGAGGATTGGCGGATGTTAGCTCAGGGCTGATCTCCTCACAAAAAAAAAAAAAAAAAAAAATAGCCTTATATCCTGGAATAAGCCCAACTTCTTGTGATCGATTATCCATTTTGTATGTAACTCATAGTGATTTGCAAATATTTTGTTTAGAACTTTTGCATCTACGTTCATGAGAAAGATTGACCCGTAATTGTCCCTTCTTGTAAGCCTTCTTAGTTTTTGTTATCAAAGTTATGCTAATCTTATAAAACAAGAAGGGAAGACTTCCTTATTTTTCTATTTTCTGCTAAGATTTTGTGTGAAATTGGTTTTACCCCATCTTTAAATATTTGGAAGAATTCACTGGTAAAGCCACCTTGGCCTGGAATAATCTTTGTGAAAAAGTGTTTAATGATGCATCCTATTAACTAGTTAGTTATATATTCTTTGACTATGCTGTTCCTTGTTACTCTAGAGATCATTAGAGTATACTTTAAACTAATGTGCTTACCATTCTTGAGCAAGGCGAGGACCTTGGATTTCCTAAATTCCATTTACTCCCACCCTATCTTTTGTCCTTTTTTTGTCATTTATTTTATTGCTACACATATTTTAAATCTCTCAAGATATTATTATTGTGTTAAATAGTCAAAATTCACTTAAATATTCCCCCATATTTTCCCTTTCCAATGCTCTTTTCTCCCTTGTATTACCGTGCTTCTTTCTGGGACCATTTTCCTTTGCCTCAAGAGCTCTCCTTAATATTTATTTATTTTTTTTCTTTTCCATGAGGAAGATCAGCCCTGAGCTAACATCCATGCCAATCCTCCTCTTTTTGCTGAGGAAGACTGGCCCTGGGCTAACATCCATACCCATCTTCCTTCACTTTATATGGGACGCTGCCACAGCATGGCCTGACAAGCAGTGCCTTGGTTCGCACCTGGAATCCCAACCCGGGCCGCCAGCAGCGGAGTGTGCACTTAACCACTACGCCACGGGGCCGGACCTTAATATTTCTTTTAGTGAAGGTCTACTGGAAAAAAATTTCTCAGCTGTTTTGTCTGAAAATGTCTCTATTTTACCTTCATTTCTGAAGATTATTTTCACCAGTAAATAATTCTTGGCTGGCAGTCATTTTCTTTCTACACTTTACATGTATCACTCTGTTTTCTGGCCTTTATTGGCTCTGTTGAAAAGTTGGTTTTCAGCTTTAGAGACGCTTCCTTGGAGGTAGCTTCCCCTCTGGCTATTTTAAAGATTTTCTTTTTGTCTTTGATTTTCTGCAGCTTTATGATGATGTGACTAAATGTGTTTTTCTTTATATTTATTCTATTTGGGGTTTATGGAGACACTTGATGTTTTTGTTCATTTCAAAAAAAGAATTCTCAGCCAGTATTTCTTCACATATTGCCTCTGTCCTTTCCTCTTGCTCCTCTCTTTCTGGGACTTCAAATTACGTCTACTTTACACCTTCTCATGTGTCTCCTGGTCTTTCTGACTCTTTTCTATATTTTTAATCTTTTTTTCTCCCTGTGATTAAATTTGGACATTTTCTACTGACCTCTCTTCTAATTTACTAATTCTCTCTTCTGCTGTGTCCAATCTACTGTTAAACCCATCTGTTGAATTATTGATTTTAGTTATTATATTTATCACTTCTAGAAATTCCATTTGATTCTTATTTCATAGACTCCTGTTCTCTGATGAAATTCATATTTCATTGGTTTTCTTGAACAAATTCTTCAGATAATTATTTTAAAGTATGTATTTGATAAATCCATTACCAGACTTCATGGTCTGTTTTTCTCTGTTGTTTTTTGTCTTGGCTTTGGGTCATTTGGTCCTGTTTCCTGTCAGTCCTGGTAATATTTTATTGAATTACAGAAGCTCTGGATGACATTGTTGTTCTTCAGAGAAGTTTCATTTTCTTTTGGCAGGCAGATCACATTGATCCAATCAAGATGATTCAGGGCTGTGGAATCTCAATGAAAGACTGGGTAGAATTGGCAGGAATCAGTAACTTATTGGAAAACAGGGGCTGGAGGAAAAGGGATGGTTAGGATTGGCAAGAGAGAAGAAGTCAAACACTCTAAGCTGGGAACGTCAGTGACAAGGAGGAACATGCCATTAAGAGAGTTGCAAGGAGGACCAAAATCAGGAAAGAACAGGGAAGGATTTGATTGCCATGGAGTTGGAGCATGCCTGTGAAAGGATGTTGTGGCTGGATAGACACAGTGAGTTTAGCTTTAGGGGAGACAACACCTTGAAATACAAGTCAAAAATAAAAGTGAGAAGGACCTTATCAAAATACTTAGGCTAATAAAAGCTGTAATATCTGAAGCCCACCTGCTGCTTCCTTAGTTGATGTTCCTGTTGACATCGCTAACACTTCTCAGTCCCTGTCAAATCAAAGTCTCTGGGTATTGAGAAGTCAACTTGGCACAAAATAATGGCTTATGATCACCAATTTGGATAATTCCTTACACTGGACCAACATATTGACAAATGTGAATAGATCAAACATTCATCTTTTCATTATCTTTTTGAAGGGATGACTGCTCCTTCACTCAGATTGGCAGCAAGAGTAGCTTCCATCAGAAAGCTTCTTATCACCATCTTTACCCTCTCGGGGCTCGTTAGGGCTGGCTACTTCCGAGAAACATCCGTCTGTGCCATTAATTGTGAGGCAATTACTGCAGTTTGTTTTGTGCCAATTCAGTTTGAACCAGGAACTTGTTATCTGGAAGGATAGACATGAGAAATATGTGTCCGCGAACTTATATTGCCTATATTCTTCAAATCTGTATCTCCGTGACTCTTCAGTTTCACCACAAAATATATCTGTTGACCCACCAACTGCTCAGCACTGGTATAGATACTACAGGTAGGTCTCAAACTTTTTTATCTCAGGATCACTTGACACTGTTAAAAATTCTTGAGGATGCCAAAGAGTTTTGTTCATACGGGTTAAAGCTATTGACTTAATCATATTATATACGAAGCCGAGAAATTTTAAAAATATTTATCTATTAATTCACTTACAAATAATAATAAATCCATTACATGTTAACATAAATAACATATTTTAATTAAAAGCAACTATTTTTACCAAAACTAAAACAAGTTTAATGAGAAGAGTGGCATTGTATATTTTTGCAAATCTCTTTAATGTCCAGCTTAAGAGAAGTCATGTAGCTTCTGGAAAACTGTACTGTATACTCACGAGAGAATGAGAATGGAAAAGGCAAATAATATCTAAATATGATTATGAACATAGTTTTGCCCTTGTGGGCCACCTGAAAGAGACTCAGCAATCCCAAGGATCTCTGAGCCACACTTGGAGAAGCATTGGTGTAGCTGATAGGCTTTTATGCCAGAATGAGTGAGAGGATTCCAAGTCCTGGTCTTCAACCGTGCTCTTCTTTTTAAATCAGCCTTTTAGCTTTTAAAATCAGAATTAATAGTGTATTTGAACTCTTTCAAGTGACAGAAATTTAAGATAAACTAGTTTAAGTGAAAAAGGAAGGTTAATTGGCTCATGCAACTGGAAAGTCTAAAATAGTGAGACCAGGCTTCAGATTCCACCCTATCAAGGGGCTCAAGAATTCCCTAGAATATAAGCCTTTAGAGGACTTGTTCACTGCCCTAGCCCCAAGGTCAAGAACAGTGCTAAACACATAGTAAGTACTCTATATATATTTGCTAATTACTTAAACAATAGATTAATGACTGTTAGCAAGACTCTGTTGTCACTCCTCAACTCTGCTTTCCTCGTATTTTTTCTATTATCAGTAAGATTTCCTGGCAAGATGGCCCCTGGCAGCTCTGGTCAAACACGGTTCTTAGTGCTCATAATCCCAGAGAAAAAGTCATCCTTCCTTCACACAGCATCATATTATTCCCCAAGAAGGAAAATTATTGACCCTTCTTGGTTCATGTGCCCAAGCTGAATCAATTATTGTATGTGAGGCGAATGAGTATTACCAGCTTAAAGGGGAAGGAAAGATGAAATTATTAATAACCTCACCAGAATCAAATTAAGTGAAAAATGTGGCAGTTCCCACAAAGAAAGACCACTGAGCATACATTACACAAAATTACAGATGTCCACTAAAGCTATCATAATAACCTATCAACAAATGGCTTACCTACTCAAGTGTAACTCAAATCGTCAGATATATAATATGTGGTCTGGTCACTTCAATGATCCAAACAGAGAACTGTATGCCAGCCAAGTTAACAACTGAGTGATTGATTTGTGATTATTCAATTTAATTTTAGTCACTGAGCTTCAGAACAAACTATTTGACTTTTTTCTACATCACTTTCATCAAATGTAAAATGCGTGAGAGCACTGCTGTCATACGTCACACCATTCGGAAACCATCAGTGATTGCTTGTTGCCTATAAGAAAGAATCTCAAACGCTCAACGCCAGGCCCTTTAGTTCATCCCAGTGGTTCCATGGTCTCCAACCTTTTCAAAATTGAGGAGCCCTTTTAATGACTCCCATGTAGTAGAAGTTAATTGTTTAGTCATAAACATTAATTGATTTTAAAAAAATACATAATGACAGCAAATTCTATCAATTCAATAACACTTTAAAATAAATTTGTACCATGAGAGCATTCACATGTATTTGAATATTGTTATACATGTATTTGTCAGGCATATTTGACAGTCTCCAAATAAAGTTTGGTGTGTGTGTGTGTGTGTGTGTATGACTCTCTGGACATAGAATAACAAAAAGTACTGAGAGCTAAAGTATTAACACTTAGAGAGGTTTGGAGATTCTTTTCTGAGGTCTGTACCAGTGTTTTCATGGCTTTCTAAAGACTAAGGAAGACAGCTATCCATCCACATGGTGGCAAGAAGCCCTGGACCATGAAGAGCTTCAAATTACTTGAATGTTTTTTTAAATTCAACTTTAGCTCCACTTTTGGTTTATTAGCTATACCTCTTTCTTTTTATATCTTAGTGGGTAGTCTAGGGATTTTAGTATTCATCTTAAAATTATCAAAACCTACCTTCTCATAATATAACTTCATGTGTAGTATAAAATTGTCATGTTAGTATATGTCCAATCCCCCCCAGCCTTTGTACTATTGTTGTTATACATTTTAATTCTACATATATTATAAATCCCATAATACGTTGTTATTATTTTTGCTTTAAACAGTCAAATCTTTTAAAGGAATGGGAAAATGAGACAAAATGTCTCATATTTACCTGCATAGTCGCCATTTCTGGCATTCTTTAAAGGAATGGGAAAATGAGACAAAACGTCTCATATTTACCTGCATAGTCGCCATTTCTGGCATTCTTCATTCCTTTGTGTAGATCCAGATTTCCATCCTTTTGCCTGAAGAACTTCCTTTAACATGTCTTATAGTGAAAGTCTCTATCAGCTCTTGTTTGTCAGCAAAACTCTTTATTTTGCCTTCATTTTTAAAAGATGTTTTTGCTGAATGTAGAATTCTAAGTTGACAGTTTTTTCTTTCAGCATTTTAAAGATGTTGCTCTATTGTCTTCTGACCTGCATGACTTCTAACAATGAGTTGGCTCAATTCTTATGTTTGCCCCTGTGTACATAATGTATCCTTCTTCTCTGGATGCTTTAAAAAAAATTTATCACTGGTTTTAAACAGTTTGATTATGATAGGTCTTGATGTGATTTTCTTCATGTTTTTTCAGATTGAGGTTCACTGAGCATCTTGGATCTGTGGATTCTATAGTTTTCAACAAATTTGGAAGTCTTTCTGCTATTATTTCTTCAAATACTTATTCCCTTTTCTGGGACTCCATTTACACATGTTAGATTAGACTGTTTGATAACTGTCCCATAGCCCACTGACACTGTGCTAACTTTTTTTAGTCTTTTTCTCTCTGATCTTCATTTTGGATAGTTTCACCCTGCTTTACATCATTGAGCATATTTATAAGATTTATAATAGTTATTTTAAGATAATTATCTACTAATTCTATTACCTCTTACTTCTGGGTCTGTTTCCACTGACTGATTTTTCTTTTGATTGTGGGTCATATTTTCTTCTTTGAATGCCTGGTAATTTTTGGTTGGATGCTGGACATTGTGCTTTTACATTGTTGGGGGCTGGATATTTGCTATATTCCCTTAAAGAGTGTTAGATTTTGTTCTGGCATGCAGTTAAGTAAATTGCAGATCAGTCTGACCCTTTCAAGGCTTGCTTTTAAGTTTTCTGTGTCAGGTTTAGAGTAGTCTTTATTCTGGGACTAATTTAACCCTACTACTACTAAAGAGTTATTTTTCTGAGGACTCTACTGAATGGTATTACTAGACCTATCCACTCTGCCTGGTTGGGACACAGACTATTCATAGCCTGAGCTCCAGAAATTGTTTACCCTATTGCTTTCTGGTGCTTCTTTCCTTGTCCTGTGTTGGTTTTCTGTCATGCATGCATGAATTAGTACTCAGCTAAAGATTCAAGGGGACTCCTTTGCAGATTTCCAGGGCTCTCATGCTCGCTAGCACGTGCTCTCTCTTTCTCTCTTTCTCTCTCTCTCTCTCACTGCAGCTTCCTCTCTGATATCTTGCCTGAAAACTGCAGCTACTTTGGCCTCCCCAAACTCCCATCTCTGCCTCCTCAAATCGGCAAAGTCACCAAACTTTGTTTGGATTGACTCTCTTTGAATTGCAGCCTGGAAGCTGCTTCCAGGCAACAACCTGGGGAAATTATGAGGCTCGTCTCATTTATTTTCCTTCTCTCACGGACCACAGTCTTGTGCTGCCTGTTGTTCAATGTCTGAAACCCACCACTTTATATAGATTTCCAGTTTTCTAGTTATTTATGACAGGAGGCCAATCCCTGTAGCAGTTAATTCTCATGGGCAGAAGTGGAAGTCTCCATGAGGAGCTTTGAATAAACCAAAGCAACAGCCAACTTTTACATTTAAAACATTTTTTTCAGTATGAAAAATACCACACCTGCCACTGTGGATCTCTGAAAAATAGTCACCATATTCCACGGTATTTCAAGTGAATGGAGTATATGGAATACTTCTGCTTGCTGCAGAAATCAATCCAAAACAAAGGAGTGCATAAGTGCTAATTTTTTGGGATATTTCTCACTTATAAGAGGAGTGAGCATCTAAATTATCCTGTAAAACTCCATCTGGGGACCGGCCCAGTGGCGCAAGCAGTTGAGTGCACATGCTCCGCTGCAGCAGCCCAGGGTTCATCGGTTTGGATCCTGGGCAAGCACCGTCACACCGCTTGGCAAGCCATGCTGTGGCGGCATCCCATATAAAGTGGAGGAAGATGGGCATGGATGTTAGCCCAGGGCCAGTCTTCCTCAGCAAAAAAAAGAGGAGGATTGGCAGTTGTTAGCACAGGGCTGATCCTCCTCACAAAAAAAAAAAAAAAATACCTCCATCTGAAGTCTCAAAGAAGCAAATAAAATTATCACTCATTACATATTTTTGTTTTGTTGTTGTTAGCATGTTAGTTTTAGGTCGGATTTATGGTATAGATTTTTATGTTTATAAGTTATATGACTACTTTGATTATACAATAAGACCAAATGTGCTGTAATATGTTCAATATATTTATTCCCATTTTATAGGACTTGGAACATCATTTTATTATTTCAAATGATGTTACATTTTTCTCTTGTGCCTTGTTATTGGCTATATTTATAATTAATTGGATCCTACGTCTTTGGTTAGGAGCACAACCCTTTTTATGACATAATTCCTATGGGGGAAATAGGAATCATTTTATAATGATTTGCTTTATAACACTGTTTTCAGGGACATATTGTAGCAAAAAGTAGCCTTTGCTATAAAAATCTTTATTTTATGGGGCCGGCCTAGTGGCGCAGGTGGTTAAGTGCACGAGCTCTGCTTCAGCAGCTTGGGGTTCACAGGTTCGGATCCCCTGCGCGCACCGACACACTGCCATGCTGTGGCGGCATCACATATAAAGTGGAGGAAGATGGGAATGGATGTTAGCTCAGGGCTGATCTTCCTCACAAAAAAAAATTCTTCATTTTAACTCTTGCATTACTCCTCAGCATGGTATGTGTATATGTCTTATCTCTTCAACTAGATAATAAATGTGCTGAGAACAAAAACCAAGTATAGTAGTTCTTTGTATCTACAATGCCTTACATATAAGAGGAAAGCAGTGTGGCATAATGCTGTTTTATTTTAAACTATTCTTTTAACCAGCAGAACCATTTCTTTAGATTATCTCTTATGTGAGAGTATAGTTTATCAAATAGATTAACAAGAATTCTTCTGGTTGAAGTGGGATAAGGCACCCAGACCCCCAGTCACTGTGTTCCTTCCATTTCTATTGTAAGGTAGTGACTGGGACCTCTTCACTGTAGAGTGAGGCTCCAGAGTGGATGGCTCAGGATTTGGAGTCAGTCCATCTTAATTCAAGCCCAGGACCCACTATTTACTTGCTGAGAGGTTTTGAGTGAGTTGCTAAACCTCTCTGAGTCTGTTTTCTGTAAAACAAGGATTTTAATCATTATGATACTTCTGTATCAGTCAGAGATGCTTTTAGCTGAAAGTGACAGAGAAAATCTAATTTATAGTGACCTAAAAAAACAGAGGTTTATTTTTCTTACTTAAAAACAAGTTCAGATGTATGCATTTGCTGGAGTTTTTTCCCACAAGTTCAATAATATTGTTGGAGACCCCAGCTCTCTTTATCTTCCTGCTCCACCATATTTATCCTTTTGGCTTTCATCCGTATGCTTGTTGCTTTGAGGTCACAAGATGGCTATTCATGTATGAGTTCCAGAAAGAAAGAAGGGGCAGCCATCCACCTCAGGAGGTTGTTTGTTTTTTTAATTCAGAAAGGGAAATTTTTCCAGCATACTTCTTTTTATGTCTCATTAGCTAGAACATGTCCATCCTTTGCCAGTCAGTGGCCAAAAGTAATGAGTTTGGACCAATCGAAAATTTTCCCCTAGGGATGGCATAGGGGGCCCACGTTCCCAGGTTTCATGGGATGTCCAGTGCAACACATGAATGCCTCAGGGTCCTGTTGGCAGGAGAGAAGAAGCAGAAGAGGAGTGCTCGCTGGTGTCTGCCGTGTCTGCCCCCATACCTGCCTGATGGAGTTTAGATGACTGCTGAGCTTCCCATGAGGATGTACATGGAAGTCAATTTCAAACTGTGAAAGCACCGTCAAAATAAGATCCTTCATTATGTTAACTTCTTGGCAAATGTTTGAGAAGCGAAGAAACGGGGAAATTTCAGTAGAAAATAAGAATGGCATTGAAAGTCCTAAGTCAGTGATTATGAAAGTATACTCCCATGATGCCTACATTAGAAGGCATCAGAAGGATTGATAATTGAAATATAAATTCAGACTTACTAAAGGTGAACCTTTAGGTTGGTCCGAGAAACCTCTACTTTAAAACATCTCCCAAATAATTTTTATGCCCCTTAAAATGGAGAACTATGGCCTTGCATTCTGGGGACAATCCAGTGAGGTAGAACCAGGTATTCTTGGGTAGATGTGCACCTACAGTGGGTATTTTGAGGCATGAGAGAGAGGAACACTACACGAAAGAGTAGATAGCTGAACAGCAACTGTACCTTCTCTTTAGCATAGTCCCGAACACAGCATAAGCACTCCATAATGTTAGCATAGCCCCGAACACAGCGTAAGCACTCCATAATGTTAGCAACTTTTATTATTATTGACAATTTTCTCCAGCACCAGGAGACCTAGATCTTAATGGATGCCTCAGCTATGGTTCAGTTGTTCAGTCACCGTCTGTGAAATGAAGTCACTATCACCCAAGTCTGCTAGCAGTAGACACCATTGAAGTCTCCTAATTCAATCCACAGGGAACAATAGGAAGTTTCTGATGCATTCTATAGGTCAATAAGAAATTTCAAGCCTCAAGATTGTTTTGAAGGTATTCGCAAGACTGATACAGTATTTTTAGAGGGTATAGAGTCCCTCAAAAGCAAGACAGCCTAAAACAAATTCAAGGTGTAATGATTAGTGGCATCTCCTTAGCCCAGAGTGTTGGGAAGGGCAGATGATAAATTACTACAAGCCTTGGCAAAATGCTGAAAAGTTCTACATAACAACATAGCGAGTCTGAAGCCAAGTATCTGGGCCTGACTGAGCAAATGCTTTCCTGGTTGATTTTGAAACAAATTAATCAAGTTATAGGCGATCATTCTAGGCTGCGTATCCCAAGTTGCATAACTGGACCTGAAATGATTGTCAAAGGCAAAAATATATACACATAGACATATAAATTTAAATTTATATATATATGTGTGTATGTGTGTGAGCATGCATAGCATCTGAGACTTTCCTAAACTTCCTAACATGTTGATAGCACCTTCAGAATGCTGAAAAGTTAAGAAGGGGCAGGGGCAAAAGTGTATGGAAATAAGAAGGATTTTTTTTTCACTTGGACAAAGCACCTAACCTATCTCAACTTTAATTTCCTCATTCATGAGATGGGAATAAAAATACCAACGTCACAGGACTGTTATGGGGATAGAATGGAATAATGTATATAAATATGTAATGAATATAAATAACATAAATAAATAATGTATATAAAGCACCTAGTACACATAGTAGGCCCTTGATAAACCAGTGTTACCTTTTACTACCCTCTATACTTAGATGTGATAGGTTTGAAGAAGTGATTTGAGCCCAAGCTCCCTTCATAGTGTTCAAAGGCACCGTCTGAGAAGAAGGGACAGAGTCCCAGCCTGACCTGGCCAGGAGTGCTGTAGGGGTCCTGCTGGAACTCCCTGAGACCTGTAGGCTGCAAACTGTCCTGCAACATGGAGACCACAGACTCACCACAAGTTGGATTTGGAAGAAGCCTTAGAGAAGCAGCCTTTGGCATCATCCCTTGAAAGTCTATTTCCCGCCAGCTGCAGAACCCCTCCCCACATCTGCCTCAGGCAGGGACCCGCCCTCCAATTTACCTCCTCACCCTGTTTCTGAAGGTCACCTGAGCATTGGTGGGCAGGTGTGGTGACTCCCACCCAGAAACACCATTCGGTAAGGTGGGTGAACTTCTGGTTCCCACGCCGTAATCAAGCTGGTGCTGAAATGTTTGTTGGCTCAGTGAACTAGGTACATAAGGATGCTTTCTTTCACTTTTGAGACCTAGAAAGGCATTTCTCCCTTCCTGTTTTAAGCTCAAGAGAAATTTCCAGTGATCTCTCAGGTGCACCTTTCTGCATTCAGTTTGCTTCATGGAGTAGATTATTTTTAAGGCAGAAAATAGAAAGAAGCAGGCTCTCGAGACTAACCTGTAATCAATTTCTTGCTTCTTTGGGTGTGATCATCTTTGTGTAGAAATGTTATTCTATACCATCCCCATCTGTGCAACCTCTTTTCAGTTGTAATCTCCGGACTGACAAGGCAAGGAGAGGCTCCATGTAAACTGTATATGCTGTGTTGAGAAGGAACCAGCGTGTGTTGAAAAACTACTATGTGACAGGCATGGTTCTAGATATTTTGCATGTGATATTTACTTTAATCTTCAAAATAACGCTCCAAGTTAGGTTGTAATAGTCCCATTTTCTTATTGTGGTAAAATACATATAACATAAAATTTACCATTTTAACTATTTTAAGTGTAAAATTTAGTGGCATTCACATTTTGGTGCGGCTATCACCACATTCATCACCAGAACTTTTCTCATCTTCCCAAACTGAAACTCTGTACCCATTAAACACTAACTCTCCATTTCCCCCTCCTCCCAGCCCCTGGCAATCCCCATTTCACTTTCCATCTCTAGGAATTTGACTTCTCTATGTACTTCATGTAAGTGGAATCATATAGTATCTGTCCTTTCATGACTGGCTTATTTCACTTAGCTTAATTTCCCAAGAGTCATCCATGTTGTAATATATGTCAGAATTTTCTTCCTTTTTAAGGTTAAATAATATTCCAGTATATGTGTATACCTCATTTTGTTTATCCATTCATCTATTGAAGGGCATTTGGTTTTTTCCACCTTTTGGTTATTGTGAATAATGTTGCTATGAACATTGGCGTACAGTATCTCTTTGAGTCCCTGAGTCCTAGATGTGGAGTTGCTAGATCATATGGTAATCCCATGTTTAACTTTTTGAGGAACTACCAAACTGTTTTCCACAGCAACTGCACCATTTTATATTCCTACTAGCAATGCATGAAGGTTCCAATTTCCTCATATCCTCACCAACACTTATTATTTTCGGGTTTGGTTGTTGTTTGATAATAGCCATCCTAATGGATGTGAAGGGGCATTTCCATTTTATAGGTGAGGAAACTGAGATTCAAAAGTGAGAGGTAACTTATTCAACATCAGGCTGTTAGTAAGCAGAAGAGATCCAACTCTAATCTAGAACTCTTAGACCTTAAACATTTTGCTGTATTCTCTGTACCAGCAGGATGCCAGGAATGCAGGGCCCTCAGGAGAACCACAGAGGAGAAAGTCTGTTTAAGAGAAGAGCCCCGTTGAGTCTGTTTTCATTTCCAAGAGCCACCCAGAGATGGGCAGGCTGTTTCCGTGATGTAATTGCCTGATCAAGAGCCCAACTCAGAATTTCAATTTCCACAGTTAAAAATAGAGGCTTTTGAATTCCCATTTCTCTTACTTCTGTTGGTCAGTCAAGTGGTTGTTGACCTTTTCTTTTCTACATCCGGACTAAGGTTTTCCCTGGGGACATCATGCATGTTCCTTTCTGCAGCCAATTAGATCGTTTTGATTGTGGAGCTAATAAACAGCTCATATTTGAAAACTCAGAGTGAGAGAGAGACACACACAGGGAAAGACAGTGAAATAGAAGCAGTGAGGGAGAGAAGAAGAGAGAGGATGGCGAGATTGATGTAATTAACATGGCACAGCACTTCAGACAGTTAAACAACTTCCGTATCTCTCCCTGGCATACAGGACGACAGGAGTCTGCAATGGGAGACCAGATATAAGGCCCCACCTTGCCTCTTTCCTGGGGTAGGAGACGGCTTCCATATCTTCGTCATTTGACAGATGGCACAGCTAAAGCTCAGACAGGGCAAATGCGTTGACTGAGATCCCACAGCTAAAATAATATGAGAGGCAGGAAAGGACCCCAGTCCACTGATGTCCCCCTGGGCTTTCTGCACACTGTTCCCTCTGCCCTCTCAGCACTCTGTGAAAGAGATAATGGCCAGGGGCCCCTTTCTCTTAAAGTCTGGTCTATCTCACCTGCTAATGCCTATTACCAGCATGAAAAATGGGGCAAAACTGTAGAATTTAGGTTAGATGATGCCTAAGGCCCTTTTTAAGAGCTTTGGCTGAGAGAGAGCTGGGCTTGAGCTTCTGGCTTCATGACTTGAGTGCTGTGTAAATCAGGACTGGTCCTTTCTCCTCTCTCAGCTTCATTCTCCTCATGTGTGGAGCAGAAATATTAACTTCATCTCAAAAGGTTTTTATTGTGAACAATAAGGAAGTATACAACCAGATGCTGGGCATGCAATTAGTCATTGATACGTAGAATTAAAATAATATTCATTGATGAAATTTCATTCCTCCGACTGGAAGAACACTGCAAATTTTGAGCTCTTCTTAGGTCCTTAGATTTGGAGAACAGCATAGCACATAATTTCATATACCCTGCAATTGAAAATAAATTCAGTTCTGTAGGTCATCCCAGGATGGCCTATGTCTCACTGAATTAATTTTGCTGCAATTTCCAACAGTCTATAGAGACTTACTTACCCATGCCCTCAGGACCCAGGGCTTAGACTGTGCCAGTTCTACTCAGCAACCGAAGTTATTACCCTGCCCACCAAAAGCTGGAGAATTCTTTTGGGAAGGCATTGCATGTGTTAATCCAACCATTGCATTTAATCCCAGTAATTAACTACTTTAATTAAATCTAATTCAATCAATGTGTATTGAAGACCTAGAATGTGGCATGGGCGCTAGGTTCTGGAGACACAAAGACCTGTAGGGGAGATATCCCTAAGCCTTTGTGGATCGTGGCATGTGACAGATGCTGTGAGTGAGCCTCTTCGTTGAGGACCTTAACAGGTCTGTTATGTTACACATCTTCTCCTTCAAGGGACACCTCAAGTCTTCCCAAAGCTGCCTCCTCCCTTCTTCCCACACTTTCTCCATCTCTGCTTCTTCCCTTCCCTCCCTCTTTTCCTTCACCAATTCTTCCTTTCCTCTAGTCCATCCTTCTTTCTTCCTTCTCATCCTTCCTCTCACTCACAAATAATTAGTTAACACCTACTATGTAATACGCACTGTTCTAGAAAATGACATGTAAGCCCCTGCTCAATACATTTATATTTTTTTAGAAAAACCTTTTATTTCAAGACAATTTTAGACTTAGATAAAAGTTGCAAGAATAGTACAGGGATTTCTTATATACCCTTCACTTAACTTCGCCTTCTGCCAACATCTTATATAACTATAGTAAGTACTGAAACCAGGAAATTAACATTGATGCATTTCTATTAGCAATCCTACAGATATTATTAGGATTTTTCCAGTTTTCCTACTCCTTTTTCTGGGTCCAGGAGCCAGTCTAGGCTCCTGTATCATGTTTAATTATCATATCTCCTTATTTTTCTCCAGTCTATGACAATCCTTCAGTCTTTGTCTGTCAAGCCCTTGACACGTTTGAGTAGAACTGGTCAGATATTCCATAGACTGTCACTTAACTTGGGATTGTCTAATGTTGTTTCATGATTAGACTGAGGTTCTACATCATTGGAGGGATATCACAGAAGTGATGTGTCCTCAGTGCATCATATCAAGGAGGTACACGATGTCAAAATGTCTTGTCACTAGTGATGTTCATCCTGGGTTACACTGGAGAAGTTAACACTTGGTGAGTGTCTGATAGTTTTCTCCTCTGTAATGAAGTTACCATTTTCTCCTTTCTAATTAATTAGTATTTTTCTGGGAGATAGTTTGCGACTATGCAAATATCCTCTTTTTCATCGTGCTTTCACCCATTGATTTTATTACACATTGTTTTTTGAAAACTTCCTTACTCGAGAAGCTTACCTTTTATTAGGAGGAGTTAGATAATAAAGAAGTAATGAAATAAATTAGGTGATTTTAGATAGTGAAAGTGTCATAAAGAAAATAGAAGAATGTGGAATGACAGAAAGAGAGGTCTACTTTAGTTATTACTTCAGGGAAGTCCTCTCTAAGGAGGTAACATTTGAGCTGAGACCTGAATGACAAAAACCCAGCTGAATGAGATCTGAGAGAAAAGCACTCCAGGCAAAGCACACAGCAGCAGCAAGAGCCTGGAAGCCTGAATGAGCAAAGCCTGTTTGAGGAAAGGAGGCTTTGGCTAGAGTGGAGTGAATAAGTGGCCAAGTGGTGGGAGCTAAGGTGCAGAAGTAGGGAGAACCAGATCAGGTGAACCCTGAAGGCAGGGTAGAGAGTTTGAAAGTTCTCTAAGGGCAGTGCTACTTCCTTCATTAAATGTGTTCTCTATCTGTGCTGTCCTGTAGGGTATTTGCTAAATACATCTGCTACCTAAATTTAAATTGTCATGGATTGAAATCAAATCAAATAAAAAATTCAGTTCCTCAGTTACAATAGCCAATTTTTAAGTGCTGAGTAGTCACTATTGTGGCTAGTGGCTACCCTATTGGATGACACAGATCACTTCCATCATGGCAGAAAGTTCTATTGGACAGCTCTCTTATGTACGCCTTCTGCAGGTCATTCATTATGTTCATTTCTATGGGCGATACAGAATAGAGTGAGTTATGGGCCTTGCTCTCCAGTAACTTCAAGGTTAGTAGACAAATATGCAAATAAACACAATATCAGGTAGTATGTATTAAGACCATGGGCATGGCACAGAAGAAAATGTGTAGGATTTGGACAAAGCACTTACAACTGAAAGATCAGAAAAGGTTTCATGGAGAAGCAGCACTTAGATGTCTAGAAGGATGATAAGATTCTGATGGATTGAGATGAGGAAGTCATTCCTGATGAAACGTTTGGTGTGAACTAAGGTTTTGGAGACATAAGGTACAAGATGAAGATGACAAGTAGTCTAGATTGGCTGGAGTTTGGATGTGTGTGTAGGAGAATGTGAGGGGAAGATTAGCAGGCAGGTGGGTGATATAGTGTGAAAGTCCTCGGAGCCAGGCTAAGGGGTTTTGTCTTTATCTCATAGGCAGTGCGGAGCTGTTGATGGTTTTTACTAAAGGAGTAACTTGATCAGAGCTGTGCTTCAGAAAGCTTGGTTGGTGTGTGGTGTACGAGGTGGACTGTGGTTGGGGAGAGACAGACTGCAGGGAGAGGGTTGGAAATCCATTTGCAGTAGAGCAAGCGTGAGGTCATTCCTTTTCCAGCATGTCTTTTTCTAAAACCTAGAAGCGTTCTCAAGCACATAAAGACAGGCTGCTTGAAATATAACATTCGGAAATAAACTTTGAGATTTGAAAATATACAACTTACTCTTTATAGCAAGCAAACATCTTATATAACTGTAGTATAAATACTGAAACTATGAATTTAACATTAACATATAAACCCCACAGGATTTGATTCAGATATTTGATAAACAGGTATTCTTTGTGCATATTTATTCACCCAAATCAGAGTTTTTTAAACTTTAGTGTTCATAAAAATCACCTGGGCAGCTTGCTACAACGCAAAGCCCTGGGCCCTGCCACAGATGTTCTGATTTGTCAGGCATGGGATGGAGCAAGGGACCTGGATTTTAACAAAAGAAGCCGTAATCTGAAGAAAGGCACCCGAGAAACACTGGCCAGTCCCATTTCCCTATAAGCTCTCTGTCTTCAAGTTAACAGATTCTCCTTCTCATTTTTATAGGCTGCAACCCCACAGATATTAAAAAAACAAAGTTCCTCTCGCATGATGCCTTTTTCTCCCACCTCCATGAAGTAGTAGATGTAAGAGAACTGTAACATATTTTTCCACTAACAATTTCTTTTCATTTTATCCACTTAAAATACGCTTAAAGAGAGGCTGGCCCAGTGCCGTAGTGGTTAAGTTCGCACGCTCCGCTTCGGCGGCCCAGGGTTCGCAGGTTCGGATCCTGGGCGCACACCATCACAACGCTTATCAAGCCACGCTGTGGGGCGTCTCATATAAAGTAGAGGAAGATGGGCACAGATGTTAGCCCAGGGCCAGTCTTCCTCAGCAAAAAGAGGAGGATTAGGGGCCGGCCCGGTGGCGCAAGCGGTTAAGTGCGCGCGCTCCGCTGCGGCGGCCCGGGGTTCGCTGGTTCGGATCCCGGGCGCGCACCGACGCACTGCTTGGTAAGCCGTGCTGTGGCGGCGTCCCATATAAAGTGGAGGAAGATAGGCACCGATGTTAGCCCAGGGCCGTCTTCCTCAGCAAAAAAGGAGGAGGATTGGCGGATGTTAGCTCAGGGCTGATCTCCTCACAAAAAAAAAAAAAAAAAAAAAAGAGGAGGATTGGCAATGGATGTTAGCTCAGGGTGGATCTTCCTCAAAATAAATAAATAAATAAGTAGGCTTAAAGAAGTATCCCTTCATTTTCCTCTTTTTCCCCCAGGTGCTGATTTCCAGAGCTATCTGTCTACCTTTCACCCATGTATCCCTGATATTGATGTTGTTTTGCTTTGTGCTGTCTGCCCTGCACAACCAAAATTCCTGTGAGGACAAACACCTTGTTGGAGTCATTTCCTCGAGCCCTGCAGGACTCACCCGGTGCCCTGGGATCATACAGTTAACACTTGTGTGACCCTCAGAGTTCTGGCCCAACTGGTGCCACAGCATTCTAATAACCCAGCGGAACTGGAGTCATTACCAAAGCCACGTCACAGATGAGATTACCGAATCTCAGAGGGTTTAAGTGGCTCCTCAAGGGCACACAGTAAATATCCGAGTGACTTTGAACCTAGGTCTCTGCACCCAGCATCCCAAAGGTTTTGCTCTTTACCACGTGGTTCCAAAGAAGATAGGTGTTTGGTGATGCTGATGTTTTTTCCTTGGGGTCATAGGAGCCTTATTTTCAGGAGGGGAACAGGAAGGTGACAGCATCTT